>NW_006408573.1:16300662-16307923 GCF_000296735.1 Chrysochloris asiatica | reverse complement strand
TAGCTATGAGTCAGAACCAACTCCACAGCAGATCACCACAACAGCAACATATACTGCTAAGGAGCTCTGGTAGCGTAGTGGTTATGAATCAGGCTGTGAACTGTAAGGTCAGCAGTTTGAAACTACCAGCTGTTCTGTAGGAGGAAGATGAGGCTTTCTGCTTCCGTAAAGATTTACAGCTTCAGAAACCCTATGCAGGGTCGCTATGGGTCGGAACCAACTTCACAACACATAACAACAGCAACAACAATGTATATATATACATATATATATTCCACTGGTTTTCTTCCTCTAGAGAACCCAAGCTAAGAGACTCTTATTCATTGTTCCACGTTCAGCTCAGCTCACACATCCTACAGTAAGCTGCCTATGATTCATACATGATTTTCAGAAAATAACTGTGTCGTGGTCTTATTTATTATTGCTTGTGTCCCTAATGGACTCCACACTGATGGGTTTAAGAACAGAGATAGAGTCTTTTCATCGCCCCATCTTCAACACATTAAGGAGCTCTGGTAGCGTAGTGGTTATGAATCAGGCTGCGAGCCTAAGGTCAGCAGTTCGAAACTGCCAGCTGTTCTGCAGGAGAAAGAAAGAAATCTGCTCCCGTAAAGATTTATAGCCTCAGAAACCCTGTACAGGGTTGCTATGAGTCGGAACTGACTCCACGGCACATCACCACCACCATCTTCAACAAATAGTATAATTATGTAACACAGGAGATCTTTAGTACAAACTTAGTGAATGAATGAAGATTCTCTACAATGCTTTTCTTAAGTCTAATTTCCTTTTCGTTTTTTTCATCCAAAGCAGATTTACCTTGCTCTCACCTGATGGTTTCCTTGATTCTGAGATAATCAGCTGAGAGACTGAGACCGGCTTAAAGATGACTTTTGCTTACTACTCCTGAGATCATCAAGCCCAACTGTTTCCATTGTAAACTAGTGAGACTAACAACATACATGTTTCTGGGAATCGTCAAAAGAGTGTTATTGTCTTAATACAAGAAAAATTTAGGATCATGTTGATAGTTTCTAATATTAACAAAATCTATGGGCTCTTTCATGTCAAAATGTTACAAGATTCCACTCAATGATACCTTTTCATGAAGTTTTTCAAGTCTTCCCAGATAGATATAATACTTCACCTCCTCTAAATACACCTGCCCTTCTGAATATCCATTTGGACACACAGTATTGATTTTGTATAATCAATTTTGTATATAAACTAATTTTGTATGCTTTTTAAATTATTTTCCTGGACTCTAAGCTCCTTTAGGAGTACTGGTATGGCACTATGGGATAAGCACTGGACTGCAAGGTCAGCTTGAACTGCAAGGTAGAAAGTTCAAACCCACCAGCCTCTATTCAGAAACCCTATACAGGGATGCTATGAGTCAGAATGAACTCAATGACACTTACCAACAACAACAAGCTCCTTTAATTTTTCTCACACCATCATCCCTTCCTGACATAAATTGTCAAATTTAATATAAACTCAATTACTGTATTTAAAAATTGAATGAAGTAAGGGTACACCCCTTGGTTGGGTGAGGATGCATGGATGGGATGGTAACTATGCCAATGAAATGATGGATGATGGAATGAATGTAAAGCTGAAGTTCTCCCATGTAGACTATCATGCAATTCACAATAAAACATTTTTTAAAACAAATAGAACTCAAAGTACAAAAATGTCTATCATAATGCTATCAAAATTAAATAATTATAAGTAAAGACCTAATTGATGTCACTCAGCCTGATACTTTATTTTCTATAACAAATCATGCGTTCCTTCCCTAGAAATATGTATATTCACAACCAACTTAATTTTCTGTCAATAAAACAATTATTTAAAAATAAATTGAATGAAGTATTAATACCATTATATACATACTTTTCCACTACTCATCTGACAGTTGGTCATCCTGTGCTGGCTTGCACGTTGTTGTGATTATAGAAGCTATGTCACCTACACTTTAAATACCAATAGGGTCAACCACGTGGAAAGGCTTCAGCTGAGCTTCCAGACTGAAAAACAGACAAAGAAGGAAAGACAGACTAGTTCTGAATAGTTAGTCACTGAAAAATGTATGAACACTAGTGGAACACTGTCAGCCTCAGACTGTTGGATTCTGAAACATGATGAAGAGTACCAGAAGATTGTCAGATACAGTGCCAGAAGACGAACTGCGTCTGGGGAAGAGCTGCCTCCTAGAAGTACAGTTGGCTGTGATGATACAAATGGAGTGAAGCTTTCAGGACCTTCATTTGCTGATGGAGCATGACTCGAAAAGGAGAAATCACGGTAAGCATCCATTAATAGTCAGAACATGGTATGTATGAAGAATGAATGCAGGAAAATTGGAAGCTGATGAAAATGAAATCGAACAGATCAATATCCTTAGTATTAGAGGACTCCTGTTGCGGTGCTGTAGGATCAACACTGGACTTTGAACCACAAGATCAGCAGTTCATACCCATCAGCTACTCCTCAGAAGCCCTATACAGGGTTGCTATGAGCCCGAGTTGATTCTGAGCTGAAATGGACTGGCATTGGTTATTGTGAATCTGACAATCACATGGTTTGTTATGCTGGGAATGACAAATTGAAGAGGAATGGCATTGCATTCATCATCAAAAAGAACATTTCAAGATCTATCTTGAAGTACAATTCTGTCTAAAATAAGATTATATCCATATGACTACAAAGAAGACCAGTTAACACCATTATTCAAATGGACTCACCAGCCACTAAAGTCAGTGATGATGAAATTGAAGAATTCTACCAACTTCTTCATTCTGTAACTGATCAAACATTCAATCAAGAAGTATTGATAACTATTGGTGATTGGAATGCAAAGGTTGGAACACAGAGGAAGGATCGGACCTTGGAAAAATATGGCCTTGGTGACAGAAATAATGCTGGAGATCACATGATAGAATTTTGCAAGACCAGTGACTTCTTCATGGAAAATACTTTTTTTTAGCAACATAAAAGAAAACTATATACAAGGACTTCACCAGATGGAATACACAGAAATCAAATTGGCTATATCTGTATAAAGAGACAGTGGAAAAGCTCCATGTTACCAGGTAAAACCAAGCTAGAGGCAGACTGTAGTGGAGACCATCAATTGCTCATATGCAAGTTCAGGCTAAAGCTGAAGAAAATTAAAACAAGTTCACAAGAGCCAAACTATGACCTTGAACACCTGAATTTAGAGATCATCTCAAGAACAGATCTGATGCATTAGATACTAATGACCGAAAACCAGAAGACTTGTAGGGTGACATCAAGAATATCATACAGGAAGACAGCAAAATACCATTAAGAAGACAAGGAAGAAGGAAAAGACCACAATGGATGTAAGAAGAAACTTGCTCTTTAGTGTAGACATGCTAAAGTAAATTGAAGAAATGAGGAGGTAAAAGAGCTGAATAGAAAATCTCAAGAAAACAAAATCAAATATTATAATGAAATGTGCAAAGAGCTGGATTAAGAAAACCAAAAGGGAAGAGCTCACTTAACACTTTTCAAGCTGAGGGAGCTGAAGAAAAAATTCAAGTCTCTAGTTGAAATATTGAAGTTTTCTGTGGACAAGATATTGAATGATGCAGAAAGCATCCAAAGGAGATGGAAGGAAAATGCAGAGTCACTGTATCAAAAAGAAATGGTCAATGTTCAACCATTTCAAGAGGTAGCATGTGATCAAGTGCCAATGATATTGAAGGAAGAAGTTGAAGACACTGACAATGATCAAGGCTTAAAAAGTTGATGTAAAATCATTCAACAACCTGAGGCCACACTGGAGACACTCACTCAAATATGCCAAGAAATTTGGACGACAGCTACCTCGCCAACTAACTAGAAAAGATCCGTATTTTTGCCTATTCCAAAGACAGGTGACCAAACAGAATGCAGAAATTATGGTACAATATCATTTACATCACATACAAGTAAAATTTTCCTAAAGATAATTCCAAAATGGCTGCAACTCAATGTTGACAGAGATCTGCCAGAAGTCCAAGCCAGATTCAGACAAGGACATGGAATGAGGGACATCATTGCTGACATCAGGTGATCTTGGCTGAAGGCAAAGAATTCCAGATAGATGTTTACCTGTGCTTTATTAACTATGCAAAAGCTTTAGATTGTGTGGACCATGACAAGCTATGGCCAACATTATGGAGAATTAGTATTCTGGAACAATGAACTGTGCTCATTAGGAACCTGTACATAGACCAAAAGGCAGTTGTTCAAACAGAACAAGGGAACACTCAACCATTTAAAAGTAGGAAAGGTCTGTGCCAGGATTGTATTCTTTCACCATATTTATTCAATCTGTATGCTGAACAAATAATCTGAGAAGATGGATTATATGAAGAAAAACAAGGCATCAGGATAGGAGAAAGGCTCATTAACAACCTGTGATATGCAGATGATACAACCTTGCTTGCTGACAGTAAAGAGGACTTAAAATATTTACTGATGAAGGTCAAAGATCACAGTTTTCAGCATGGGTTGCACCTCAGTGTAAAGAAAACAAAAATCCTTACCACAGGACCAATAAACAACATCATAATAAACGGAGAAAAGATTGAAGTTGTCAAAGACTTCATTTTGCTTAAACAACCATCAACACTCATGGAAGTAACAGTCACGAAATAAAATTTCTTTGATATCTTTGATCTATATCTATATATATAATTTACTTATTTATTTTTGCATTGGGTAAATCTGCTGCACAGGACTTCTTTAAAGTGTTCAAGACCAAAGATGTCAGTTTCAGGACTAAGTGTGTCTGACCTAAGTTATAGTATTTTCAATAGCCTCATATGCATGTGAAAATTGGGCAATAAATAAGAAAGTCTGTAGAATTGATGCATTTGACTGATTGTGTTGGAGGATAGCCAGACTCCGTCTCTTACATTTTGGACATATTATCAAGAGGGACCAGTCACTGGAGGACATCATGCTTAGTAAAGTGGAAAGTCAGTGATAAAGAGGAAGACCCCCAACGAGATGGACTGGCATAATGGCAGCAGAAATTAGGTCAAATGTTGCCACAATTATGAGGTTGGTGTAAGACTGGCCAGTGTTGAGTTCTGTTTTGCATAGGGTCACTATGAGTAGCTGTCAACTTGACAGCTACTTTTACATAATTTTGACGAAGTTTTCTACAAGTAGATGTAACAGTAGTAAGTGACGATTTTTCCAGGGAGAAACCTGGGCTTAAGAGTCATAACATCAACAAAACATTTTTATAGAACGATTTTATAGCTGTATTTTTAGATCTATAGTTTTGTATCTATATTTTGGGATTCAGCAAGGGTACCATTTATACTTCACCTGAGAGAGATTGAAATTTTGTTTTTATTTATTTATTGGCATCTTTTTTTTTTTTTTAATTCTCATTGTAAATCCATGACTTTTACCAATCATAAGCCACTCAGTGATTCATTCCTTCATTCACTCTGTCAATAAGTATTCATAGATTCATCCTGGACCATCCATGTCCAAGTCATGGTGGGGGCACACAGTACAATGTATGAAGATACAACGATGGATAAAACACAATCTGCCCTGCTGGAGCTCCCAGTGGTGTGACATTGGCCATAAACAAAACAAGAAACGCCCTAGGATAGCTGAAAGACAGAGGAGGGGCACCTACCCAGAACACAGAAAGAACTTTTGGATGATAAGCCACCTATGATAAAATCTACAGAGAGTTGAGAAAGGGTTTGACACGGAGCAAAGAGTTAGCATAGAGTGTGGACTGGTTAAATGAGTATAGTAGGAGAGTGTCCAGAAATGTATCTGCAAAACTAAGTTGCTGTTCTGTGTGCCATTGAATCGGTTCTGACTCATAGCGACCCTGTATAGGGATTCTGAGCAGCAGCTGGTGAGTTTGAACCACCAGCCTTGCAGTTCAAATCGACCTTGAGGTCCAGTGCTTATCCCAGGGCAGCACACCAGGATGTCACAAAACAAAGTAAAGAACAAATAATGGTGAGCCTTGTGTGCCATGGGAACAAAATTCAACTTTATTCTGAAAACTGCAGAGAATCACTGATTTGTCTATCGTTGCAGTGCTTTAAGTAACTAAATGTCATATTCAAGTGGCATTTAGAAAAATCACAACATAAAAGATTGGATTGAATGGAGAATGGATCAGAGAAAGTAAGATTCTGAAGAAAAGGCAATTCATTATATTTGGACTCAACTGCCTTAGCTAGAGAGTAGCAGTAGATGATACCAGGCTGTAATCTCTGATTTTCATAATGTCATGTGTTTTCACAGATGTTGTCTGTGAGATCCCGGGTTTGGGTCACTCCTTCTTCTTGTCATTGTTGTTAGGTGCCATCGAATCAATTCCAACCTATAGTGACCCTGTATAGGGTTTCCAAAGAGCAGCTGGTGAGCTTGAACCACCAACCTTGCAGTTCAAATGACTTTGCACACAACAGGACTCCCACTCTTTCTTGTTGTTATGTGGTTAAGTGCCATTGAGTCAGTTCTGACCCATAGTGACCTTGATAGGGTTTCTGAGGAGTGACTGGTGAGCTTGGACCACTGACCTTGCAGTGCAAATCTACTTTGCAGTCCAGCACATTAACCCACAGTACCATCCCCTAAATGTCATCATGTTTAAAATGAGGAATTTGGACAAGGTAATCTCTAAGTTGTCCTTTTCCACAAGAACTGCCCTGTTCTTCAGACCATTTTCTTTCTCCTAGGTAATAACCACAATGTCAGCGCATGCACAACAATGTCAAACGATTCCACAATGAACAACAACAACAACAAAAATACAGGGCCACAGCACTCGGACATCTATTTATTTGTAGTCATTAAAAACTAACGACACCACGAATTTTTAAGAAGTCTCCCCAAACTTGATGGCTCAGCGAAAATTACTAATTGAAACTAAAAATAAACATGTAATCCTCTTCCTGCTTCTCTGGTAGCATCCCCAGTGAACCCCTCCCCATTTCAGCAAGTGAGAAAATATGCAACAGCCCTCCCATTATTGATTCTTTATTAGAATCATGTGTCTTGTTTGAACGGCCAACTCTGCGGGACACTGAGGTTCCTGGTGCCCACTGGGTAATTAAGCCCAGGATTATGAAAATGGGAATTGCTTACTTCTGTCTTGGAGCCCCTGGAAGACCACTATAGCTGACCCAGTACTAACTGGCTTATAGTTTCCTAACATCAATCATTCCCATCATTTGCCGATGGGACAGAATATATATAT
>NW_006408573.1:16287503-16300562 GCF_000296735.1 Chrysochloris asiatica | reverse complement strand
AAGTTTTTAAGTATACAGTTCAAAAGTTCAGGCTCTAGGGCCACGTTACTGGGTTTTAGTTCAGCTTCGTGTGTGACAAGAATATGGCCTTGGGAAAAATTACAAATCTCTTTAAAACTCAGTCCACTACTCTGAAATAATGAGGGGACTTCAAAAAGATTGTGGAAAATTGAATGAAATGATAATGGAATTTTCCCATGAATTTTTGAAGCCCCCTCTGGTAGTGTAGTGGTTATGAATCGGGCTACTAATCTCAAGGCCAGCAGTTCAAAACTACCAGCTGTTCCTTGGGAGAAAGATGAGGCTTTCTGCTCCTGTGAAGATTTACAGCTTTGAAAACCCTATACAGGGTCGCTATGATTCGGAACCGATTCTACGGCACATAGCCAATACCACCACCATATAAGAATAATAATTACGACTGCCTATTCCATTTGAGGATTATAAAATGAGAGATTTACTTCCCTATTTAACACTGCAACTTGCCTACTGAGGGTTCAGCTACTAACTGAAGGGTTGGTGGTCCGAGTTTGGAGATACCACAAAAGAAAGCCTTGGCAGTACATCCAAGAGATCAGCCATTGAAAAGTGTAGAGCACAGTTCTACTATGAAACCCATGGGATAGCCTTGAGTCGGAATCATCTAGACAGCCACTTGTTTTGCAGTTTGGCATCAACTTCTAATATACTACCTAATGTCATTATTTATGAGGTTTATGTTTGTTTACTTTCTCAGCCACCATGAAGAAGACTGTGAGCTCCATGAGAACAAGGAGTTTCACTTTGCCCAATGACTTATCCCAAACACTCAGAACATTTCCCAGCACATAACAGACTC
Organism: Chrysochloris asiatica; assembly: GCF_000296735.1. Lineage (NCBI taxonomy): Eukaryota > Metazoa > Chordata > Mammalia > Afrosoricida > Chrysochloridae > Chrysochloris > Chrysochloris asiatica. The sequence continues at coordinate 16,299,724 of NW_006408573.1, read as the reverse complement.
TCAGTAAATTCTCATCCAATAAATGATGCATTTGAAATTGGCTATTGGTGTGTTCCATCAAGTTGGTTCCAACTCATGGCAGCCCTGTATAGGATTGACTGGTGGGTTTGAACTGCCAACCTTTTGATTAGAATTGCTGGAGCTCTGGTAGCGTAGTGGTTACGAATCGGGCTGTGAACCTTAAGGTCAGTGGTTCGGAACTACCAGTCGCTCCGTGGGAGAAAGATGACGCTTTCTACTCCAGTAAAGATTTACACCCTCGGAAACCCTATACAGGGTCGCTATGGGTTGGAACTGACTCGACGGCACTTAACAACAACAACAACTTATCCTACAGCACCATGTGAGATAAATGTTAAATGATAGTCATTGATATTAATATCTTCATTACTCATCCTTATTTTCCCATCATCGGTAGCATCTAAGGTTACATTTATAAGAGAAGATGAAGTCAGATTTGGGTTTAGTTTTCACCAGAGACAGGCTGGTTAATTGCCTGTTGAGCCAGGCACTCCGCCACATGCTGGGGAAACAAAGAAAAGGAAACCCAATCCCAGCCACAGAGGCGCACACGCATGGTAGTGACTGTTAGATTGCAATTAATGAACTGATTCTGAGGTCACTAATGAATTTTTTCCTTATCTATTTATACCAATTATGATCCTACAGATAAATGGCCTTTTTCTTGTTTCTTTTACCCACACCCCAACTCAGGAAGACCTCCAAGCTTTTGAAAGCAAGTATAAATAAGGCTCATAGCAATCACCTGGGGGAACTTCTTGAATGGGGGTCAGCTCCATCCCAGAAATGTGGACCAGTAGGTATGAGGTGAGGTCCAGAAACCTTCACTGTAACCAGCCTACAGGCCACTCTATTCCAGGAGTATTGCAGACCACACACATTGAGAAACATTGGTCTACAAGGTAGGGGCATCCTATCAGGGCTAAGCAGTTCTAAGAGCATGTGATTGCTTCAGGATCCTGTATATAGTGATATGAATCATGAATAGTGTTGGCCAAGGCACAGAAAGATGAGACTATTTCATCATTACAGCCAATGGCTGCCATGACTAAGGGAATGATTGAGATTTTTTAAAAAGAATGTCTTTGTGCTTTTTAAACACATCTTTTACCATCACTATTTGACTCTAAATACATCAGGGACTCTCTATTCTTATCTGAGATTTAAAGAGAGAGAGAGAAGATCTCATATGCTCTCTGTGATCACCAAATGAGCTAACTAAAGGACCAAAAGGAGCTAGGAATGTGGTGTTCCCTGTGCAGAGCATAGTCAGAAAGACCACGACTCTTTTGTAGAAGATTGAGTAGAGGAGTGAAGTCCTGATGTGGTGCTATACGATAAGCACTTGACTGCTAACTGCAAAATCGGTAGTTCAAATCCACCAGCCACTTCTTGAAGACTACACCGGGTCTCTATGAGTCAGAATTGACTTGACTACACTTACCAACAACAAATAGAGGGTCTTCAGTGAGATGAACTAGACCTCAAATCTCCTTCTCAAATCTCAACAGTCTCAAATCTCCTTCTCCAAAACTCACTCTGCTGTTAGCATACTATGTGGCCTTGGACATGTCCATCTGTAATCTTTTTGGAACCTTGGTTTCCCTTCTGTGCAGGTGAGTACAGAGCTGTGCCCATCGTATGTGATAATGTTGTGATGGAGTTGGCGCTGTTTTGTAGCAACCTTACGTATAACAGAGAAACATTACTTGGTTCTATACCAACTTCATGATCTCTGGTTTGTGTAAGTTCGTTGCCGTGGCTATTTCTGTGATTACAGTCCTCAGCTAACCAGTGAAGAAGCCGTGTGTATATGATTTCTCCCTGAGACACAGTAAATGGGGACAATTCCAGGTGTTCACATAAAATTCAAACATTTTCCTTCTAAAAAGCTCTGTCAAACACTCCACAGTCTTCCCGAATCAGAGCTTCCTCACAGCTGCAAGATGGTTTGTTTCTACCATCTCTCATTCTTCACTCCTCCTCCCTCACCACTGCAGGCCTCCATCACAATCTTCCTGTGATACCTTCCCTTGTGACAACTTTAAATACTCAGTGCCTCCCAGGACCATGCCACATTTATTCAGATGAGAAGAGAGACAGAGGTGATGTCATCTTCAGGGACAACGGTCTTCAGCCAGACTTGAATGTGCTAAATGTGCAAGCCAACTGTCCTATTTCCAGGATTTCCTAGGAAGCACTCACTGTGGTTGGCAATTCTCATTACCTTCTCACAACTATTCTGCGACATCGGTGGTTTTAGTGGAGACAGGCTAATCAAAGGGAATTCAGTGAGATTAGTAATAGCTACACCGGGATCTCACCTCCATGAGTCAAGGTCACGGGCAAGCTTGCCAGGACCAGTGTTTCTTTGTAGACTTGATCTTCAAGTCAGGACTGGATTCACAGTTTCATTTCCTCCATTTCAGGATTAGTGAAAGGACCCTGGCTGATAACTGACATTCTCTTCCATCTCAGAACAGTTTCCCTTCCCTTTCTCCAAGTTGATCTATTGTTTGTTGTTGTTGTTCGGTGCCATGAGTTGATTCTTACTCATAGCAACGGTGTGCACAACAGAATGAAACACTGCCCATTTCTACGTCATCCTCACAGTTGTTCATTGTTGTTGCCATGGCGTCAATCCATCTTGTTAGTGGTCTTCCTCTTTTTTGCAGGTCTTTCCTCACAACTATTCCAAGCATGATGTCCTTCTCCAGGGACTGGTCCCTTCTGATAATATGTGCAAAGTACAAGAGATTGAAGTCCTGCCATCCTTACTTCTAAGGAGCAAGCTGGCTGCACTTCTTCAAAGACAGATTTGCTGGTTCTTCTAGAAGTCCATGGTACTTTCAATATTCTTCTCCAACACCATAACTCAAATGCATCAATTTTTCTATGGTTTTCCATATTCATTGTCCAACTTTCACATCCATATGAGGCTATTGAAAATGCCATGGCTTGGGTAAGTTACAACACTTCGGTCCTAAAACTGACATATTCGCTCTTGAATACTTCAAATAATCCTTTTTGCAGTAGATTTGCCTAATGCAATATATCATTTGATTTCTTGACTTCTGCTTCCATGAGCACTTGATCTAAGCAAAACGAAGTCTTTGACAACTTCAATCTTTTCTCCATGTATCATGATTATTATTAATTGGTGCAGAGGGTTTTCGTTTTCTTTGCATTGAATTGCAATCCATACTCAAGGCAGTTGATCTGTAGGAAGCATAAAACGTAAATAGTTGCTGGCTCAGTGGATGCTGACCAATATAAAGCTCAAAGAAAAATAGAGTGCCAGATATTGTCCTTGGGATCAAGGTATCGGGGACACCTGGATTCATCATCAAGTATTTCAGTACCTAGGGGTCCATGCTTGTGCTATATGCTACAAGGCTTCATGAATTCCATATGCCATAGTCAGAAGACAGAGTCACAAATGTCCAGATTGCCAGTCATGAATGAAGGCCACATCATCAGGGTTATTGCCCAGGAATGCTTCAACTTCTTGACATAAGATAAAGATTACCGTGGGTTGAAAAAGAGCCAAAATGAGAGATATTTTAGTGAATCTTCAACTGGGAGGGTGAATTTTGTTGTCTAAAAAAACGAATTCTTTTGATCCAGGGTTAAGATGCCACATGGCCTGGTTTCATGTTGCCAATGGTTTCATGAAGCCAATAAATTTAATATGTTTGAGAGTTCATGAGCCAAAAGACAGACCCATTCCAGAACAACAACAAAAAGAATGAGTTGAAATATTGTTCTTGATGCTTTTTAAAAATTGCCAGAAATAATATGGCTGGAGACAAAAAGAAAAAGAGAGAAGTTCATGGGAGTGATAAATTATTAAATGATCCTAAATAACATAGTTAATATGTAACAGACTTTTGTTCAGGATGAATCTGGATTTTATCATAAATGAGAGTCATTTTACTTCCTAATGACAATGGGGCAAAGGCTACTGTGAAGAAATAGACTACCACAGTAACCTGGCTGCTGGGCCCGTCATGTGTCTATGATGAATGGGGGGCTTGTGGGAAGTTTTCCATTAATACTTGAGAGGCCAAATACCATCAATCATATCTGTCCCTTGGAGGAAATAGTCACATATAAAAATTTTAGGTTCAAATATTTGAATTTGGTCAAACAAAAATAAAATGGAAAACACTAGGATCGTTTGCTGGGGTGGCAGCAGTCAAGAATCCCAAGTCAATCTTCACTGTTGGACATCACAAATCCAACAGCATCAAATCAACTTCTTTTTTGTCATTGTCCATTTTTTATTGTGTTTGGGTGAAATTTTACAGAGCAAATTTGATTTCCACTTAACAGTTTCCTTTTTAATGAAGTTTAATAAAGCTGTTAGGAACATAATAAGGGTTGGTTGGCTCAGTCCAAAGAAAGTTTCTTCAGGTAATGGTTGATTGAGGAATAAAAATGTTGTTGAAAAGACTCTCCTTGGGATTCATACTGGATTCGATTGGTAGTTTTCCTTTTGATCACAAATGGAAAATATATTCTTAGAAAGGTCTTTGTAAATAAAAGTTATATACAAATGTGTGTTAGCTTTCATTATAGTTGTAGTACTATTAATAGCAGCAGCTTGTCCTAGGCTGCTTCTCTAGAAGATGAAAACCAATGAAGTGTATACCTGTAACTAAAAGGGAACTTCAAAAAGTTCATGAAAAAATTCCATTATCTTTTCTTTTTCTTTTTTAATTCCATTTTTCCATGAACTTTTTGAAGAACCTTCATATATATAAAACCAACCTGACCACCAACAAGTTGAATCTGACTCATAGTAAACTTATAGTACAGAATAGAACAGCTCTTTAGAGTTTCTGAGGATTTCAATGTGCAAAGTCCTACAGTTAGAAAACCAAAAGGGAAGAACTTGCTCAGCATTTGTCAAGCTGAAAGAATTGAAGAGAAAATCCAAGCTTCAACTTGCAATAGTGACAGATTATTGAGTGAGGCAGAGAGCACCGAAAGAAGACAGAAGGAATACATTGAGTCACTGTACCAAAAAGAAATGGTCGATGTTCAAGAGATAGTATATGATCAAGGACCAATGGAACTGAAGCTAAAGGTGCACTGAAGGCATTGGCGAAAAATTAGGTTCCAAAATTGACAGAATACAGAATGAAATCTTTCAGCAAACTGATACAGCACTGGAGGCACTCACTCATCTATGCCAACAAATCTGGAAGGCAGCTACCTGCCTAACTGATTCAAAGAAATCAATATCTATTTCCAAACCAAAAAGAGGTGACTCAATGGAATGTGGAAATGATCTAACAGTATCATTAATTTCACATGCATGTAAGATTTTGCTGAAGATAAGTCAAAAACAACTACAACAGTACATTGACAGAGAACTGCCAGAAATTCAGGGCAGATTCAGAAGAGGATTTGGAATTCGGGATATTATTGTTGATATCAGATGGATTTTGACTGAAAGCAGAGAATCACAGAAAGCTATTGACTTGTGAGTTATTGACTTTACAAAGTCTTTTGACTGTGTGATTGATGACAAGATATAGATAAAATGGTAAAGAAAGGGTATCCCAGAACATTTCATTATGATCATGAGGAAACTGTATATAGACCAAGAGTCAATTGTTAGAACAGAATAAGGAGATGCTGAATGGTTTAAAATCAGGAAAGTCGTGTGCTAGGGTTGTATACTTACACTATACTTATTTAATATGTATGCTGAACAAATAATCTGTGAAGCTGGATTACATGGGGAAGAGCATAGCATCAGGATTGGAGGAAGAGTCGTCAACAATCTGGGAAGAGTACTTAAAATACATTTTGATGAAGATCAAAGACCACAGCCCTCCAGTGGACTGCACCTCAATGCAGACTAAATGAAAATCCTCCCATATGGACCAATAAATAACATCATGACTAATGAAGAAAAGATTGAAGTTGTCAAAGCCTTAAGTTTGCTTGGATCCATAATTAACATTCATGGAAGTATCAGTCATAAAATAAAACCACATATTGCATTAGGCAATTATTTTACACAAAAACTCTTTAAAGTGTTTAAGAACAAAGATATTAGTTTTGATGAATAAGGTGCACTTGACCCAAGCCTTGGCATTTGCGGTAACCTCACATGCATGTGAAAGTTGGACAATAAATAAGGAAGATCATAGAATTAATGAATTTCAGTTACAGCATTGGAGAAGAATATTAAAAGTACTCTGGACTTCCAGAAGAACAAATAAATCTGTGCTGGAAGAAGTACAGGCTGAATGCTCCTTAGAGCTAGGATCATTAGACTTTGTCTCTCATACTACAAGCATGTTTTCAAGAGGGACCAGTCCCTGGAGGAAGACATCATGCTTGGTAATGTGAAGAGTCAAGAAAGAGGAAGAAGACCCCCAGGAAGATGGAATGGCACAGTGGCAGCAGCAATGGACTCAAGCCTTACAGTTATTGTGAGGATGGTACAGGACCAGACAGTTGCATTATTATTTTTTTTTTTTCTGTGCAATTTGGTTTATTAAGGACAGAGAGCTATCTATTATCATTAAAAAAATTTTTTTATTGTGAACTGAGTGATAGTTTACATGGGAGAACATAGGTTTTACACTCATCCTATCATATTTAATTTCATTGCAATAATTACAATCCCCTCCGTGCATCCATGCATCATCATCATTCAACAGTATTTGCTTCTATTCCCTCTGGTTTGTTACTGTTTGTTTGTTTTGTTTATTTTTTGGTGTACACAAAAACACTCAGACTACATAATGGTTTAAACAACCAAAGGCCACATTCCAGGCAGTTGCATTTTGTTGTGCAATGAGTTGCTATGAGTGAGAACTGACTTAATAGCACCTAACAACAACAAGCCACTGAGACTCATGGCAAGCCAAGTTCACACACAACCTTAACCATCACTGTCTACCTCTTCTCAATTTGACACTTAGGCACATCTCCTTTAAAATAATACATAATTTCTGGATAGACAATAAATATAAAGTCATACAGTATGAAACATAATAGAATTAACATGTACAACAAATTTATGAGTCCAGTGACTGGGAACCATAAGGCCAGCAGTTCAAACATGCCAGCTACTCCTTGGAAAACCTACACAGGGTTACTATGAGTTGGAATGGACACAATGGCATTTAACAACAACAACAACATGTATAGATAGACAGATAGAGACAGTGAGAGAATGAGTCCTGCTAGCATGCCGTAGGAAAAGCATTGGACTACTAACAAGGTCAGTGGTTCAAACCCACCAATTGCTCTCCAGAAATCCTATACAGGGTCAATATGAGGTGGAACCAACTCGAGAGCATACACCAATACGTGTGTGTGTGTGTGTGTATGTATATTTCGTAAATATACATTATTCACATCAAGATAAATGGAGAAAAGATTGAAATTGTTGAAGTCTTCATTTTGCTCAGATCAACCATCAACACTCATGGAAGCAGCGGTCAAGTAATCAAATTGGCTGTGCAAGACATCTTTAAAGTGCTCAAGAGCAAAGGTGTCAGTTTTAGGACTAAGATGGGCCTGACCGAAATCATGGTATTTTCAATAATCTCATATGCATGTGAAAGTTGGAAAATGAATAAAGAACACCACAGAAAAATGGATGCATTTGAGTTCTCGTATTAGAGAATATTAAAAGTACCATAGACTGTCAAAATAACAAACAAATCAGTGTCGGAAGAAGTGCAGCTAGAATGCTCCTTAGAAGCCAGGATGGCCAGACTTCATTTCTCATACTTAGAATGTATTTTATCAAGTGGGAACCAGTCCCTGGAGAAGACATCATGCTTCACAGAGAGTCAGTGAAAAAGATGAAGCCCCCATTGAGATGGATTGGCACAATGGCAGTAACAATGGGCCCAAGTGTGGCAATGATTTTGAGATTGGTGCTGAACCCGGCAGTGTTTCCTTCTGTTGTGCATGAGGTCACTATGAGGTGGTACCAACTGAATGTTGTAATTCTTATGTGCCATGGAGCTGATTCCGACTCATAGCAACTCTGTACACAGTTTCTGAGGCTGTAAATCTTTACGGGAGCAGAAAGTCTCATCTTTCTCTCACGGAACAGCTAGTAGTTTCGAACTGCTGACCTTGCAGTTCACAGCCTGATTCATAACCACTACGCTACCAGAGCCCTAACAAATACAACAACAGCGTGGATAATATATATTGTATGTTGTTGTTGTTAGGTACCATTGAGTTGGTACTGACTCATAGCGACCATGGTGTATGTATTTGGAACATTGGTGGCACTGTATGATAAGTACTATACTGCTAATCACAAGGTCAGCAGTTCAATCGCTTCAGCAATTCCTTGGGAAAAATATGAGGCTCTTTGCGCCAGTAAAGATTCATAGTCTCAGATACCCTCTATGGCGTTGCTCTGAGTGTTAAGTGTTGTCCAGTGGGTTCTGATTCATAGCTACCCAATGTACAACAGTACCAAACACTGCCCAGTATTCCACGATTCTCAAAATTGTTGTTACCTTCGAGCCCATTGTTTTAGTAACTGTGTTAATCCATTTCTTTGGCTCTCTTCCTCTTTTTGACTGACCCTCAGTTTTCCCAAGCATGATGTTGGTTTGAACCACAAGGTCGGCAGTTCAAGCTTGCCAAGTATTCCTCGGAAACCCTATACAGGGTCGCTATGGGTCGGAACTGACTCAATGGCATACAACAACAACATTGCTGCAACTGTTTTTGAATTATCTGCTGCAAAATGTTACTTGCATGTAATATCAATGGTATTGTTTAATGATGTTGACATTATATATAGTATTTATTGCATAACTTTTTTATATGCACATATATAATATACACACACATTCACATGCATAACAAGGAAGTAATACCAAAAGTTATTACAGTCCTAATTTCAGTATGAGGTCACATGGTTGTTGCTGTTGTTGGCATTTAGAACTAACTTCTTCCACCATCCATTCTATATTCCCTTGGTCACCTCAGCTTGTAGTTTCTTATTTATGAAGTGTTTGACCCATTGGTAGTCATGCTGGAATTGGGTTACTCTAGTTTTCCATTGACTTTAATCACAAGGCATGGTAACACTAAACAGCTAACAAATTTCCTGGATTCCAGACATATTCTTATTTACCCCGATCATGTAATGTTAAGCTAATTTCACCTTGGTAATCAGGATCAGCCACCTGTCTTAGGTTCTCTAGGGAAGCACACCAGTGAAATCTATATGAAGGGAAGTGTAGACCAAGAAAATGGCTCACAACTGGAGAGTCCCAGGTCCCCATCCAAAAGAGAGCAAGCTTTTCCAGAATGTCCATTATATTGGGAGCTGGTCACATCACCAAGGAAACATCCTTTCAGTTGATTGGCTGCTCGTAGTCAATTATCATAAATTAGCCATGCCTGTTCATAGCCAATCTCTTGTTAAGTACCGTGGAGTCGGTTCTGACTCATAGAGACCCTGTACAGGGTTTCCGAGGCTGTAAATCTTTATGGGAGCAGAATGCCTCATCTTTCTCCTGCGGAACTGCTCATAGTTTCGAACTGCTGACCTTGAGGTTGACAACCCAACTCATAACCACTACGCTACCAGAGCTCCTTAGCCAATCTCTACAGGATCAAAAACAGCAAAGTGTACATATATAAATATAGATGAGAGGACTTTAAAAAGTTTATGGGCAAATGTAATTAAAAAAGTGATGGAAATTTTCCATAAACTTTCTGAAGTCTTCTTGCATATAGAGAGATTTATTGCAAAGAAACGGCTCACACAGTTGTGGAAACTGACAAGTTCCAAATCCATGAGTCAGGCATCTTTCTGGAAGCTACTTCTGACTCACATGGGTACAGTGTTTCAGAATGCCAAAACTGACAAGCTAGATGGCAGGCTCCTGGCTCATGTCCCATGAACTGGTGGTCAGAGGATGATAAGTCAGATGCAGGATCCAGAGAATGAGAGCTGTGCCCCCAAATCTAAATATTTGGTTTGTAGGTTACACCCTGCAGGAAACTCCTCTTTCAACTGATTCACTGCTTACATCAGATCGTAAGATGAAGGGTGATGACATCATGTCTGCCAAAACACTGGGAATCATTGCCTAATCAATTGACACACAACAGAAAGAATACTGAAAGCAGTGGTAATAGTAGTAGTGATTGTATCGGGAAGTCCAGGAGCAACATCAGTAGTTCAGTTATCAGAAGAAATAGTTAGATGTTGTAGTAGCAATAGAAGCATCACTACTGGCAAGACTGGGAATATCCCTTAGGAATCTCCTGGGCTTTTCCATTTCATACACACACACACACACACACATATATATATATATATATATATATAAAAGAATGATGTTAGGAGAGAACAAAGGGCTTGTATAAGATCATGCATTAAGTAAGTAAGCAGCATACACCTAGGAACCGAATTCCAATTCTGTAATACTTGGTCTCATAAACAAAAACACAGTTCTATATTTTATGCTTAGGACTCTCAAAGTCATTTAATAAGTGGAAAATCTGGAACTCATGGTAGTCTTTGCAGAACACTGAGACATATTACCATAGTTAAGTCCTCATAAAACTAAGAATAGTCCTAGCTGAAAACACAATTGTGCCCAGTGCCTGTAATACATTATCGTGAATATAAGCACATGCATATTCATTAACAGAAAAAAGCTGTGAGAGCTCATGTAACAGTTTCTGAGTCTTTCATTAATATTTGCTTCTTTAATGATCACTTATTTGTCTATCCTTTAGTAGCCCATATGACAGTGGGTTATGGTGTACTTCAACAGAAACATCTTGAGAGGCTGTAGTTAAATGAATCACTTAAGTATCTAAACATGCCCAGTGGAAGATACAGAGACGCCTAAGAGCAGCCAGATCTTGATGTGACAGTATTGTATTTCCTGGTCTCATTTCCACCTTTGACAGGATGAAGTCTTATCACTTTTCTATCGCTACTTTTAGGGATAAATATTTGAGTTTCCTTCTCTGACCAGTTTGTACCTTACACAGGTTCCAGCTTTCACAAAAATATGGTACTGTATATTTTTAATTTGGGCAAAATTATTTCTAACTTTTTATTATGATTTAGGTGAAGGCTTACAGATTGGATGGGTTTTCCATTCAACAATTCATACCCATTTTGTTTCATCTCATTACTTGCAATCCCCCTAATGTAACATCACTTAGCCCACTTCTTCCCTGTGTGAGGACTTTGTCCTTAGGTAAATGCTGCCCATTTGATCTCAAATGATTTATTATTTAAGGTGTGCATACCTCACTAGTGTCATTGTTCCTGGTATAAACATGTCTATTGTTCTTTCTAGTTCATATTGTTTCAATATTCAATATTCTGGTTCTATATGACAGCGTTCACTGCTATTCATAAGGTTTTCAGTGGGTAAACATTCAGGAGTTCGCCTCTCCTTCTTCCTCATCTGTCTTAGTCTGGAAGCTCAGCTGAAACCTGTCCACCACGGGTGACCCTGCAGGTATTTAAAATACTGATGGCACAGCTTCCAGCAGCAGAGCAACATACAGACGACCACAGCAGGACAAATTGACACTGAAACACTGTCAGCCAGCACCCGAATACGGAATACTAAAACATGTTGACGAACACCAGAATGTTGCCAGATACTATGCCAAAGATGAGTCTCACAGATTGGAAGACACCCAAAATACAACTGGGGAAGGGCTGTTTCCTGAAAGTAGAGTTGACTGTGATGACGCAAATGGAGCAAAACTTTCAGGACCTTCATTTGCTGATGGGGCACAACTCAAAATAAGGAGAAGCAGTTGCAAACATCCATTAATAATCAGAACATTATGTACAAAGTATTAATCTAGAGAAATTGGAAGTTGTCAGAAATGAAATGGAGCACAAAAAGACTGATATCCTAGGCATTAGTGAGGATGGTACATTAGTGAAGATAGTGAAATGGACTGGTATTGGCCATTTTGAATCTGAAAGTCATATGGTTTACTATGCTAGGAATGGCAAATTGAAAAGGAATGGCATCACATTTATCATCAAAAAGAACATTTCAAATGCAAAGGTAGACGTTTTGTAACAAGGAAGGGAGTGATTAATTCTCCAGTCTAGGAGCAGAGGTCTCTGGGACCATCAACGGAGACGAGACGAGAGCGGGACCCTACCCAGAGAAACAGATGCCTGAGATAGAGACAGAGAC
>NW_006408573.1:16251525-16287198 GCF_000296735.1 Chrysochloris asiatica | reverse complement strand
CAAGGAAGACCAGTTAATACCACTATTAGTCAAATGTACACACCAACCATTAAAGCCAGTGATGATGAAATTGAAGAATTCTACCACCTTCTTCATGCTGAAATTGATCAAACATGCAATCAAGATATACTAATAATTACTAGTGATTATCATGCAAAGGTTGGAAACAAAACGTAAGGATCAGTAGTTGGAAAATATGGCTTTGGTGATAGATTTAATACTGGCGATCACATGACAGAATTTTGCAAGACAGTAAGAACAACATTGTTCTTTCCAAGACCTGACGCGTGAATGTGGCCCATAGTCTAAGGGGTTCCACCAGTCTCTATTCAACCAGTAAGCTTTGTCATTCATTCATGTATTCATTCATTCATTCATGATTTTGAGTTTTGTTCCACATTTTTCACACACTCTATCCAGGGCCTTCTAATGTCATCCATTTCAGAATAGTTGGTCGTAGTTGTTGTTGTTAAGTGTCGTTGAGTTGGTTCCAACCCATAGCAACCAGTATAGGGTTTCCAAGGAGCAGCTGGTGAGCTTGAAATGCCAACCTTGCAGTTCAAATGGCTTTTCAGTGTGGCGCCTTAACTCATGACACCATACATACCAGGACTCCTAACCGGGCACCATTTAGTGCCGGAGGTCCATTAGTCCACAGGAGTAACTGTTTCTCTGTGTCTTTTATTTTCTTCAATCGTCTTTCTTCTGCACAGGGAGAGACCAATAGTTGTGCCCTAGATGGCACTCACGAAGTTTTAAGACCCCAGTAGTGTCCTGGTGTGGTGCTGCAGGATACACACCGGAGCTAACCACAGGTCATCAGTTCAAAGCCACCAGCTGCTCCTCAGAAACCCTATACAGGGTTGCTACAAGTTGGAACCAACCCATAGCACTTAACAACAACAACAACATGATATAGAACATTGTCTTTGTGGATTATTCTGTATCACTTGACCTTGGTGTCCTCATGGAGCATGGAAACCTGGACCTACTCATAACATTGGAACTGCCACTGAGAACTGGAGATCAGAATGCCCAGAGTTCTCATATAGGAGAACAAACTCCTCAAGACTGAAAGAGTAAACAAGTCATTCCCCAAGATGAGTGGATGAAGCACTCACCTACAGATATATGGGAGACAAGCAAAGTCTCATTTGTTGTTGCTGTTAAGTACCGTGGAGTTGATTCCAACTCATAGTGACCTTGCACAGGGTTTCAGAGGCTGTAATCTTTAGGGGAGCAGAAAGCCTCTTCCTTCTCCCACGGAATGGTTGGTAGTTTCAAACTGCCGGCCTTGAGGTTAGCAGTCTGATTTGTAACTACTACGCTACCAGAGGACTTAAATAAGGTTTGAAAAGAGAGGCTGACTGAAGGAACAGTAATTGCACCCCTGACCAACATGGGCTAGGGTCTGTGTGGAATACACAAAAGGGGAATCTCAGAATCTGGAAATTCTACAGGTTTGAATTGAACCTAAGGAGATAAATCTGCAGAGTTCTGTTTGGAGCAACTCCATGGTGAGTAGGGATTAGAGATTAAAATTAGAAACCCACAGTTGCATCTGTATGATATGTAATTATAAATACTTCTTCATTTATGACTCTATTAAATCATACTTGCTTCTCATTCCACAGTATGGTTCAATCATTGTCAACCAACCCAGTAGTCTTTATAAACTTTTAACTTACAGGATTCCTCCAGAGTGTGCCATATATGAGCAAAAGTGTTAGACTATACGGGCCTTACATGACGATTCAAGTCAAGATGCACGTATGCCGTTGTTGTTCGTTGTTAGGTGCCATAGAGTCAGCTCCTACTCAGAGCTGCACAACAGAATGAAGCAATGGCTGGCCCTGTACCATCCTCACAATTAATGCTAGGTGAGAGCATATTGTAGCCACTGTATCAGTTCATATCAATGGGGGCTTGCCTCTTTGTCGCTGTTCATCTCTAATGCATGTTTGCAGCTGTTTCTTCTCATTTTGAATTGTGCCCCATCAGCAAAAGAAGGTACCCAAAGCTTTGCTCCATCCATGTCATTATGACCAACTTTCCTTTGAGGAGGCAGATCTTTCTTAGTTGTATTTGAATGCCTTCCAACCTGAGGGACTCAGCTTCTGGCACTATATCAGACAATGTTTCTCTGCTATTCATAAGGTTTTCAGAGGCTAATCCTTCAGAAGTAGACCCCTTAGTCTTTCCTCTGACTTTGTTCTTAGCCGGAAGCTCTGCTAAACCTATCCACTGTGAGTTACTCTACTGATATTTGAAACACCAGTGGCTTAGCTTCCAACATCACATGAACGCACAAGCCACCACAGTATGACAAACTGATAGATGTGCAGATTGCAGACTGAGCTAAACCAGTTAGCACAACAGCTGACAAGATGCTTGGCAGCTTTTACCTAAGTATATAACATTTGCCAGAGTCCTGGTGTGGCGCTGTAGGTTAATGCACCAGACTGCAAAGCCAATTGAACTGCAAGGTCGGTGGTTCAAGCTCACCAGCTGCTCCTTGGAAATGCTATATAGGGTCGTTATGGGTCGGAACTGACTCAATGGCACTTAATAACAACAAGAACACAACATTTGCCAGTAAACAAGGAAATCTTAGTGTGGCACTGTGGGCTAATGTGTTAGACTGTAAAGTCATTTGAACTGCAAGGTCGGCGGTTCAAGCTCACCAGCTGCTCCTTGGAAACACTATATAGGGTCGTTATGGGTCGGAACTGACTCAATGGCACTTAATAACAACAAGAACACAACATTTGCCAGTAAACAAGGAAATCTTAGTGTGGCACTGTGGGCTAATGTGTTAGACTGTAAAGTCATTTGAACTGCAAGGTTGGTGGTTCAAGCTCGCCAGTTGCTCCTTGGAAACCCTACATTGGGTCACTAAGGGTTGGAATTGACTGGACAACACTAAACAACAACAACAACAAGGGAGTCCTGGGGTTGCATACACAGCTACACCCTTAACTAATAACCAAAAGGTTGTAAATTCAAACCCACTGAGAAGCACCTTTAAAGAGAGGTCTGGCAATCAGGAAGACCCATGGAAGGCAGTTCTACTCTGACACACATGAAGTCTCCATAAGATCCAAGTGACTTCATGATGAGTTTATTCTTTATATGTTATGTAAATTTCATTGGTGCATATGTGTTGCCAGTAAGACACAGTAGCAGATACAAATGTTCACAGGAAATATATATATATATATATAGTTGTTGTTAAGTGCCGTCAAGTCGGCTCTGATTCATAGTGACCCTGTGTAGGGTTCCAATGAATGGCTAGTGGGTTTGAACCACCAACCTTGTAATTCAAACACACCTTGAGTCCTGGTGTGGTGTTGTGGGCTAATGCATCAGACTGCAAAATCGTTTGAACAGCAAGGTTGGTGGTTCAAGCTCACCAGCTGTTCCTTGGAAACCCTATACAGGGTCACTGTGGGTTGGAAACAACATATATATGTATCAAGCAAAAATGAATTCTTTTTAATTTTTTAAAATTTTATATTATTTATATTATTTTAATTTCCTGTAAATGTTGAGAACAAATGGTCAGTATTATTCTAATTAGCTGTCAGCCAGAGGCTCTAAGTAGCACATGACAAGACCATTTATGGACAGCTGTGTAGATCTTAAAAACATCTTTCTTCAACTCTTACTCCTCATGCTCTTAAACCACAGCTTCCTGTCTCTCTATCCCCTCTGTTACTAACTGCACTCTATTTCTACGTCGTCATCTTCCACGCTAGGTGTAGGCTACACAGTAAGCAAGGTGAGCACAGGCTTACTTGTGTTGAGTTACTAATCAGTACTGGACAATTTCACAATACTTTACCACATCAAGGGTTCTACTTGGTCGGGCTGGCATCTGTCACTCTCCCAACTCCAGAGCACCTACCTACAGAATCAAAGCTAATTTTCAATTTCATAATCCCTGGGATGGAGTACCCAGAAAACAAGGTAAACACAAGCTTGTTTGTTAATCTGTAGTGAACAGCATGGTAGTAAATGATCTAATGTCTCTCCTAGTCATAGTCTGTGATGGTGGTGGTGGTTATGTGCCGTGGAGTCGGTTCTGACTCATAGCGACCCTGTACAGGGTTTCTGAGGCTGTAAATCTTTATGGGAGCAGAACGCCTCATCTGTCTCCCGTGGAACAGCTGGTAGTTTCGAACTGCTGACCTTGCAGTTTGCAGCCCGATTCGTAATCACTATGCTATCAGAGCTCCTTAGTCATAGCCTGTAACTCCCACCAAACAAAGTGCCTGCCCTGCTGGGTCTTGTTAAGAGAAAGTGGAAGAACACACTTATACGGTGACAGAACTCAGCTGTGGATGTTAGCAAAGTGAGTTGTAATTATGAAAACTTGAAACTCTAGCATAGGTTTAAAACGAGCCATCTCAGAAGCAGAAGGGAGAGGGAATCTCACTACCATCACAGAACAGCCAGGCGCTGGAGCATGTCCTTCGGAACCCGAGATCCCTGTGCACAGAACCTCTTTGACCCAAGGACAGAAAGCTGTGCTGCAGAGGAGAGGCAGAGGAGCAAGAGCAGCAGAACCAAGAGCAGATCACCAGATAGAGTGGTGGGCTTTCCAGACCATGGAGCTAGTTAGTAAAGGAGGGTGACTTCAGACAGGAGGCTTCCTTGCAGAGGGGGATACCAGAAGGCCCTTATTTGGAAGAGCCAGGTTTACTGACCCATGGAGCTTGAGCCAAGAGGCTTCAGGCTGAGGTTCACGGGCATTTGTCAGCAGATGTAAAAGAGCTTTGTAATACTGGCCAGGCAGAGACAGGTCTGACTGTGGACATGTCTGAGGAGAGGCTGACCTGACTGGAAGAACTGAGCCCTTAGCATTTCTGACTCTGAATTGTAATTTATTAATTTCCCTAATAAACCCCAGAACTCTGAGTATTATCTCTGAGTTCGGTGTGCCCATTGCAATGAATTATTGAACCCAGTTGAGCAGAGAGACCTGTGGAAGGATAGTCTGGTGCTAATTTTTCACAGTTTCACATGTTTTTCACCAAAAAAAAAAAAAAAAATTGTAGCCTTTCTTCAAAGAGATTACAGCCTTGCAAACCCTATGAGGCAGTTTTCCTCTGTCCTATGTTGCTGTTGTTAGGGTGCCATTGAGTCAGTTCTGTCTCATAGCGATCCTGTGTAGGGTTTCTGAGGAGTGGCTGGTGAGTTTGAACTGCTGACTTTGTAGCTTAAGCCAACCTTGCTGTTCAGTTCTTGTCCTACAGCACCACACCCTCTGTCCTGTAGGGATGCTCTAAGGCCAATGAACTCAGTGGAAATGGTGGTTTTGTTTTTTGACTGCCTTTCAAAAGGTGTCATAGTGTCCCAGTAGTTCAATACTTGGTTGTTAACTAACTGAAAGGTGGACAATTGGAACCTACTGTCTGCTTTGTCCTGGCCAACCATCAGCGCTTACAGAAAGCAATTCCCATTAAGGCTCTGGAATGCCTGAGCCTTCTCAGATGGCTGTGTGGCTACTGGCGGCTGCTTGGATGACCCAGCAGTGAAAGGTGCTGACTAGCCACTCAGCATCACAAGAAAGAACTTGGTGTGGCGTTGTGAGTTAATGTGCCAGACTGTAAAGGCATTTGAACTTCAAGGTCAGTGGTTCAAGCTCACCAGCTGCTCCTCAGAAACCCTATATAGGGTCACTATGGGTCAGAACTGACTCAATGGCACTTAACAACATCTGCTTTGTGGGAGAAAGACGAGTCAGTCAGCTTCTGTAGAGATTACAGCCTTGGAATCCTATGAGGGCAGTTGTACTGTTTCCTATAGTGTCCTGGTAGCGTAGTGGTTACGAATCGAGCTGCCAATCTCAAGGTCAGCAGTTTGAAACTACCAGTGGTTCTGCAGGAGAAAGATGAGGCTTTCTGCTCCCGTAAAGATTTACAGCTTTGGAAACCCTATTCAGAGTCGCTATGCGTTAGAACCGATAGTGTCCTGGCATGGCACTGTAAGTTAAGCACTGGACAGTTAACAACAAAGTCAGTGGGTCAAACTTGCCCGTCGCTCTTTGGAAACCCTATACAATGTTACTGTGAGTCAGACCTGACTCAACAGCACATAACAACAACTCTTTCCTATAGGGTCTATGAGTTGGAATCAACTCAATGGCATAGAAGAACACCATCATCACCTTTAAGGTCATCCTGGGTACTTCAGAAGGTTTGTGCTCACCCTAATCTACATGGAGACGGCTGGAACCCACCAAGTGCACTGTGTAAGAAAGGTTTGGTGGTCTACTTATTTAAAAATAATAATCGGGGGAAAAAAAGTGTGTGGGGGGGAAGCAGTTCTACTGCTGACACATCTGGGAGAGTCATGAGCTGGAAGCAACTGGACAAGGATGGGTTTATGGTCTTTAAAGATAAGTCCAAAATTCAAAAACTTGTACTAGAGATTTCCTTAGCAGCCTTGGTAAATGAGCAGAGGTCACATTGTACCTTATCTTAATGAAGAGGAAAGAAAGGGAGAGAGAGAGGAGAGGATCTTGGTTAACTACAAAGGCTCTACCTGTGACCTTTTGTAGTTGGCTGACACTGTTATGGGAGAGGAGGGGGACAATTTTAGTAAGGTAATTTTGCCCCAGGCATTACAGTGCAAGTTTTAAGCTCAGAGCCACTATTTGGCAGGAAAAAGTTTCCCAGCCAAGTTTAAACCCCTGGAGATTTGGAGTGTATAATTTAAGCACTAATATAAGCTAAAAGGTAGACCAACAATACTGGGACTCCTGTAATGGAAAGATCATTATTTTTAGGTTTGTATAGAAAGCAGAGCTGGCAGCTGTGAGGGAAAACGTAGCCTTTGAAAAGAATTTACCATTGTTATATTTAAGCTGTTGGGATACAGCATTTGACTCAGAGGCAATTGTCATATGCTCAGAATTACCCCATGAACAGCCACGGGCTTAATGATTTTGAAAGTAGCAATATACAAAGAAAGGTGAAGGGCCAGGGCTGAGAAGTGTTTTATGACCCATTATTTCTTTTGCCTGTTAAAGAATTTGTAACCCTTCTCAGAGCTGATGGGAGAATGATAACACCCTATTCTTGCCCCTCATAAATGTCTTTTCTCAGGCAGGATAGCAGATAGGTTAAGTACTTGGTCAAACAGACTGAGTTTCAAATACCAAGCCTGCAATTTACTAGCTGGGTGAATATGGGTAAGTTACCAACCTCTCCTAGTTTCCAGTTATTTATCTAATAGATGCAAATTAGAGAAGAAAATGCCATCTATCACAGAGGTAAGATGCCTGAAGGGCCATTCATTCTACACAGATGCATGAGGTGGCTGTTTGTGCTGTTGGGTAGATTGTGACTCACTGGCACCATGTGTGTGTAGGGTCTCTCTCACTGTAAACCTTTACAGGAGCAGAAAGTGGAGTGGCTGGTGGATCTGAACTGCTGATCTTGCGGTTAGAAGTCCAATGCTTCTCCTACATAGCACAAGTATGCATAGATGTGGTGAAATTATTCACTACAGATAAATAAGTCTGTACTTGCCTTGTTTATTGGGTAATCTGACCCCTGTTTATTGGGTAATCCACCCATCTGTAAAATGATGGTAGTAATAACACCAGTCTCCCCAAGTTAGAGGTAACACACATTCCTGACATACAGGAGAAGCTGTGAATCAGGAGCCCCTCAGACTAAAACACTGATAAATTGATAATAACAGACTAGGGCTAAAAGCCAACAAAAGCAGCTGGCACATTTTGACTTCAGTCCTACTTGATAACCAAGCTGGGAGGTAGGGATAAGGAAAAAATGAAAAGTGTAGTATCCCAGTATCCCTGCAGGGGGCAGTCTCACATGGAAGCTAGAAAGGTACGCAGCTAACTTTAAGGGCTGTGGGGTCCCTGTGGGAAATGTCTTGTTGGGAAGAATGTCTGCCGGGTTGGTGGCCACACATCTGAAGTACTAATTACAAAGTAAAGAGGATGTCTTGTCACACTATGCTAATGGAAGGCTACCTGGAGTGGGGTTACACCAGCTGCACATGAGTGATGAATGGAGGGAAGGAGAAAAATAGCTTCAACAGGGAATCCACTAGGATCATGGGCCTCTCAAACACCATCTCATCTGATCCTTCCTGTAATCCTGAGTGAAGTCCTGTTATGGCGCTGTGGGAATAATGCACCAGACTGCAAGGTCAGCGGTTCAAATTCACCAGCCACTCCTTGGAAACCCTATACAAGGTCACTACTAGTGGGAACCCACTCAAAGGCACTTAACAACAGCATCAACAATAATCCTGAGAAGGCTATGCTACTGTGCTCCATTTTAAAGATGAGGAAACTAAGACTTCATAAAATCCCACTGCCCTGAGTCAACTCCAACTCACAGTGGTGCTATAGGGCAGAGAAGAATGATCCCATAGAACTTCCAAAGCTATAAACCTTTATGGAAGTAGACCTCCTCATCTTTCTCCCGTGGAACTGCTGGAGGGTTGGAACCACTAATCTTGGTCAGCAGTTGAGCACCACTATACAGCATGAAATCTGAAAATCTGAAAGCTTATTTTTTTTTTATGCCTTGTACAACTTCAGTCTGGTGGTGGTGGTGGTACAACCAAGAGTCAGTTCCAACTGTAAATCTTTACTGTATCAGAAAGCCTCATCTTTCTCCTGCAGAGTGACTGGTAGATTCAAACCACTGACCTGGCGGTTAGCAGCCCAGCTCATAATCCAGTATGCTACCAGAGCCCCTTAGGTGTTAAGTGTTCAGATGCCCATTTTTCCTGAGTACCTCATATACTTCTGACAGCTGAAATGCCAGAGTTAGGAGCAGAGTATATTTGAAAGTGGGTTTGAAGTCATTTCTCCCAGCCAGACCCTCACAGAAATAATCTGGACATACCCTTTAGGGTCATGTGGCTGTAATGTCATACCCTGAGAGCCTCAGAGACAACAAACTTTCCCAACAAAAGTCCCCTCCCTGTTTTCAAGAGGTCTGGCATAGGTATGTGATAGGATGGCTGTGGCTGTTAATCAAGTCTGTGAGAAGAGATTCCTTTGTTCTCTGTGCCCCATAAAAGGTCACCATGGTGACACAGAACATTGGAAACCCTCTTGATGTCTGTGACTTCCCTCACCTGGGTCATTGATGTTTGTCTTTGTGTTGTGTTTACTCCTGGTTAAGACTTAATAAAGAGTCTCTATATGTCACTGATGTCAGCTTGAGGACTAAGGTGCACCTGACCCATGCCATGGTATTTTCAAAAGCCTCATATGCATGCAAAAGTTTGACAGTGAAAAGGAAGATTGTAGAAGAATTGATGCCTTTGGGTTATGGTGTTAGAGGAGAATACTGAAAGTGCCATGGGCTGCCAAAAGAACCAATAGATCCGTTTTGGAAGAAGTGCAGCCAGAGTGCTCCTTGGAGGCCAAGATGACCAAACTTTGTCTCTCATACTTGGACATACTGTCAGGAGGGACCAGTCGCTAGAGAAGGACATCATGTTTGGTAAGGTGGAGGGTCAGAGGAAAAGAGGAAGACCCCCAATGAGATGGATTGGCCAAGTGGCAGCATCAGTGGACTCAAGCGTGGCAACAGTAGTGAGGCTGGCCCAGGATCAGGCAGTGTTTCATTCTGCTGTGCATAAGGTCACTGTGGGTCAGTACTGACTCGATGGCACCTAACAACAACAGTATGTTGCTAGGAACTGAACCAACTCAATGGCATTTAACAACCAACAAAACAAAATTTATATTTTAGAAAGATAAGGCCTCTATTCTCCCCTTTAACAGTGCTTAAACACTGGCCACCAAGGCTCCTTAAACTAAGACATCTTGTTAAGTGCCGTTGCGTCAGCTCTGACTCACAGTGACCATGTACAGGGTTTTCAAGGAGCAACTGGTGAGTATGAACCAACAACCTTTGGCTAGCCCTCCAGTGCTTATCCTACAAACACCACACCAGGACTCTAACTAAGACTTACTGTTGTTGTTAAGTGCCATCTAGTCGATTCCAACCCATTGTGACCGTGCATAGGGTTTCCAAGGAGTGGCTTGTGAGCTTGAATCATCGACTTGGTGGTTCAAATGACTGTGCAGTCCAACACATTAACCCACAGCTCCACACCAGGACTCAGACAGTCCAAATAACTTGAGTAAGATCATGATAGTGGTAGGGTTTCCAAGGCTGTAAATCTTTACGGGATCAGAAAGCCTCATCTTTTTCTCATGGGACTGTTCGTAGTTTCGAACTGCTAACCATGAGATCAGCAGCCCCACTCATACCACTACACCACATAAGATTTACAAAAGAGAATGCAGTATTGATATGCTCAAGCCTTACTGACGTGAATATTGTTTTTATTATGTCATGGTACTTCTCACGTTCCATCATTATATCACAGCTTTCCTTGAAAAGAATAAGATAAGGAAGGTGGAAACCATTTGATAAATTAATTCAATGTCATCCAAATGCACTGGACTATTATTAAGGATCCAAAGGAGACACAAGACAAAGAAGAATTTAGACAGACCGAGTAATTCACCGAGGATGTGAGATCATTCCCACATTCAAGTTATTTTGTGTGTTGAGTTTTGCCTGATCTCTTTATAGGGCTACCTGTGTACATTATAGATGTCGACTTCTACAGGGCGTGAATTTATATCTTGACTAAGTAGGAACCAGAATGTGGTCTTCAAGTAATTATTGTGGTGACTGAGCATGTTAAAATGATCGTATCATCTAGAACTATCCATGGATTGCAGCATCATTGCGTCACTTGGTTGTTGTTATTAAATGCCGTCAAGTCCATTTTGACTCATAGCATCCATGTACAGGGTTTCTGAGGAGAAGCCGGTGAGTTTGACTTGTGGTTCCAAGTCCCAGTGCTTACTTATCCTACAGTGCAACACAAGTAGATATTAAAAAGGAAATATGGATTTAGGGAAAGACTCAAGTTAACTAATCAATATGTGGCCAAGACTTAGGGTCCTAAAAGATGAGGCTTCATTGTCCTTGGAGAGGTCAAGTGACCAAATTCATGAGACTGGTCCACTGAAGCAGTTTCTTTTATTGACCAGCTTTATCCCAATTCAAGGCAGGGATAGATGTGCCTAGGAATGTAGTCAAGACTTGGCAGCGTTTGCAAATCTTGTAGCCTGGTCAGTGGCCTATTAAATTTGATGAAAGAATATGTTAAATCCTGTATGCATGAAGGATAAGGGAAGAACAGCACTGTCAGTGTTCATGCAATGTTCATGAGGAGAGTAAGTAGCAGATACCCATATTCTAGAACGATTCAAATTCAACAATGTATTTAAAAAAATTATACATCCAGAGCAAATGGGATGTATTTCTGGACTGATTCAGTATTGAAATGCCACCAATGCAATACACCACATCAAAGGTCTAAGGAAGAAAAATCATATGATCATGTCTACTGATATAAAAAAAATCATATGCAATCCTGATTTAAAAAAAAAAAAAAAACCCTCTAGATAAATGAGGATTCATAAAAAGGAGCTTCTTGAATTTAATCAAGAACATGTACAAAACCTAGAGACAATAAGGCCTATATTGTGAGGGAGCCAAGAACAATTCAAAGATGTCTTCTCCCACCACTCCTAATCAACATTGTTTTGTAGAAAATCGCCTCAAACAGATGAAGCAGCACCTGGAAATAGTAGGAAAGTGTAGAATGACTTGGAAATACAGGGTTAATATGTATGGAAAAGTTGAATGCTATCCTAGATATCAGCAAGAGACCACTAGAATTAGAGATTTTAGAAATAGCGTTTATAATAGTTCTCCCCAAAAAAGAAGAAAAGAAGGAAGATAGATAGGGATCAATGTAGCAAAATGCAACTAAATACTCACTGCTGTTGAGTCCATTCTGACTGGACCCTCTAGGACAAAGCAGAACGGCCCTATCTGGTGTCTAAGGCTGCAAGCTTTATGTAAACAGACTGCCACATCTTCCTCCTATGGAATGGAGCAGCTGGTGGATTCGAACTATTAACTTTGGATCCCTGCTGAGTGCTTAGCCACTGTACTTCAAGGGCTATTAGCAAAATACAAATAAATCTGAATAAATGGACACACAGGAGTCCTGGTGTGGCATTTTAGGATAAGCACTGGACTGCTAAATGTAAGGTTGGTGGTTCAAACCCACCAGTCACCCCTTGGAAACTCTATACAGGGCTGCTATGAGTTGGAACCAACTCCACAGCACTTAACAACAACATTAACAAGTCTCTGTTCATGGAATGAAAGATTCAAAAATTGTTTGGATGCCAATTTTACCAAGTTGATGCATGACAATAACATAATTTACTCAATATCTATTGTTTCACATTTAAAGCATTTTTAAACATACCTACAAACCATTTCCTTATAATCAGACTGTTTGAGGATTAGATATAGCTTTTTTATGTCTTTGTTTTTAAATGAATATTAGTAGTGAGGAGCCCTGGTTATGTAGTGAGTTATGAACTGGGTTGCTAACCACAGGTCTACTGATTTCGAATCTACCAGTCACTCTGTGGGAGAAATATGAGGTTTTCTGCTCCTGTAAAAAATTTACAGTCTCAGAGACCCTATACACGGTCATTATGAGTCTGACCTGATCCGGTGGCACACCACCACCACCACCACCACCACCCATTAGTAGTGTGGTAATTTGAAGAGAAGAGGACAGGAAACTCTAGACTATTTCTCTATACTCATTAGTATAGAAGACTAACCTACAGACCTTGATAATTAAAATGTAGATTTGGGTTCACTGGATGTGGAGAGGAACCTGAGACTCGGAATTTCCAACAAGCTCCTGGGTGATGCCCATACTCCTGGTCCATGGACCACAACTTGGATATTCGTGCTGTAGAGAGCACAGGATTTAGGTCAGCTGCATTGTCAAAGGCTTCATTTTGCTGACATCAACCATCAACACTCATGGAAACAGCAGTCAAGAAATAAAATGATTTAATGCCTTGGGAAAATTTGCTGCACAAGACCTCTGTAAAGTGTTCAAGAGCAAAGATGTCAGTTGGAGGACTAAGGTGCACCTGATCCAAGCCATGGTATTTTCAATAACGTTGTATGCATGTGAAAGTTGGACAATGAATAAGGAAGACTGTAGAAGAATTGATGCATTTGAGTTATGGTGTTGGAGGAGAATATTAAAAACACCATGGACTTTCAGAAGAACAAATACATTTGTGTTGACAGAAATATAGCGAGGATGACCAGCCTTTGTCTTGCATACTTCGGCCACATTATCAGGAGGGACCATTCTGTGGAGAAGGACATCATGCTTGGTGAAGTGGAGGATTGGCGAAAAAGAGGAAGACTCCTCTGATGAGATGGATTGGCACAGTGGCAGCAGCAATGGGCTCAAGCATAGCGACGACTGTGAGGTTGGTGCAAGACGGGGTAGTGTTTCATTCTGTTGTGCATCAGGTCACTGTGAGTCAGTACTGACTTGATGGTACCTCATAACAACAACAACATTCATCTTCTGCCATATCATTTCCCTCTCTGACCTTAAAAACTCACATGCCATCTGAGAAACACACATGTCCCTTCCTGGCTCTACCTTCCTCCCTTTGCTTTGTGAGTAAGATCATCAATGGGAAGTTTTGGGAACTCTGAAACATCGAGTATGGGCACATTGTATCTTTGGAAGGCTCACTACAGTAAAGCCCCCATATTGTACACAGCCCCCTTTGAAAAGAAAAGTGTTTCAATCGCAATAATGGCAACATTAGCAACCAAGACATGCATGAAAAGGCTGCAGAGCCGTTAAGGTCCTTACAGTCCTCGTTGCCAGAAGTCAGACCGTTTAATCCTCATTAGAGCCAATATCATTAATGGAAGGAGTTAGGAGACATAAGTGGCAATAAAACCTGAGCCTTGTTTTCAGGGAAATTGACATTCTTAGCAGAGCTGGGTAGGGTATGGGTCGTTAGGAATGGTAGACTCACCATTAAGCAAGAGCAAGTCTATCACACCGAGGAGGGCAGGCGAATCTTGTGTTTTCCCAGAAACGGATGCTCTCAGCAGTAGGGTCCCATCAGGGGCCCAAGATGGTGCTTTCACAAAAAATAAACAGTCATGTTGTGGTTTGCGTTTCTGTCCTGAGTCGTGATCACTGAGTTGTCAAACAACATGAGATCCAAAGAGCCACAGATTCTGTTAGGCAGATCCAACCTAACCTTGCAATACACAAAATACTCTATGTTTAGTACATTCAATTGACTAGAAATTAATCAAGTATGATTTTACCTTATTATGAAGGCTTTGCCAGCACTGATAAATGGATGGATGAATAGACAGATAGATGGATGAATGAGTTAATAAGTTAGTGTGTAAATAAATGAATGAATAAGTGAAGAAGTAAATGAATAAGGGCTTGACAGATTGAATCGCTTGGGATTTAGTGAATAATGAGATAACATTTTTAAGATGCCAGAGACTCCATTAAATCCAAGACCTTATTTAATATACAAAGAACGCTATAGTTAAAGAGAGTAATTCAATTTTACATACAAGCTGAGAAAGGAGGGAGAAAGTTAACAAAAGACTAGACTGAAAACCCCATGAAGGCAGGTGCATGTATGCAGCACCAAGCACAGTTCCTGGCACAGTGAATACTGTTGTATAAACGGATGTGCAGATTACACTTAAAGGAAATGAGATCACTTTTGGAGTACAATCAAGGATCTATAAAAATTATGATTCTGTAATTCTGGGAGGCCAGGGTATTGATGTTTTTAGT
Organism: Chrysochloris asiatica; assembly: GCF_000296735.1. Classification (NCBI taxonomy): domain Eukaryota; kingdom Metazoa; phylum Chordata; class Mammalia; order Afrosoricida; family Chrysochloridae; genus Chrysochloris; species Chrysochloris asiatica. The sequence continues at coordinate 16,272,432 of NW_006408573.1, read as the reverse complement.
AACTCTCTCTGGATGAGGCGGATACAGATGATTCTCACTGAGAAACCCAACCAACTCTTTATAAAACACTTAACTAGGTGGCCCATAGAGACACACCCATGACACAGTGATATGGACAGGTGTGACATTCAATTCTGAAACCTGGTCATTGGATTCAGATTCAGGGCTTTCCCCGTAGAATACCAATTTTACTAGGCTATTGTTTGGGGAGATAACTCTGTGAACAAGTGACATTTCAAACCACATTGTCTGAACTGTTGGCTAGTGCAGTTGTTTGTTCTCAACTCTGTACCCACATTAGAATCGCCTGGTAAATGGGATTTAAAAACACTGATGCCTGGGTTATACCATAATAGATAAACCAAACCAGTTACTGTGGAGTTGGTTTTGACTCATGAAGACCCCATGTGTCTCAGAGTAGAACTGTGCTTCATAGGGTTTCCAATGGCTGAATTTTTGAAAGTAGAAGATCAGAACAGATACGTTTTTCAAGACACCTCTAGCTGCACTTGAACTTCCAACCATTCAGTTAGAAGCCAAGTACTGAACTGTTTGTACCAGCTAGGGATTCTAGACCATACTATGTTGGCATTGTTGTTGTTAAGTGCTGTCCAGTCAGTTCCAACATATAGTAGCATCCCTGTATTAGGTTTCCTGGGACTTATGGTGTGGCATTGTAGAATTAGTACTGGGCTGCGAACCACAAGGTCAGCAGCTCAAACCCACCAGCTATTCCTCAGAAACCCTATATAGGACTGCTATGAGCAGGAAAATCTTTCTCCCATGAAACGGCTCATCTTTCTCCCATGGAATGGCTGGCAGGTTCAAACCACTGACTTTGTAGCTGGAAGTCCAGTGCTGATCCTACAGAGCCATCACACTCCCATAGCCAAACCATAAGTTAGCTAAATCATAAATCAGGCAATACGGCTCAGGGATCAGTGTGTAGAACAGGTGTTCTCAATACAACTAGCTTGAAGGACCTGGCACATCCTCACTTAACACCACTTGGAATTAAATTTCACAATAATTTCACATAGCTCTTTTCACAGGAGCCCTGGTGGCACAGGGGGTAAAGCACTCAACTGTTCACTGAATTGGCAGTTCAAACCCACCAGCTACCCCGTGGGAGAAAAGTATGGCAGTCTGCTTAGAGATGGATGGCACTGGAAACCCCGTGGGGCAGCTCTACTCTGTTCTACAAGCCCCTAGGAGTCAGAATTGACAGGACAGCAAAGGGTTGTTTTGTTTTGTTTGTTTCTCTCCTTCACATCATCAGTTGTTTTATTTTTTAAAAACTTGCTGGGCTCAAAACATTTATATCCCATATTTTGGTTAAAAACAAGGGAAAAGCCCAGCACATTCTAAAGAGTCAGAGCAGAAATAAACTAGGAAAGGGCGGCTTTTGAATGAATGTATAGTTTCATGTCCCTTACTTTGATGTTATAATTTAATTAAGCAAGGTATGGTATGTTTCACTGTTAGCGAAACTTGGAATATTGTAGGGGGGTGGGGGTTGCAAATCCAGTAAGTGACTTCTTTCTTACTAATGTGCCCTTGAAATGACCTTCCTCTTTAGGGCCTTTTTGCAGCATGTTCTCTTTAGCCTCCAAGTCCTAACCAACCACGGCCCCTGCATGACTAGTAATTCCAGGTGGGAGAGGATCTTTCACAAATGCATAACGGCCGTTTATTAATTAAAAATGTGTATGTGTTTATTACCTTCTACCTTGTTACAAACCATATTTCAGGAAAGTTTAGACATAACCAGAATTATAAAGGAAGCATAAATCAAAAGTAGGGGAAGACAATGAGGCAAAGGGAAAGTAGGGACAGGACTATAAAATAAAGCGAAAAATGACTCCACATCACCATTTATTCTCCCAGGACTTCCCAAGGCTCCCAGAACACCTGGAATCTACCCACGCCTGTCAGCCTGAGTGGTCTTCGCACTATGTTGATTTCATCATGCAAAGCTTTCTCTCCTCCCCTGCCTCTGGACTTTGCACCCTGTCTGTGCCTGACACCCTCTTCTGCAGACTTCCCCTGCCCTCTGCCCACATCAGAACAGTCTGGAGGGTTTGTTAAAACTCACACTGCTGCGTCCCCTTGCACCAACTTTTGATTTAGCAGGTGGGGACCATACTTTGTAAACCAAAGCTTTTACAGTCTCGCATTAAGGAGCTCTGGTAGCACAGTAATTACGAATCGGGCTGCTAATCTCACGGTCAGCAGTTCGAAACTACCAGCTGTTCCGCAGTTGAAAGATGAGGCTTTCTGCTCCCGTAAAGATTTACAGCCTCAGAAACCCTGAAAAGGGTCACTATGAGTCGGAACAGACTCCACAGCATATAACAACAACAACAATAAAGTCCTGGTGTGGAATGCACTGGACTGCAAGGTCGGTGGTTTAAACGTACCAGCCACTCCTTGGAAACCCTATACAGAGTTGCTATGAGTCAGAACTGACTTAATGGCACTTAGCACCACCACCACCACCGATGGCATATAATCTATGAAAAAAAGATACAACGTCTTCCCTGATTTATAAGGCTGCGATATTCCAGTTCTACCTTCTCCCTTAGCGCTATTTAGCCTCCAGGCTCCAACTATAGTGGCCTTCATCCAGCTACTTAAATGAACTTCTGTTGCATGTTCTCTGCACATGCCTTTCTCTGTCCACATTAAAGTCTGCACAGTGTTTGTCCCACACCCTGGTTTGCCAGTTAATGCAATTCCTTTGTCATTTTCTCAGTGGAGTGTTGCTGTTGTTAGGTGTTATCAAGTTGGTTCTGACTCACAGTGACCTATGTACAACAGAAGGAGACACTTCTGGGCCTAGTTAGCCTCCAAATCTTCGCTGTGTTTGGGCCCATCTTGCAGCCACGGGTTAGTCCATCTCATTAAGGGCCTTCTACTTTACCAAGAAAAATGTCTTCCTCCAGGGATCCAGCCCTCCTGATAACATGCCCAAAGCACGTGGGCTGAACTTTCACCATCCTCAGTTGTAAGGAGCATTCTGACTGTGCTTCCTCCAACACAGGTATATCAGCTGTTGTTGGTTATACTCCTATAACTAAGTTCCTTTCCTTTCCAACTTTTAACCCAGCTACATTCTTGAGTGTGATGTATGAATCCATGTCCTTCTCATCTTTTAAAATCCAATCCTCATTTGACCCAAACATCATTCTCTTGTGCACTGATTTATCCTCAGGGCCTAGAACATAGCTTGTGACAAAGTGTGACCATTCATTTTTAATAGAATAAGGTTCCATAGAGAAGCTAAGGTTGGGTGGCAGATTTACCTTGAAATTTCCATCAACAAGCTTAAAAACAAAAGAAGTATCAATTGTGGAATTTACAGTCTTCATATAATGCCTAGCAACAACAACAACGTTACATTTAAGTTGTAAGAAATCCATTGCTCAGAATTAATACAGGTATTTTTGTTGTTGTTGTTGTTATTGTTGTTAGGTGCCATTATGTTGGCACTGACTCATGGTGACCTTATGCACAGTAGAACGAAACACCGCCCAATCCTGGGCCAACCTCACTATTGTTGCCACACTTGAGCCCATTGATGCTGCCACTTGGCCAATCCATCTCATTGGGGTCTTCCTCTTTTTCTCTGACCCTCCGCCTTACCAAACATGATATTCTTCTCCAGTGACTGGTCCCTCCTGACAATGTGTACAAAGTATGAAAGATGAAGTTCGGCCATCTTGGCCTCCAAGGAGCACTTTGGCTGCACTTCCTCCAAAACAGATCTGTTGGTTCTTTTGGCAGCCCATGGCACTTTCAATATTCTCTTCCAACACCATAACTCAAAAGGATCAATTCTTCTATGGTCTTCCTTATTCATTGTCCAGCTTTTGCATGCATATGAGATTATTGAAAATACCATGGTTTGGGTCAGGCACACCTTAGTCCTCAAATATACTTCTGAAATATTGAAGCTTCAGTTCAAGACCAATGCAATAAAGCAAATATGGCAATGAACTGAGTCACACAAATTTTGGGATATAAAAGCTATCTTTATATGATATTACAGTTTATTAACTACACTGAAATAGTATGCTGAAATGGTTTGAAATATTGTTAGAATGACCAAAAATGTGACACAGAAATACTGAGTGAACATTGTTGGTGGTGGCGTTAAGTGCTGTCAAGTTAGTTTCAACTCTTAACAAACCTGTACAGGGTTTCCAAGGAGCGGCTGATAAGTTTGAACCACCATCCTTGTGGCTCAAGTTGACCTTGTGGTCCAGTGCTTTATCTCCCAGCACCACACCAGGACTCAGTAACATGTGCTGTTGGAATAACGGCACCCCTAGTGTTGCCTGATACAGGGTTGCCCCGAGTCTTCAATTTGTATGTATGTATGTATGTATGTATGTATGTATGTATGTATGTATGTATAAATTAATAAATAAATAAATGCAGTATCTGCAAAACCCAGTAAAACAAGCTGTGTCTGTGATGCATATGATCCAAGCATCCTACTTAGCTAAATGAGTCATTGCTATCAACCTATCTGCAAACCCGGGAATCAGGGTCTTAGGATGGCCACTCCCCTTTCCTCTTCCACTGTGCAGACCAGGAGAAGGTTCCCGAGCATGGCATAGTGATGGGTGGACATGAGGTGACACGCTGCAGGTACACAGCTGATGGCTGATGGTCTCGTAATCCTGAGTTGATTTGAAGTCCTCAGAGGAATGGATGGGCTCCACAGAGTATCCAAGCCACCTTCCAAAAATACAGTTCCTCTCAGCCAAATCTTTGAAAGATTTTCAACATACGTGCTGTGTAAGATATTATTCCTTGGCAAGTCACTGGAAAACAGTCCAGGTGAGTTCCATGAAAGAAGGCAAACACACACTACAAGCCAGTCTAGATGAGAATTTCAAAGCCCAGTGAGGCTTCCCAAGCCCTCCTAGGATAGTCACAGCAACGTTAAAATCTCTGGTTGTTGGAGTACTCACATTCTGATCTTCTGGATCTGTAAGCACAAAGCTGTCCAGGGCCCCAAATGTGTAGTGGAGGTGATTATGTGCCGTGGTGGTGGTTATGTGCCGTGGTGGTGGTGGTTATGTGCCGTGGAGTCAGTTCTGAATCATAGCAACCCTGTACAGGGTTTCCTAGGCTGTAAATCTTTACGGGAGCAGAAAGCCTTATCTTTCTCCCATGGAATAACTGGTAGTTTCGAACTACTGACCTTGCGACTAGCAGCCTAATTCACTACGCTACCAGAGCTCCTTTAAATGTGTAGTAGGGATCTCCAATAGATGCAGAAAGATCGGTGTAGTTGAAGAATTCTGGCTGACCATGGGTCACATTAAGCTGGGTTCAAGTCCTGCCTTTGCTAATGGTCAGCTGTATAAACCAGTTGCCTTTGAGTGGATTCTGATTCGTGGGGCCTCCACATGCGGCAGAGTGGAAGTGAACTTTATAAGGTTTTCAATGACTCATTTTTCAGAAGCTCTCCAAACCTTTATACTGAGGTATCTGTCTCTGGATGCACCCGAACCTCCACACTTTTGATTCGCTGCCGTATTAACCATCTGTACCCCCCAGGATCTCCAGAGGGCTATACTGTTGTCTACTGCTGTGGAGTTGAGTCAGTTCCAACTCATAGTGACCATGTATAGAGTTTCTGATGATCAGCTGGTAGGTTTGAAACACTGATCTTTTGGCTAACTTAATCTTACCACACCACACCAGAACGCTCGAGAGCTATGTGCCCTTGAGTGAATTATGTAAACCCTAAAACCATCAATTCCTCAACAGAAAACGCTGAGTATTCCATTACGGACAAGTGAGATAATGTATGTAAAATGCCCAGCTTCTGAATATGTGCTATTTTTATTGTGTTCCATCATTCATGATTTTAATTACCTATTATTTTAAGAAACTCAATGTTTGGTCTATTACCACAAAGTGAAGTCACAGGCATCTTTGCTGGTGAAGCAAAGCAAATTTGAGGCTATGCTAGGTCTGGTTACCTGTCTTTGTTCTTGTTCCTTCTTATGCTTTGGGAAAGACCCAATGTATGTGATATTAAACACTAAAATAGAAAAAGAAAGTGATTCCCCAGGGCTGGTGGCTGACAGGCCTTCAGGAATGTGACTGTCCTTTGCTCTCAGTTAGAGGGTGGCAGGCCGGGCACCTGGGCCCAGTTTGTGGAAGCTTTTGTTCACGGCAGAGACGCAAAGCCAAGGGTGCTCATGAACACCTAGTAGCGTGGGTATTAACCTGCCTGCGTGAACTGCCGGATCTTCTCCCCAGTGGTTTCTGCAGAGTTTTCAGTTTGTCAGCTCATTTTTCATGGGCAGCATCTAAGTCGACAAACAGCAAACGGTCCTGGGCTGCCCCAACTCAGAGAAACACACAGAGCATTTTGAACAAGATTTTTAATTTTTAATATTCCATGAAAGACTATCACCAAACAGTGCTCACTGGGCTTCAGGATACAGGTTTGGATTCGACTGGGCCCCAAACAGGGCATTCAAGCAAAAGGCATGGTATGTACATAGTTCTAGGGGAATCCACAACAGCTTGGTGAGTAGAGAATATTCAGAAATTCCATGTAGCTGGGGGCTTGGAAGTATGAGGGTGGAGCTGGAAAGCAAGGTCTGAGAAAGATGTTGCGAAGAGACATCAAAGGGCCCTAGTGGTGTTGCATCCGTCTTCTTACCCTAGTTACCCAGCAGCAATCAGGAACCAGCAGCAGGTTGGGCTGGGCATGCGGGTTACTGCACAGAATATAATTTTGTGAAGTATGGAGAGATAATACTACAGGCCTGAGCACCTTAAACAAAACTCCAGTTATTAAGGTGTTAAAGTAATCTGGATCGTAAAATTCGTATTTCCTTTATGGTTGCTGTCAAGTTGATTTCAACTCATGGCAACCCCGTGTGTGTTAAAGTAGAACTTTGCTTCCTCCACGGGGTTTTTCATGGCTAATTTCAGAAGTAAATTGCCAGGACTTTCTTCCAAGGCACCTCTGGATGGACTTGAAAATCCAACCTTTCAGTTAGTAGCCAAGAGCATCCCATGTTTGCACTGCTCAGAGACTTTCCCATTAACATGAACATTACAGTGGGTGGTTCCATTTTAAACTGTGTCCAGTTTACACCGAGGTTCACAACTCCTAAAAGTCATGTGTAATCAGCTTAAGCCACCTCCTAAGCATGCATGCACAACACACATATATACACATGATAACTCAAATGAGCAAGAACACATACACACACACACACACACACACACACACATGACTTACAGAGAGACACTGCAGCAAGGCTGGTGAACAGTGCCTAATTTAAGAAAGTGATCCTAAGACAAATACAACTAGATGTGAAAAGTAATGGAAGGAAGACTAGGTTTTTAGTTTGCTAGTCCTGGTGTGGTGCTATAGGATAAGCAATAGACTATAAAGTCGGTTTGAACTGCAGGGTCGGAGATTCAAACTCATCAGCCACTCGTAGGAAACCCTATGCAGAGTCATTATGAGTCAGAACTGACTAAAAGGTACTAATCCACAACCATAAGCTTATAAATTGGGAGAGATGAAGATTTTCTGAAATTTAAGGTAAGGGAAGCGCTAAACAAATGTCTTTCCTTCCAGGATCTTGGTTTTACCATTTATAACATTAGAAGTTTAGAAGACAGAACTTCTACTGAAGTCCAGGGCTAGATGTGATTTCTGTTGACATTGTTCAACAACCATGAGCATCCTGAAGGTGGCCTCCTGGTTATGAAGCAGCAGCAGCTGTACGTTTGGAAGGATGCTGGTGATTTGAATCAGCAGTTCTACATGATCATATTCTGAAGCAATCTGTATCTTCAATTACTACAATTACTAGAACTTCTGCTTGATGAAATAATTCCTTAGCCTCAATCAAAGGCTACACCCTTCAGTATAGATGGCACCTCAATGTAAAGAAAACAAAAATCATCACAACTGGGCCAATAAAATAACATCAGGATAAATAATGAAAAGATTCAAGTTGTCAAAGACTTAATTTTGCTTGGATCCACTATCAAGATTCATAGAAGCATGAGTCAGGAAATCAAATTAAGATGTACTGAATTAGGCAAATCTACTGCAAAAGACTTCATCAAAAGTGTTAAAGAGCAAAGCTGTCTATTTGAGGACTAAAGTGCACCTAACTCAAACCATGGTATTTTTAACTGTTTCATATGTATGCGAAAGTTGGACAATGGATAAGGAAGACCGGAGAAGAATTGATGCGTTTGAGTTATGGTGTTGGAGAACACCAACTGTGGACTCCCAGAAGAACAAATACATCTGTGTTGGAAGAAGTACACCTAGGATGATCCTTAGAAGTCAGGATGGTGAGACACCATGTGTCATACTTCATGTGTCATACTTCAGACATGTTATCAGGAGAAACCAGCCCCTGGAGGGAGACAACATGCTTGGTAAAGTGGAGAGTCATCGAAATAAAAGAAGACTCCCAATGAGATGGATTGATACAATGGGCACAAATGTAACAATTGTGACGGTGATACAAGACAGGGCAGTGTTTCCTTCTGCTACACATGGGAACAAACTCAATAGCACCTATCAACAATAAGACCGAGAAATCAGCCTGCTTGCTCAGAGTACTTGGACTATACCCCCCGAAAAAAAAAAAAAAAAAAAAATATATATATATATATATAGCAATCAGACACGTTTTCCAAAATGAGAACTCTCACATATATGTCCACATGTTACTCCTATTAGCTCTAAACTAGGGTCCTACCACTCATCTGTGAGTTTGGACAGTTTTCAGCTGAGCTTCCAGACTAAGACAGACTAGGAAGAAGGAGAGGCAGACTACATCTGAGTGTTTAGCCACTGAAAACCTTATGCATAGCGGTAGAACACTGTCAGCAGCAGAATATTAAATGTTGAAACACTATGGATAACACCAGAATATTGGCAGATAGTCTGTGCTGGAAAATGAGCCCCTCTGATTAGAAGGCACTCAAAATACACCTGGGGAAGAGCTGCCTCCTAAAAGTAGTAATGACCTGAAGGGAAGGAATAAAGCTTTTGGGACCTTCTTTTGCGGATGGGGCACAATTCAAAACAAGAAGAAACAGCTGCAAACATCCATTAATAATCAGAACATGGGATGTGCAAAATATGAATCCAGGAAAATTGGAAGTCATCAGAAATTAAATGGACCACATAAAGTTCAATATCCTATCCATTAATGAGCACTAGGTCGGCAGTTCAAACCTACCAGCTACTCCTTAGAAACTCTATACAGGGTCGCTTTGAGTTGGAACCAACTAAGCAGTACTTAACAGTAATAAGTGAGCAGAAATGGACTGGTCATTGGCCATTCTGAATCTGACAATCGCATGGTTTACTATACTGGGAATGACAAATTGATGATGAATTTCATCACATTCAGCATCAAAAAGAACATTTCAAGATCTATCTTGAATTATAACACTGTGATAAGATAATATCCATTCACCTATAATGAAGACCAGTTCATACCATGATTATTCAAATTTAGACACCAACCACTAAAGTCAGAGATGATAAAATTGAGAAATTCTATGAGGCACTGTAGGATACACACTCGATTGTAATGTTGGTGGTTCAAATCCACCAGTCACTCCTCAGAAACCTGTCTATACAGGGTTGCTATGAGTTAGAAACAACTTGATGGCACTTAACAATAACAACTAACTTCTTCAGTCTGAAACTGATTTAAAAAATGCAATCAAGATGCATTGATAATTACTGTTGCTTGGAATACAAAGGTTGGAAACAAAGAGGAAGTAACAGTAATTGGAAAATTGGCCTATGTGATAGAAACGATGCTGTAGATCACATGATAGAATTTTACAAGACCAATGACATTCGTAGCAAGAAACTTTTTTTTTAGAACTATGTAAGATGGTTCAACAGATAAAATAAACCAAAATCAAACTGACTACATAATGGGAAGAGATGGTAGAAAAGCTCAATATCACCAGCCAAAACAGAATCAGGGCCAGACATATGCAAGTTCAGGTTGAAGCTGAAGAAAATTAAAACAAGTCCACGAGAGGTAAAATTTGACCTTGAACATATTCCACCTGAATTTAGAGATCATCTCAAGAAGAGATTTGATGCAGTAGACACTAATGACCCCAAACCAGAAGAGTTGTGGGATAGCATAAAGTACATCATCCAGGTGCAGCTATTGGTCTCTCTATGTGCAGAAGAAAGGAGAGTGATGAGAAATGAAGAGGCTTAGAATCAATGAGTCCAGTGGACTAATGAAACATGCAATCATCAGTCTCCATGACTCTGAGACCAGCAGAACTAGATGGTGCCAGGCTACTACTACCAAGTGCCCTGAAATGAATCGCATTGGGGGATCCTGGATAGAGAAGCAGAAAATTTGGAACAAAATTCAAAATTATAAAAAAAAAAGACAGGGTTTACTGGTCAGAAAGAGACTGAAGAAACCTGAGATTGCCCTTCAATCTGGGAACTGATGTAATACAAATGGAAATATTCAGTAAATTGATGCAGCACAGGAAGCACTCACTCATTTATGCCAAGAAATTTGGAAGCCCGCTATCTGGCCAACTGATTGGAAGAGATCCAAATCTGTGCCCATTCCCAAGAGAAGTGACCCAATGAAATGTGAAGACTGTCAGACAATATCATGGATATCACATGCAAGTAAATCTTACTCAAGATAATTAAAAAAATGACTGCAGTAGTACATAGTTAGGGAATTGTCAGAGGTTCAAACCAGATTCAGACAAGGACGTGGAATGAGGATTAACATCATTGCTGACATCAGATGGATCTTGACTGAAAGCCAAGATACCAGAAAGATGCTTACCTATGCTTTATTGACTGTGCAAAGGCTTTCAACTCTGTGCATCATGACAAGCTATGGACAACAATGCAGAGAATGGGTACTCCAGAATACTTAATTGTGTTCATAAGGAACCTGTATATAGAGCAAGAGTCAGCCATTCAAACCGAACAAGGGAACACTGAATGTTTTAAAATCAGGAAATGTGAGCAACAGGGTTGTATTCTTTCTCCATACTTATTCTCTCTGAACAAATAATCTGTGAAGCTGGGTTATAAGAAGAAGAACGCAGCATTAAGATTAGAGGAAGACTCATTAACAACTTGCCATATGCAGATGATACAACATTGCTTGCTGAAAGTGAAGAGGACTTAAAATACTTACTGATGAAGATGAAAGATCACAGCCTTAGGTATTGGTTGCATCTCAATGCAAAGAAAACAAAAATCTTCATTGTGGGACCAATAAATAACATCATGATAAATGGAGAAAAAAAAGATGTTGTGAAAGATTTCATTTTGCTTGGATCCACTATCAACACTCATGGAAGCAGTAGTCAAGAAGTCAAATGACATATAGGATTAGACAAATTTCCTGCAAGTCCTCTTTAAAGTGTTCAACAGCCAAGATGTCAGTTTGAGGACTAAGGTGTGCATGACCCAGACCATAGTATTTTCCATAGCTTCATAAGCATGTGAAAGTTGGCAATGACTAAGGAAGACCATGGAAGAATTGATGCATTTGAGTTAAGTTGTTAGAGAAGAATATTAAAAGTACCTTGGACTGATAGAAGAACAAACAAATCAGTGTTGGAAGAAATACAGACAGAATGCTCCTTAGAAACCAGCATGGAAAGGTTTTATCTCTCATAATTCAGACCTATTATCAGAATGGCATCATGCTTGGTACAGTGGAAGGTCACAGAAAAAGAGAAACGCCCCCCAGTGTGATGGATTGGCACAGTTGCAGCAGCAATGGACTCAAGCTTAACAACGATTGTGAGGGGAGTGCAGGGCCAGGGAGTGTTTTGTTCTTTTGTGTACAAGGTCACTACAGGTGAGAATTGACTTGAAGGCTCCTAACAACAGCAATAACAAAATAGCATTTTTAATAGTGATCTCCTAAGGAGCCCCAAACAAAGAAAACACAAATCCTTTCAACTGGACCAATAAAACAACATCATGATAAATGGATGAAAGACTGAGGTTGTCTAGGACTTTACTTTACTTGGATCCACAATCAAGCTTGGTAAAGTGGAGTGTCAGTAAAAAAGAGGAAGACCGCCAGTGGGGTGAGTCGACACAATGGCTGTACAAATGGTTTCTAACACAGCAATTGTGAGAATGATGCAGATTGGGCAGTGTCTCGTCGTGATGTACACAGACTTGCTATGAGTTGGAGCCACGTCAATGGCACCAAACGACAAGAACTCTGGTGGTGAAACAGCTGACTGCTAAACAAAAGGCCAGTGTTGGAAGAAAGATGTGGCTGTCTGCTTCCATAAATACACAGAACTGGAAACGGTAGTATGGGGCAGTTCTGCCCTGTCCTATAGGGTCACTATGGGTTGGAATCAACTTCCTGACATGCAGGAACAACAATAGTGATTTCATAGGACTTTAAGGAGGGTAGAAATAGAGAACAGGAGAGTACAGTACAGGAGCGGGAATACTGAAAGAGTCCCCTTTTAATCAAATGGTGATGGATATCTGGGGGGAGCAGGGATGATGTTCTAGTCACAAATAATTTGAAATAATCAGTGTCTTAAGCATTTTTCTTTTATGCATAAGTTCTTGTATAGCAAGATAATAACAAATCAGTCAACAGCAAATGGATATGTTTAAGCATTTTCCTGCTACATTAAGACCACCAAGAAGCCCTAGTGGCGTAGTAGTTATGCGCTGATCTACTAACAGGAAGTTCTGTGACTAGTAGAACCCACCAGCTGGTCCAGGGGAGAAAGATGTCTGGGTCTGCTGCCAAAAAGATTTACAGACTTGGAAACCCTATGAGAGCAGTTCTACTGTCCTATAGGGTCACCGTTGTTGTTGTTAAGTGCCTGGTTTCGAGGAGCAGCTGGTGGGTGTGAACTGCCAACCTTGAGGTTAGAAGTCCAGTGATTATCCTACAGCACCACACCAAGACTTCATATATGCTCACTATGGGCTGGAATACTATTGGTCACTACTGGATAATAGTGAGTATGGCTATGGTAAGTACTATACCAGATTTTGAATAAAAAAGAAGAGAGGAGACAAAACATAATTCCCCACTTAATTCTTTCCTTGGTAGACAAACCAAACCAAACCCACAGCCTTCAAGTGGAGTCCAAGTCTTGGCGATCCTGTATAGAGATTGTGAGACGGTAAGTCTCTACAGACGCAGACAGCCTCATCTTTCTCCTGTGAAGCAACTGGTGAGTTTGAACCAACTAACTTGAGGTTAGCAGCCTGCTGCCTAACCCACAGTGCCTCTGAGACTCCTTTCCCTGGCAAACCATAAGCAGTAGAGAAAAGTAGGGAGTGGAACTGGTTTGTCAAGTAATGGTGAACACATTGGTACTGGTACAAAATAACTTATTTCTTAGCAGGCTTGCTCTTTCTAAAGTAACTGAAACCTGACTTTGCAAGGAGTTAATTCCTGGTAGGAATGCAGTCGGCAATTTTGTCTGTTTCCAGGAGCACTAAATCACAGAGAGGTAACCAAAGACGCTGCTCGCCAAGAGTGGCTCACACAGAGACGAAGAAAGACCCTGAACATCTATAAAACATGTGTCCCACCGAGGAAAGCAGAACGTGTGTTCTATTTCTAAACAAACTTTAATATTTTTCATCTGGAGTTATTTCTATACTGTCAGCAGAAAAAAAAAAAATCTTTGCATGTGGTTGTGTATTTATGAGTGAGTTTTATCTCTAAACAGATTTGTAACTAAAAACAGAAATATCTTTTTATGGGAGACAGCTGGTTTGGAGATTAAAGATACACAAAGAAGGAGAGGGAATCATACGAACAAACATTCCTAGACATAGAATGTCTGTGAGTATTAGGAACCTTTTTCACTTGTGACCTAAAAAAAATATCTAATCCCCCACCAGTTTCCCAGGATAGGTTTCAGACCCTTCTTTGGCAGTTAAAAGGAAACAGAAATAATAAAAGAACTGGGAAAGCTTACGACAGAGCTACCGCTCTTCAAAATCTCAAGGAATCACAGATAACCTATAAATACCATATGAGCATAAAATTCCTAAATATGCAGTTCAGTTGATGGAATTCAGGGGGTAAAAAGAAAATCAGCACTCAAATCTGGTCACTTCTGGCCTCGCCCTCTCCCTGTTGGAGTACAAAAAGACATGCTTCTGAAATGGTGGACTTGTTTCCCAAATCCTGAGCATCTGCCACATGTCTGTGCTGGGAATGTACTCAGGTTGCAGTAAAACATGAATTTAAAAACCCTCTCATTGAGCCTGGGTGTAACCCCCAAATTGGATACAGAACACCAGTGATGGAAACATCCCCCCCTTATTTTCTTCCTCAGTCAGGAAGGACTTTGTCAAGAAATGGCCGTAGCTCAGACAGACTTCATCCATGCTTGTATTCATTGTTGCGGGAAGATGTGTGGGAAAGGGTTTGAATACAATCATTTTCATGTGGTGATCTCGGTTTCAACTCGATAGCCACATGTACTTTTGACTGATTTAACTTTTGGAATCATCCCAATCAGACATAGGCAGAAATGCCGGCTATCCTCAATGATTTTAGTGGCAGAACCAACACTGTGGTCATCAGGCTTGGCTGATCTTGGAGGAATTCGAAAATGACCTTTTCCCAGACGTCTCCTCCTTCCAGCCTACCAGGATGTTTCTCAAATTCCCATCATTAAATTGACTTACATTTTCAATTTGTTTTAAAAGGAAATGGTATGCCTCTCTCATAAACGGAAAACAAGCATCAATTGCCACAAATAGTAGTACAAAAAGAAATACGATGGAAATAAAACAGTGTTAGAAATGATTTTGTCCTGAAGACCCTAACTTTGATGTGTACTCTTTTGTTGTTTTTCTTTAAAACAAACAAACAAACAAACAAACAAACCCAACAAGGTTAGTAAGTATTGAGGAGCCCGGGAGATACCACAGCTGGCAAGTGTGGAAAGTGTGTGGTTCGAACCCACCACCTGCTCCATAGGAGAAAACTGAGGCAGTCTGCTTCCTTCAAGATTTCCAGCTTCAGAATCCTGACAGAGCAGCGCCAGCCTGCCCTACAGAGTCGCTATGAATTAGAATCCACCAACAGTAGTAGGTTTGTTTTTGAGAAGCCTTGCTATCACAGTGGTTAAAGCAACCAGCTGCTAACCCCAAAGTTGGCAGTTTGAAGCTACCAACTGCTCCACGGGAAAATTGGATAATGCAGTTGGCTTAATGTAAGATTTATACCCTTGGAAACCCTACTGGACAGTTCTCCTCTGTCCTCTAGGGCCATGGTGAGTTGGAGCCACTAGATAGCAAGTGTTAGAGAGGGGTCAAAGACAACTTTCCAATAAAGTAACTGAAAGGTTTGATTACAGAAAAGGTGGTATTTTTTAAGCATGCAACAGTTAATGTCAGGTCCTCTTATAACCACCAACAATCATGGTATGATTGCCTTCTCTAGAGGACAGTTACGACTGCTTTCAAGAACCAACAACACTTGAGAAGGCAGAACCCTGAAGGCAGAACCCTAAAGGCTGTCGACCATCAGCACCTGGGAGCAGGTGTAATTTAAAATCTTTCCTGATCTCCTTCCTCCATTGGCTCTGTCTAGCCTTTATCATTACAGACATGCCTAGAGGCCTTTCTCATACTCGCATCTATGTACATGCATGGATTCTAGAGTCTGGAAAATAGCCCTCCTCCAAGCATCCCTTCCTCCCACAAACAAGCCTTCATTTACTTGGACAGTGAGCACTCATCCACCAAAATTCCATCACAGCACCTTTGACAATTAGTTGTTGTTAAGTACCATCGAGTCGGTTCCAATCCACAGCAACGCTGTATAGGGTTTCTGAGGAGCGGTTGGTGGGGATGAACTGCCGACCTTATGGTTCAAACTGACCTTGCAGTCGAGTCCCCCATCAGGATTCTGACATCTTTGCTCGGAGCTTGGTATTGAACCCAGAGCAGAAACAGAAATCTCTCTTTGTGTGTCTGCACTCCCTAACCGGGCGTCATGGCTTTACTCAGTTAGGTAATGAGTACACGTCATTGGAAATGAAACACCATGTTCCCACTTGGAGATGCTGAAGTATCTTTTATGAACCTGATATATCTTCCTGAGATAAACCTTGTTGACAGTTTGACATACATTCTTCAATAAATACAGTATAGTATAAAATTCAAAAGAACTATCTCAAACTTCAGAATTTCTAGGATAAAATCTTGATTTTCCTTGGGAGAGTAATCTCACAGTGCAATGTCCTTAATCTTTGCTCTTTTACGGGGTCCATAGTGCTACTCCTTTGAGCTTTTGTGAAAATGAATGAATGAATGAGTCCAGATCAAATGCAAAGAGGCACTCTACAGATGTAGAGATGAGGTGGCTATCTTGCAATATAAGTACAAAGATCATTTCCTAATCCTTTCATTTAATTTTGGGGGGATCAGAAAACTCAATAGTCTTTATTATCATTACTTCTATTATCACTGAAGTATGTATATATAAATATGAATGCATTTGTAAATATTTCTGGTGCACAAGGCCTCTTTAAAGTGTTCAGAAGCAAATGTGTCAGTTTTGTTCTGTTGTGCGTAAGGTCGCTAGGAGTCAGAACAGACTAGACGACACCTAGCAACAACAACAAGTGTGAGTCTGTGAACCCCATGTCAGGTGAAGGTCTTTCCAGAGGACTGGTTTTTCATGCCCCTATCCTAGAAGATCTCATTTGTAATCACTAGCTCCAGCCATGCCTCCTGCTTCTTTGATCTTCTCAGAGCACAGCATCTCCTGCCTTTATTGTTATGGTTAAGTGCCACAGAGCCAGTCCCAACTCACAGAGACCGTATGTAGAATAGAACAGTAGTCTGCCTTGGTCATGTACCATCCTCACAATCATTGATGCTGTGTTTGAGCACCTTGTTGCAGCCACGGGGTCAGTCCAGTTCACTGAGGGTCTTCCTCGTAGCAGCTTAACTGTAATCTCTTCTAAGATCTGGGGTCCTTCCTAGGGCTTTCTCAGTATCAGAGTCCAGCTCGGCCCCACATTTATGGTGGAGCCATTTTTATTTCCAGGCAGGTGCTAAGTCTGCACTATGGCCCTAAGTTAGAATGGGTAGGGTTGAAGGTGAGTACATCCCCTGGTTCTCATCTCTAGATCCCCACTGTCTTTTCAAGGTGAAGCAGAGAGAATCCTTCCAGGGAGTGGTTTCTGAACTCAATGAGACAGGGACTGGTTTACTTTTAAGTACATTATAATAGCTGTTGGCAAATCATTCTGATAATCTCTCCTTGAAAAATGAAAGCTCTGGGTGGTATGACAAGTACCTTGAAGTACTACCTTCTTACTGACAAACACATAATTATTATTATTGTTGTTATTATTCCATAGAGATTTATTTGCAAACTTTGAATGGCAAGTATCTTTATTTGGTTTGCTGCCAGACACCAGGTGTCCCTCCCTCTGTCTTGGTAACAATGCTCCAAACATTGATTGGAATTGACAGTCTATTCAGTGAGCATTTCTGTATATAAAACAGTGGGAAAACATGGCTTAACATCAGAGGATTGACTTGTGTAAACATGAAAGGCATTGTTGCTACAGTTATTATAGCTAGCATGTTGGTGTTAATGCTAACTATTAGGCTGTTGTTCTTACTATGATTCGTAACTCTATTGGAGAGTCTTAGGTCCCTGGGCAGTGCTAATGTTTTACACTCCACAATTAACCTAAAACCCACCCATCAGAGCCACAGAAGAAGGATATGACAATCTGCTTCTGTAAATATGACAGGTAAAGAACAAAACCCAATCCTATAGAACAGCTGTACTCTGCAGTGCGTGGGATTGGCATGGGCCAGATTAGATTTTCAGGCAATGGGCTTTTGTTTTTGTTGTAGTTTATAATAGAGGGTCAGGTATGGACCAGAGACTATTAAACTCTCTACATCCAGGATCTCACATCTTCTTAATGTCAAGATGGCCATTACTACTCCATGTCAGAGATTTAAGATACTGAGAACCTAGGAGGTCATATGGTTGACCAAGGTTAACAGTATTATTGTTGTTAAGCACCATCAAGTCATTTCTGACTTATAGTGACTGTGCATGGGTTTCTGAAAAAGCAGCTGGTGAGTTTGAAGCATCAACCTCGCCAGTCATACCAACCTTGAGGTCCAGTGCGTTATCCTACAGCACCACTCCAAGATGAACAGCAGGGAGTTGGAAGCATGATTTAGACATTCACCTCCTTGATCCAGAACCCCACCACATTGCCTCAGACAGGTCAGGTTTCCATCATCTAGCCACAAACTTGTTCATGGAGAGCTGCTATAATCATCGAGTTCTTTGAACAAATCTGAATGCTAAGGAATGTTTCCTCTAATGTCTAGTCTGGGGCCACCACGAAGGGGTGGAGACCCATGGGTGAATAGGAGTTTGCTCCTCTCCTTCCAAACCACAGCTATGCATTTTGGTATCCCTCAAACTGCTTCACAATGCTGCATCAGCACCCATCTGTGAAGGCTCTTCAAGAGATGATGTTTATTTTCATTGATCTTTCCTTTCCCATACTTTAGTATTTTTGGATTTCTTTTTTAGTTTTGGAGTAGTAGTGTGTGTGTTGTGTTATAACACTAAGTGTGAATAATATCATTCATATTACTCATACCATTCAGAAAGCCTTCCAGCTGCTTCTAGAGATCTCTAGAGAGCAAGGTCTGAAAGCCTTCATCTCGTCTGTCCTAGCATCTTCTCTGGAGAAGAGCCCTGGGGCCAGAGCAGAGGCTGCTGGGAAGGAGCAGAAGAAAAGGTGAAGCCAAGCCAAAAGTGCCACTTGGTCCTCAGTGACAGGGAGAAATTGCTGTCAGAATGATCAGCAGACACTGATCTCCTCAGTTGTACCGTTGTTTACTTCCCTACACATCATCTTGGTGTCTTTTCAGATGTGTCTCCAAGTGCTTTTCACTTGATTTAAAGTAAAAGGCCTTGCGCTTTCTGTCAGGAGCATCAGGTTCTGATGAGGCGGTAATGAGTTCTACTGGAGACGCTCTGGGTGTGTGGTGCTGCGTTGCACTCGTTTCAAACATCATTTCACCAAATCCCCTCAGAAACTCTATGAGGTGGGTATTCTTGTTGACAATTTACAGATGAAGAAGTGGAATATCAGAGAATTGAAGAGACAACGGCTACGCATATGTGAACTGGTGGGCTGAGGCTCACGGTCCACTGTGTCCTGCTCCAAAACTCAGATCTTTCTATGCTCCAAGCTGACTCACCAAGGTCCTCTTCATGAGACATTCTTTAATAAGTACCAGTAAAATCTTTCCTCTATTTCTAATAGCCAACCTTGAAACTATATGGAGGAGAAAGAGTTGGTGACATCAACTGAAAAAAAAACCTACCAAGGAAAAATGAGAGAGGTCCCAGGTGACCACGATCTGTAAAGAAGGATGCGGCAGTGGTAGCTCTGATGCAAATGCAGCAAACCGAGAGCAAACATAAAAAAAGAAAAAACAAAACAAAAACACTCCACATAGGTTGGGTCTGTCATTTCACTGAGGAACTCTTGTGTACACGTCTTTCATAGATAAATATATTCTACACTATTATCTAGTGTCAGTATTTAACCAAGGCCCCGAGAAAGTTGGGCAAGGCCAGAATAAGGCAGTGTTGTTAAATCCCATCGAGTCGATACCAACCCATAGCGACCTTATGCACAGCAGAACGAAACATTGCCCGATCCTGGGCCAAGTCAGTGTAGTCAGTGTAGATGGGAAATATTAAGTTGGAAGAATACTATCAGAGTGAGGAAAGGTTATGACACATAGTCATTCAGCACTAGCGGGAAATGAACCTAGGTAGGTAAAGTAGACAGTAAATGAGAGCCAAAGATACACAATTCTTTGCTCTTCAGGAGAAATGCTGGAAGAGAAGGGATATAGGCAGGCCCTGAGGAGTCACCAACTTTAATCTAGGAAGAGCAAGCTATCTTGAAGTTTCCCTGCTCTCTCAGCTACATCCTGTCTCTCAAAAGCATGTTGCTCTTTTACTGTAAAACTTGGTCCACATACAAGTATTCTACTAGAGTTCCAGTTCATACATGCATGAGTTTATTCCAAACAAAATGTGTTTAAACACATCTCTAAGGTCAGTGGAGGACTGCAGGCAAGTTCTCTCAAGAGCACGCACACTTGTGTTAAGGTAGGGTACCGTCACAAAAAGGTAGAATCAAAACAGTGGCTTCTCAGGTGATCTTCTGGGCTAGTTAAATTCAAGACAGAAAGGTCATCTCAGAAGGTTAAGGCCACACTGTTTTAGGGGACTCCAAAGATATAATCTGAATAGATTTTCTCAAAGGACACAGGATGATCACAGGGTCTTCATGATGAAGGAATTTTAAGAGAATTGAAAACTGTGCTGGTGAGAAAAAGGCTAGGAAAATGCACCAAGGAATGTTTTTTCCATCACAACAAAGTACCTGCTCATTCTTCAAGGGTGGCAAAAACAGACTTATGAAAACTTTGTTGGGAAACCTCACCCCATCCACAGATATGGTGGTGCCCTTCAGACTTCATTTTGCTCCCCAAACTCAAATAACACTGAAAAGGAACACAACTTGCGTCCTCACAGATGCCAACACTGTAGCTTTGAAATGTTATTGTTTGTTATTAGGTGCCATCGAGTCAGTTCTAACCTGAGCCATTCACACAATTGCTGCTATGCTTGAGCCCACTGTTGCTGCCACTGTGCCAATCCATCTTCTTGGGGGTCTTCCTTTTTTTTCACTGACCCTCAACTTTATCAAGCATGATGTGCTTATCCAGGAACTGGTCCCTCCTGATAATATGACTGAAATATGAGAGACCAAGTCTGG
>NW_006408573.1:16246731-16248084 GCF_000296735.1 Chrysochloris asiatica | reverse complement strand
TGAGTGTTTTTATCAGGAATGGATGTTGGATTTTGTCAAATGCCTTTTCTGCATCTATCGATATGATCATGTGGTACTTTTCTTTTTTCTTATTTATATGGTGGGTTACACTAATCATTTTTCTAATGTTGAACCATACTTGCATCCCTGATATGAATCCCACTTGATCATGATGTATTATATTTTTGATGTTCTGCTGGATTCTGTTGGCTAGGATTTTGTTCAGTATTTTTGCATCTATGTTCATGAGGAATATTTGCCTATGATTTTCTTTCTTGGTGATGTCTTTCCCTGGTTTTGGTATGAGTGTTATGCTTGCTTCATAAAATGTATTAGGACATTTTCCATCCTCCTCTATATTCTGGAATAATTTGAGTAGAACTGGTGACAGCTCTTCATTGAGCTCAATGAAGTAGATGCATTTATTTATTTCTTCCGTATCAATACTTTTTGACTTCCCTGATGCTCAGAGGAAATCTTATTTGCTCTTCCAACCAAGTTGTAGAGTTGATCCTCCTGAGGTAGTAAAGGTCTCCACTGGACAGGGAGGACTGGATTCAAGGAGAGAGGCTTGGTTCTTCCTTCTTACTACTGGTCAGGCAGCTCTAGTTCTACCAGTTTATACTGGTTTAAGGGCCTGGGTTTTCAGTGGATTCCTTCCATATGAATCTGTGATCCCCACCTCTCTATTTCCTCAATAACCCCACTTTAATCACACTTTCAATCCCTCATTTTCTAAAAGTGCTGAAGTTGCCTCATTAAAAAAAAACACGAAAAAAACAGTGTTTAAACGTTTGCTCACTTGACAAATCAGCATAGTAAAAATGTTCATTCTTCCCAAATTGATTTATGTTGTTATTGTTGTTAAGTGCCCCCGAGTTGTTTCCAACCACAGTATAAGGTTACTGAGGAGCACCTGGTGAGCTTGAACCAACGACTTTGCCATTCAAATGACTTTTCAGTCCAGCAAAATTGATCTATTTGTTGTTGTTGATAGGTGCCATAGAGTCAGTACTGATTCATAGCAACCCTATGCACAACAGAACAAAACACTGCCCAGTCCTGGGCCAACCTCACAATTGTTGCCACGCTTGAGACCATTGATGCTGCCATATTGCCAATTCATTTTGCTGGGGGTCTTCCTCTTTTTCTTTGACCCTCCACCTTATCAAACAATGTATCTTTCTTGAGCAACTGGTTCCTCCTAACAATATGTTCGAAGTATGAGAGATGAAGTTTGGTCATCCTGGTTTCTAAGGGGCACTCTGGCTAGACTTCTTCCAACACAGATCAGTTGGTTCTTTTGGCAGCCCATGGCACTTTCAATATTCTCCTCAAACACCACAACTCAAA
>NW_006408573.1:16188459-16245031 GCF_000296735.1 Chrysochloris asiatica | reverse complement strand
AACTAAGGATCCTTCCTCTTTGTTTCTAACTTTGCATTCCAATCTCTAGTAATCATCAGTACATCTTGATTGCATGTTTGATCAATTTCAGACTAAAGAAGTTGGTAGAATTCTTCAGTTTCATCATCACTGGCTTTAGTGGTTTGTGGGTAAATTTTAAAAAAATAGTGGTATTAACTGGTCTTCCTTGTAGGTGTGTGAATATTATTCTATCACAGACTGTGTAGTTTGTACTTCAAGATAGATCTTGAAATGTTCTTTTTTGATGATGAGTGAGACTTCATTCCTCTTTAATATGATGTTCCTGGAGTAGCAAACCATATGATTGTCTGACTCAAAATGGCCAATGTTGTTGTTAAGTGCTGTTGAGTTGGTTCCGACTCATAGCAACCCTGTATAGGGTTTCTGAGGAGCAGCTGGTAGGTTTGCACCACTGACCATGTGGTTCTGAGTCCAGTGCTTATCCTACAGTGCCACACCAAGAGTCCAGTCTATTTTAACTCACTAGTGCCTACGATCTTTATGAGTTCCATTTCATTTTTGACAGCTTCTCATTTCCTTAGAGTCATACTTCATACAATTCATGTTCTGATTATTAATGGATGTTTGTAGCTGTTTCTACACATTTTGGATTGTGTTCCAACAGCAAATGAAGGTCTTGAAAACCTTGCTTCATTCACATCATTATGGTCAACTCTACCTGGAGGAGGTAGGTATTCTCCAGTTATAGTTTGTGTTCCTTCCAACCTGAGGGGCCCATCTTCTGGCACGGTATGTACAACATGCTGCTACTATTCATAATGTTGTCATCTTCTGGCACTACATCTGACAGTTTAGATGTAGTCCACCTTGCCTTCTTCCTAGTCTATCTTAGTCTGTAAGCTTCAATGAAACCTATCCAGCCTGGGTGACCCTGCTTGATATGTAAAGTATCAATGGCATAGCTTCCAGCATCACAGCAACACACAAGCTACCACAGTACAACAAACTGACAGATGAGTGGTGGTTTCATAACGCTACTGCACACTTAATAGGCTACAATACAGTATAAACATAACTTTTTTAAGCACTGTAAAATGAAAAATTTATGTGACTCACATAAATTCGATTTATTGCAGTGGTCTGGTGCTGATCCAAGGTATGCCTTTAGTAAATGCTCAATAAATATGAAGGGGCCACAGAAAGTTCATGAAGAATAGACTGAAAAGGTAACTGATTTTTCCATAAACTTTTGAAGCTGTTAACTGAATGAACAAATGAATAATCGGATTTGCATTTTCACAAACCACTCAGGATGGATTAGTATAATTCTGATGCAGGAAGACAAGGTACTAAATATGGGATGCAATGAGATCTTAAAACAGGAACAGTGGCCGAATAAGTTCATGATTTAATGGGATAATTAGAAAAATCGTGCCCCACGTAAGGACATGCACAGCACCCCTCTCAGGGACACATGGGGTCAATGAGCGAAGGACGCCATGATTTGCATCACGTCAACTTCAAAGACAGTTCATTTTTGTTCATTTGTTTTACACTCTTCAGTCTTCATCTTGAGTCTTGAAGTATCTCCTTTATTTTCCGTCTTCAGCAAATGCATTTATAGTTTGATTTCAGGAGTGAAGCAAACACTGAGTGATCTTTTCACATTGTAGAATCACCAATCACTCAATTGTTTTCCCAAGACACACGTCTATTGAGATATTTGGGGAGCAAGTCTGTAGTCTGTCACATACAAAACACACATTAAAGCTGAATGTTAGTCGTTTATTTGTGGAATAAAATGGGCTGATCTGAATTGTCAGATTGTCATTTTTGATTCAAGAATCATCAACTGAGGAAGTGCAGGCTTTCTCCTAAGCATAGTATTAAACACCTCATTTATTGCCAATTTGTTTGATACATGCAATTTTTGCCTTTTGGGGAGAATTTTGAATTTCTAAAAATAAAAAAAAAATGTCTTTTATCCATTTTGTTGCAAAATATACATACTCTTCCTAGGTTCAAGTTACAAAAGACAGTTCATTTTGATCCAAAGGTAATCATGATTTTTTTTTTTTTTTTTTTTAATTCTTGGATATTTTTGTTAGAGAGGTCCTTCAATCATAAATCTTTTGGTGGCTCCTTAGGATATGCACGTGACCTCAAGGTCAGTTTGAACTATAAGGTCGGCAGTTCAAACTCACCAGCTGCTCCTCAGAAACCCTGTACAGGGTCACTGTGAGTTGGAACCAACTGAATGGTATTTAACAACAACATATCTCAATAAAGTTGTTAATTTTTTTTTAAGTGTTCTACAAAGGGCTGTGGAGTCCTGGTGTGGTGCTGTGGGTTAATGCGTCAGACTACAAAGCCATTTGAACCCCACATGGTTGGTGGTTCAAGCCTACCAGCTGCTCCTCAGAAACCCTATACAGGGTCTCTATGGGTCGGAACCTACTCAATGACACTTAACAACAACAATGTGATGGCTGGAGTCCTGGTGAGGTGCTGCAGGATAATGCACTAGACCACAAGGCGGTGGGTCAAGCTCACTAGCTGCTCCTCAGAAACCTTATACAGATTGCTATGAGTCAGAACCCACTCGATGGCCCTTTCCAACAACAACCCAGAGTCACTATGAGTTGGAACTGACTCCATGGCAGTGGGTATCTTTTGCCTTGAAGGACTCTTACTCGTGGGCTGAGCCCTAGACTCTTGCCCTAAGAATCCACCACTGTTTTCTCTCCCTGGCAAGCTTCACATTCACGTGTCATATGAGTGCATGTCACAAACAATGTAATGATCCACAGCTAGTGAATTCAATCAATGCACATGTGAAAAGAGAAAAGAAAGAAACAGGGAAGAAATGCATTGAACACTCTGTAGATGAACACTTGGATTTTGCATTTCATTGCATATACATTTTCATATGAAAGAAAAGACATAAATAGATATTGTTGCTGTGAAGTGCCAAGGAGTCCTGTAACTCATCTCAAAGCTATCCAGGATTTCATCTTTCTCCCACGGAACATCTGGTAGATTTGAACTGCCGACCTTATGGTTAACAGGCCAATTTGTAATTCACTACGCAACCAGAGCTCCTGTAAATAGACAGAAAGCTACATTTAATAATACACACGCTGAAACATTTAAGGAGAAGTAGCTGAATATGTTGTTCTTGTTAAGTACCATCCAGTTAATTCTGACTCATAGCAACCCTTTAAAGGGTTTCTGAGAAGTGGCTGGTGAGATTGAACCACCAACCTTGGGGTTCAAACTGATCTCATGGTCGAGTACTTATCCTATGGTGCCACAACAGGATTCCTACATTAACTATTGTTTTGTCTGTTCCGACCCATAGCGGCCCTGTACAGGTTTCCAAGGAACAGCTGGTGAGCTTGTAATACCAACCTGGTGGTTCAAACCGACCTTGCAGTCCAGTGCATTAACCTACTCTGCATAGATAGATGGCTAGAAGAATAGAAAAAGAGTTAAAAAAAACTAGTAGAGGTAGAATCTAGGTGATAATCTGTTCGTGTTCATGTAAAATCACTTCAACTTGATTCTTTTGTAAGTTTTCTCCAAAACACAATTTTAGGGGGAACAAACAGATGAAGAGAAAACTGGGAATGTGTAAAAGTACACAAAGTAATCAATAGGATCCCTTCTGATTTTCTACATAATGTATTTTTTTCCTATTAATTTCTTTTCAAGTATCCACTATAGTTCACATAACAAGGTTGGGAAATAAATGTCAGTGACCCCATTTACATATATGAAAATGGAAAGACAGACAGACTGGACCATGTGTTCGAAAGTAGGTAGATGGTGGAGACCGAATCTGAACCTACTTCTGTTTGATTCACCATCCCGTTGGTATGGTGATGTTGGATAAACACTCACTGGATAAGCAAGGTCTGCAATTCAAACTCACCAGTTACTCCTCAAAAGCTCCATATAGGGTCACTATGAGTCTGAACCTACTCAAGGGAACTTAACAACATCAACAATCTGAGTACATTGTTTCCCAATCTGAAAGTCATAAGACAGGGTGGGAAAATAATCTTTAAGTTCATTCCAAGGGAAAAAGGAACTGCTACAATTCATCCTTCTCTCCATATGTTCCCTCATCCAAATATTTATGCATCAATCTGAGCTGATAACACAATTCTTAAGTTGAAAGTTTAATGACGGTTTGAGTGTGTTTTTGAGGTATGGGCAAGGACATTGGATGGAAACAACCAACCCAAGATTTGTAGTGGCATCATAGGGAGCTCCAGCCTGGAGCCACTCCATTACTCACACGATTTTATTTATTTAGTTTCAAGGAAATAAATTAAGGATACATTTGAGGGGTGAGCATAAAGCTTTGGAAATACCATATATCTTTCTGTTGGTTTCAAAGTTTACAGCAGACTTTTATAAATAACAGGCCTGGAGCTTCGCTGGTCAGAACTAAAAGAGGAGAGGAAATACTACAGTAATGGAAACCATTGTTTAAAGACAGAATCCGTGGGTTCCGTGGGAAGAGCACCTAATTCACAAGTTCTCTTATTCCACTCATGACCTTAAGCAGGCTACAAACTCTCCATAACTTAATTTCCTCATCTGCCAAATTGGGCAATAGTCCATTTCTGGAATGGAATTGTTGTTATGGACTTATAGTGAAAACATGGTGGATTGAACAAATAGGTTTGTCTTTGCTCCCAAATCCCTCAAAGAGTTAAAGGTAATAAAAGACTAATAAAGGCAAACACCTTAAAGAGTGAGGAGAACAAGGGAAGAAATCAAAGTAGAGAACAATGGAAACACAGGTTTGGAAGGTAGCAGATGAAAGTAAAAACTGGCTTAGTAGAATGGGAGTGAGTAAAGTTGGAATAAAAACCAACCACTTTGAGTGTGAGAATTTGAAGAAGGCTCTGAAATTCAGTTGTATCAGAGGGCCGCATGAGTAACTAACTGAATTCAAGCAGTTTTCTTGAACATATATGTAAGGTTGCTCAGAATCTTGGGTCACCTCTTCCACTCCATGAGGCCATGTAGCGTCACTTGTTCACGTCAACAGAAGATGGCGAGTTTAATACTTAGAAATGAACCAGATACACCGGCCCACTAGGCATAAGTGGAGTGTTAATGAGACACCACACACACAAAAATGAGAGAATTATGTGAAAGTCTACAGGCTGAAAAGGGAGATTCCATCTCAAACTTCCTTTCCCTGCTTAGCTCCTGTAGTCTTGGTAAGCAGTCTTCGAGTTCTGGAATATGTGGTTTGGTTTTGTTTTACTTATGCTGAGAAAATGAACCAGCTTAAAAGAAAAGGAAAAATAGGTTGATAATGGATGCATGGATAGATGGATGGATGCAAACATATATTCGAGGTCCCCCACAAAAAACAGACATATCCCTACCTAGTCACCTTTACAGTAAATCCCATCATCCCACAGAACTGCTAAGCAGCATTCTAGCCTCTCTTTCTTAAATATGAATGAATGCCAGCCAATGGTTAGAGTAGACAAATAAACATAAATAGAAAAAGTGAACTTGAAGCAAACAGGGCACATTTGTGAGTAAATAATATCTTTAAAATGTTATCTTTGTAGAAATGAGAGCATATTGAAATCTTGAAAAAATAACTAGAAGCTGTAAACACAAATAGAGAATAAGGAAAATAGCTTATATTAAAAATAAGATCTCAGAAGTAAAATGAGAGGGTCTGGAAGAGTGGAGAACCCTCCAAAGAAAAGGAGAAGAAAAGAAACAGAGGATACTTTGAAGGGTTTAACTTTGAATGCATAGGAGTTTTAGAGAAAAGGAAAACAGTAAAAATGGGGGTAGGGAACAGAAATTTATTAAAGAAATCATGAATAAACTTCCTCATTATGAGACGATTTGTTTTCAGATGAAAAAGGTACACTGAATCCTAGGGCATTTAATGGAGAGAAAAATACGAGAAACATGATGAAATTTCACAGGATCATAAAATGATTAAAAAAAACTGACAGCGAGGGGGGTAAATGCCTATAAGTGATATGCACTATAATTCAGCACAATTTAAAACTTTAAAGATATGAAGCAATTCCTTCATATCTTTTAATTTCTAAGGGGAAATTATTTTCAACCTAATATTCTATATTCAGGCAAACTAACAATCAAGTGGAAGAGTACAAAGAAGTTTTTCTCAGACATAGAAAGTCTTACACTATTACCTGCCATGGCCCCTGTCTCAGGAAGCTGCTGGAAGATATGCACCACCAACATGAGAGAGTAAATCAAGAAAGATTAAGACTTGATATCTTGGACATGATAGATCCCTAACAAAAGAGAGGCGAGGGAAATTCCTGGTGTAATGTGGAAGACTAGTCCCAGAATGATAGTTGTACAACGTTTTCCAGAACAGTCCACTCAGACTGGATCAGAATGGTCTCAGGCTTTAGAAGCCTGGTTCCCAAGAAAATGGAAAGAAGCTGATGGGTTAGACCATGCTGAGAGGAGATAAGGGAGTTACATCACAGATTTGGAGACTGCATTAGTGATAATGAAGCCAAAAATAAATTAGAAACCTCTGCCCAAAAACACTGATGAGACAATGATTTCAGAGGTGGAGTATAATCCTAGTGGGCATCAATAGTCAATTAGGAACACCATAGACCAAAATGTTATTGTTCTTAAGTGTCGTTGAGTTGGTTCCGACCCATAGTAACCATGTGTAGGGTTTCCAAGGAGTGGCTGGTGAGCTTGAATTGCAACCGACCTTGCAGTCCTGCACATTAACCCACAGCACAACACCAGAACTCCAGAGACCAAAACAGATAAATACAATCAACACTGAATGTTGACTTACCCAAAATATTATGTTAGTTTTTCAGGAATATCAAGTGAAAAAGAGAGGAAAGGAGAAAGGGAAGAAAGAAAGACAAACTGAATTGACAAGGGGCCACCCCAAGCCCACTGTCATTTAGTGGATTGCAGCTCACAGCAACTCTAGAAAGGGTTTCTAAGATTAGATTTTGTGGGAACAGGCGACTTCATTTTTCTCCTGCAGAGCAGCAGGTGAGTTTGAGCCTCTGACCTTTTGGTTAGCAGTCCAATGCCTAATCCAAAGAATCATCAAACCTCCTGTGAAAAGACACAGTAGATGTTAAAAAAACAACACCAAATTTTGTCTTTCATGCTAAGACACTGTTGTTGTTGTTAAGTGCTGTGGAGTCAGTTAGTATTTGACTCTTTGGTGACCCTCTATATGGTTTCCAAGGAGCAGCTGGTAAGTTTGAACTACTGGTTTTTCTATTAGCAGTCTAGTGCTTATCCTACAGCACCACACCAACAGATGGTAACAACAACAACAAGAACGTGTTAGGCTTTTACTTATAAATATGAAGGGGAAATATCTGGTAAAAACAAAAAAATGAAAAAGAAACAGGAGAGAGAGAGAGACAAGAAACCCCCAAGACATTTGAGAGCCTTTGTGTGCATAGAAGATAGTAGGGTATGGTTCTTCCCACAGAAAAGTGCATTCAACTGGTGGAATCTTTGTTACTCTGTGCATAAAATTCCTTGCTTTTGTTGATATGCTCATTAAAGTTCAGGGTAAGTAACTCAGCATTGAAAACAAAATTCACCGTCCTCCAAAATCTATGCTAAATATTTTCATTCAGCCAGTCAGCCAGCAAAGAAGGCACTGGGTTCCTGATGGGGCCTAATGAGCAGAACATAGTTCCTGGCCTCAGGAAGTTTGAAGTCTAGTAGACACAATGGGCATGTCACCCGACAATCACAAAGGATTGGATGGAACCTCAACAGAGGCAACTCCAGGTGGAAATGGTGACAGGTGATAATGAGACAGGAGGGACAATGGCAGCTCAGTGGTAGACTTCTCAACTTCTATGCAGGACTCCTGGTGTGGCACTATAGGATCAGCACTAGACTGTGAACCACAAAGTCAGCAGTTCAAACCCACCAGGTGCTTCTCAGATACCCTATACAGAGTTGCTATGAATTGGAACCAATTCAACAGCACTTAACAACAACAGTGAAGGAGACCTGGGTTTGAGCCATTGAAGCACCTCATGTGCACCACCAGTCTGCAGTGGAGGCTTGCGTGTTGCTAGGATGTTGAACAGTTTTCAGCAGACCTTCTAGACACAATGGTTTGATCTGAAGGGATCATGGCATTAGCAAAGGAAAAGGAAGTGTTTCTTTAGGTTGTGCTTACAGTCCCCATAAGTTAGGATCCATACCATCCCAACTAACACCAACAATAGAGACCCAAAAGAAGTGGATCAAGTTGAATGGGGAGGGAGATCTCTGTAATTGCTACGGCTCTAACAGAATGCTTTTAATTCTGTTCTACTGCTGCTTTGCTTTATCCCAGTGCACCTGGGAGAGGCAAAGGTTCCTGATACAAATCTGAGTTTTAAATGGTTCTTCCTTTGGTCTGAAGCATGATAGTCAGAACACATCAATGGAACTTTATTGCCCTACTTTTGCAAGAGTTCAGGAAGCTTTCATTTAACTTTTCTCCTCTAATTAATCCAAGTACAAAATTGAGTTCCATGAGGGCTTAAGAGCAAATTTCCCTTGTTCAGTGTTCCAGCACTGACTTCCATGGAACATGTTCTACAGATATGGTGGGACGGAGAACTAAGTGAATGCACTGTAGAAGGTACTCAATGCTTATTTCTCCATTCTTCCTTCCAATTCAAATGCTGGCTGAGAGGGTCTTCAAACCTGGTGTCAGCTCAGAAATGCTTTAGTTATATGTCAAAGGGATCGTTTTATAAGGCCTTGGGCCTTTCTAGGATTTCCTTCAAGTTATCTTCAACTGCTTCAAAGAAACACTTCAAACAATAAATCATGGATGGTCCTTATTATCCAAATAATAAGCAAAGATGTGAAGAAACAGGCATGGACCTTTGAGTTAAAATAGACCTAGGTTCTGCTTGTTACTAATGGAGAAGATCAAGAATAGCTGAGACCCATTCTCTGGTCTCAGAGAAATAGCAACAGATGTATGACTTAATAGAAGATAGGTAGGGCATCTTTGTGCAAGGAAGTAACTCAACCAAAGGCTATAATGTATGCAAGTAAAATTTTGCTAAAGATGATTTTAAAATGCATCAGCATTACACTGACTGAGAACTACCAGAGGTTCAAGCCAGATTCAGAAAAGGACATGAAACAAAGGGTATTATTGCTGACATCAGATGGATCTTGCCTGAAAGCAGAGAATACCAGAAAGATGTTTATCTGTGCTTTATTGACTATGCAAAGACTTTTGATTGTGTGGATCATGACAAGCTATGGACAACACTATGGAAAATGAGTATTCCAGATACTTAACTGTATCCATGAGGAAACTATATACATAGACCAGAAGGTAGTGGTTCAAGCAGAGCAAGGAGGCATGGAATGGTTTAAAATTAGGAAAACAGTGCACTAGGGTTGTATTCTTTCACCACACTTATTCAATGTGTATGTTGAACAAATAATCCTAGAAACTGGAATATATGAAGAAGCACATGGCATCAGGATTAGTGGAAGATTCATTAACAACCTGCCACATGCAGATGCTACAACCCTGTTTACTGAAAACAAAGAGGACTTAAAATAGTTGCTGATTAAGATCAAAGATCGCAGCCTTTGGTATGGGTAGCACCTCAATATTAAGAAAACAAATATATTCACCATTGGACCAATCAATGAGATCAAGATAATTGGAGAAAAGATTGAAGTTGTCAAAATACTTCATTTTGCTCAGATCAACCATTAACACTCATGGAAGCAACAGTCAGGAAATCCAATGACGTGTTGCAGTAGATAAATCTGCTGCGCAATTCCTCTTTAAAGTGTCCAAGAGCAAAGATGTCAGTTTGAGGACAAAGGTGCAGCTGACCCAAGTCATGATATTTTCAATAGCCTCATATACATATGAAAGTTGGAAAATTAATACAGAAGACTGTAGAAGAATTGATGCATTTGACTTATTACAGTAGACAAATATTGAGTTATGGTGTTGGAGAATATTAAAAGTACCGCAAACTTCCAGAAAAACAAACAAATCTATGTTGGAAGAAGTATAGCCACAGTGTTCCTTAGAAGCCAGGATGGCCAGACTCTGTCGCTCATATATCAGGCATATTATCAGGGGAGACCCATCCCTGGAAAAGGACACCATGCTTAGTAAAGAGGAGAGACAGTGAAAAAGAGGAAGACCCCCAATGAGATGGATTGGCACAGGGGCAGCGGCAATGGGCTCAAATGTAGGAACGATTGTGAGATTGGTGTCGGATTAGGCAATTCCTCATGAATTGCTATGAGTTGGTACTCGATGGCAGCTAACAACAACAACAACAACAAAGACTATCTGAAAGAACCCATCTCTGTGGAAGACCACGAGTGTTCACGTCTTCCTTCCACACATTTGCAATCAGATCCAAGTACATGTGCGTGGCAATGATGAGTTCTCCCACTTGGAAAAGAAGCAGGCTTCGTGTCAAAATTTTAAGGGAGTAAGACTGCACAATTTTCCTAGTTTCCCACTGCATTTAAATAGAAAAGAACAAGTGAAACGAGACAAGCAATTTATGAATCCATTTCACAATGGACTTATATTACATTATCTTTAAGGTCCTTTAAGAAACAAAAATTAATTTCTAGACCCACAGGTTGCTGGCACATTGATAGACTCCTTAATTACAGGGTCTTTGGTTTAGAAAATAATGATTGATCATTTTAGACTGTATTTCACTTAGTTATGGATGAGACCCTGAATATTTGCACAGAGAAATTATTTCAAAGTTATTATGATTAATAAGTGTTAAGAGCAGGATGTCTGAGTTATTGCAAAAATCAGAAACAATGAAAGTAATTTTCTAGTATATTTGAATGGGTTGCTCTAAGGTAGCTGACAAGAAATTGGGTTAATGAATTGTGCTTCTGTTTACTCATTCCACTAACATTTACTTGTTGCCTTCTTATAACCAAACCCTGGATTAGGCACTGGAAGGAGAAAGTCAGTGACACAGGATTTCTATTCCAAGCAGATCACAGAAATAGAGGAAACCAATCTTCACACAAATGCAGTTAATGTGGTGATAGGGGTGCGGTGACAGGACTTAAGCAGGGGGTGTCGAAGTTGTTGTTAAGTGCCATGGAGTCCGTTCCGACTCATAGCGATCCTGGATAGGGTTTCTGAGGAGTGGCTGGTGAGTTCGAACCTCCGACTTTATGGCTCAAACCAACCTTGCAGTCCAGCGCATTAACCCTCAGTGCCACACCAGAACTCCAAAGTGGGGTGGGGGAATGTCACAAATGAACATGTATCTGATATGCTACAAAGCAAAACAAAACACATCTCATAGAAGATAAGACAATGATCTGAAGCTGGCGAGGTGACAAGGTCATTTCTGGATGCACAGGGCCAGGGAGGACATGCTAAGGTTGCTGAAACGGGGTGACTAAAAGCAGAAGGCAAAAGACACCTGTATGTTTAGAAGGGACTTCCGGCGAATTGGTCAGGTGATGACGTGGAGGGATTCAACAGGTGAATACCAAGAATGGGGAGAGGGTGGTGAACTCAACTAGCCACTAGAGGTTTGGAAACAGCGACAGAAAGTGACCCTGGTCACATTTTAAAGAAACCATCTGGTAACAACGTTGTCATTGTTAGTGCAGACGAGTCAGTTCCAACTAACAGCGCCCGTGTACAGGATTTGCGAGGAGCAGCTGGTGGGTTTGAATTACTAACTTTGCAATTAGTAGTCCAGTGCTAACCCTACAGCGCCATGCCAGGACTCACAGTGATGGTTAAAACTGGCCCCAGGAAGCTTTTTTTTCATGTTTTATTGCTAATTATATGATATTTTACATGAGAGAACTTTAGTTTTACATTCATTCCACCGTATATCGTTTCATTGCCATGGTTCCAATCCCCTCCATGCATCATCAACCGACCAAAGGGAATAACCTATAAACCCACCCCCTACCCCCTCCCCCCCGCGTTCTTCAGCACACAGTCCCTCTCCCTCTCTGGATCCAAAGTCTCCAGCTGCTTCTTGACTCCACGTCATCATCTCTGCCTCCATCTCGGGCCTCACTGCTTTTCTGTGTAGGGTCCCGCTCTCGGCTCTTCTCCGTTGATATTCCTAGAGACCTCCGCTCCTAGACTGGAGAGTTAATCACTCCCTTCCTTGCTACCAAACGTCTACCTTTACATTTCCAACCCTCACCATCAGTTCTGATAACAATCATTCACTATTGTATCACAAGTGACCCTTCTACATTTCATTTCATCAGCTCCACCTAGACAGATTGGATAGTACTCACTGGAGATTCTGCCTTCCTCCATGCCCCCTAGCTCTAGGTTCCCTCTTGAAAGCTTGTAAGCCAGTTACTTCTTGCCTTTGTGGTACCTCTCCCACATTTAGATATCCAATATCCAAGTTGCCCACCTCTGTCTATCCTGTGTGTGGAGGGGGTGGGAATATTTCTTGCTGTGAGGGTTTGTTCCCTCTTTTGGGTTACTGCATCCATAGGTGTAGATCAAGTTCATCAAATTGTCTCAGTTCACTCTTTTTTTTCCCCCTCCTCTTTCTTCTCCTGGTTGGGTTCTGATCATCCATTCATCGGGACCAGGTCACGTGGGTACCATCTGCAAGTGTGGGTGTTCTTGTGCGTATGCCCTCTCTTCCTATCATCTGGTAGCTTCACTCTCCACTCTAGTCCTCTGTGGCTACGCCGCTGATTCTGGGCCCAGGAGTTCCCAGGTCTCCCCGCACTGTTGGCCAGCCAGGTCCCCACGTGGGGCCACAGAAGCCCACAGAACATTGTAGGGCTTAGCTTGCCACTTCATTGCTGCTTTTACCCTGCTTCCCCCTATCGGCCATGTGTGTGGTCA
This sequence comes from Chrysochloris asiatica, assembly GCF_000296735.1. Taxonomy (NCBI): domain Eukaryota; kingdom Metazoa; phylum Chordata; class Mammalia; order Afrosoricida; family Chrysochloridae; genus Chrysochloris; species Chrysochloris asiatica. The sequence continues at coordinate 16,232,151 of NW_006408573.1, read as the reverse complement.
CCAGTCAGGGCGCATATTTTCTTTGAGTCTTAGTCTTGGAAGGGGGTTTGCATTAAGGGGACCCGACCACTTGTCTTGATGTTTCCTGGACAAGCAATTTGTTTGTTCTTGTAGTAACAGTCCATCTGCCTCTATTGTTTTATATTTTTCCTGTAGGTCTTTCTTTCAAGAAGTATCTTCTGTTCTTCTAGCCGCTCCAGTCTGGTTTGCTCGTCCTTTCAAGTGAGAATTTTCCGTCTCTGGAGATCTGGATGTGGTTCAGTCTTCTACCTATAGTCTTACGTATTGCAAAGGCTCCACAGGAAGCCTCCTTCCCTGGGCACTTTGTAGCCCCATTTTAGGTATTCCAATCAGTTATAGGCAGAAGACGGACTTACAAGCTTTCTATGGTGATGTTTCTGGCTATTCCTTTCTCTCCCCCTCCGGTGTCTATTTTAAATCCCAGGAAGCTTTTAGGGAACCAATTGGCATAAGTGAGTGTGTGTAAGGGTGATGGGGTCCCTAGCGGTACTACGGTGCATTGAAGTAATGTGGTCCCCAGGTTTCTGAGTAAGAATACTGGCGGGTGGAATGGGTGAAGTCATTCTTGGAGGGGTGGGACTCAGAGAGAGCAGTAAGTCTGCTGGGTTGGCTAGATTTCCAATGAAATGTGATTACAGGCGTCTGAACTAAAGGTTTTCTGTTTCGTTTCATTGGTTTGTTTTTTTATGAAGGCTATATGTGTGGTGCTGTAAAATAAGAAGCACTGAACTGCTAGCTTCAAGGTTGGTGGTTCTAACCCACCAGCTGCCCCTTGGAAACCCTATACTGGGTTGCTATGAGTGGGAACCCACTTGATGGCACTTAACAACAACAACAACTACACTTAGCACTCAACTACTGGCTGAATGGCTAGCTGTTTGAGCCCACTCAGAGAGAAGTCTGGTGAACTATGCCTGACAGCCTGGAAAAGACTCCGGAGCCATTCTACTCTGCACACAGGGGTCTCCGTGAGTTGGACCTGACTTGGAGGCAACTGACAAAAACAACAGATGTGGTAAGTAGTTAGCATACATCAATTTCAGGAGTCCTGGTGTGGCACTGTGGGTTAACGTGCTGGACTGCTAAGTCGGTTTGAATCACAAGGTTAGCAGTTCAAGATCACCAGCTGCTTCTCGGAAACCCAATACAGGGTCACTCTAGGTTGGAACCAACTTGATAGCACTTAACAACAACAAAGATCAACTTCAGTTTACAAAATAGTGACCAGTCTTCTTGTGATTTTAAGTCTAACCAACACAAAATACACATTAGCCATGCTAACAAAAGCATATGGGGAAACTGTTCATGGCAACTTCTGTGGTTTTGGTTCAAGCTTCTGAACCATCATCAGTCTTGTCACAAAGGAATCAAGGTTCATAAGGTAAGGGTAGCAGGAATAGGTCTGGCCAGAAGGAAGGAAAATAGAGACATGGACGGCTTTCCTAATGCATACTTCCAGTTTTATGTTTAATTATATAGGAATAAAAATTATAGGGGAGGAAAACTATAATTCCAGGATGACCTGAGGTGACTTCCAGCTTCTTCCCATCAGCAATCCTTGAGATGTGGTTCTGTGTATTTTCTGTCTGTTCCTTTTTTGTTTCCTCCCTGAGAGGGAGCATTCAACAATACAACAATGATAACAAAGGTGCAGATGTTCCTAGCTAGCTAGTTAAGCGTGCCATAGGACAAATACAAAGGAAAACAAGTTGGAAGCAAATTTAACTTCTTGTCTAGACAGTGGGGAGAAGGGATTGCTGCAGGAATCGTAAAAAAGCAGAAATTCAGAGAAGGAAATTGAAGGCCCTCAACCTTTGCAGAGTCTTCCTCTTTTTACTCCCATCCCTTAGGCTCAATATTCCTATCTTGAGCTGGGTTCTATTATGTATGTATAGATGGTGAGAGATTTTTCTCAAGCAAATGGATCACACAGATGGAGAAACTGACACATTCCTAGTCTGTGGTAGGACATATCTGACTCATGTGGGTGCAAGGGCTGGTGTACCCAGACCAGCAGGTGAGATGGCAGCTCATGGACAGCAGAGGCTGAAGAATCCCCAAATTGGCAGGCAATACATAAAGCCACTGGCTCAGTCCCCCAAGATGGAGGTCAGATGATGGGTCAGATGCAGGATCCTGAGCTTTGCCAGAAAGTCCAAAGATACTGGATGAAGGTCACATCCCCAAGGACATTCTCTTTACAATTATCTGGCCGATGACATCACATCACATCAGGGAAATGGTTATATTACAACACAAAATGGAGGATACTGACACCATCACATAGCTGCCAAGTGACATCAATCCTTTTGATCTTTGGAGACAATCTCATGTACTCTTTTGATCTTAATTGCTGTTGGGCAAATCTTGGAGTCATGACAAGCCATGTGCACAAAGCAGAACTGCACTCTATAGGGTTTTCAAGGTTGTGGGGTTCTGGAAGCAAATCTCTGGTCTTTTCTTCCTAGGCACCTCAGGATGGGTAGAAATCACCAATCTTTCAACTTGTATACTGGGATATCCTAAAATGAGCTGAAACCTCTTTGTCAGCCACTTGCTAGCTAAATGTCCTAGGGACACATTAATTAAACTCTCTGATCTTAATTAATTAAGTAATGAATCCATTCATTCATTGATTATTCATGAGGCAGGATGAGACAGACCATTGTCATTGATTTAACAGTGACTGAATGAACACGTGAGTCCACATTTTACAGGTAAGGACACACGCATTTCAGAATAGAGCCTATGCTCTGTTGTTATTGTTTACTGTTGTTAATCATCTACATTACACTTTGACTTAAACACACTTTGGCTTAAGCATTCTTATGCTTGAATCCATGCAGTGGCTGTTGTACCAATCTCTCCCATTGAAGGGTTCCATCATTTTTCTGACCTTTTATTTTATCAATTATGATGAATTTTTTTCTAGCAATTGGTCTTTTCAAATGACTTGTCCCAAGTCAATCAGTCAAAGTCTCACCATTCTGGTTGTAATTCTTCTAAGACTGATTGGTTCATTCCATTGGTAGCCTGTTGTCTATTCAATTCTCTGCCAACAGCACAGTTTAAATGCATTGATTTTCCTGTTTCCCTTTATTATTATTGCATGGATATGAGGTGACTGAAAAGACCATGACTTAAGTCAGGTGCACCTTCATCATCTAAGTGACATCTTAGTTTTGACAACAAATGTTTTCCACAGGAGATGGTAAAGGAAGACTTTATTCTGTTTCAGAGGAGAGTGGGACTGTGAACCTGATTTGGGTTCCTCTGAATCACATCAGCATTTTACTCTGTCCTCACTCAGATCTCTTTAGGGTTGTGGCCTTCAAGGGTAACTGGGGCAAAAATATTTGAGTGATTTATCAACCCTTGACTTTGCTTAGGCTGTTCAGCTCTGGCTTAAGGGAGTCAAGCCTGGAGCCTCACTCAACAATGAAGCCCATCCATCATTCAATTCATCCTGGTCCCCACCCCACAGAGAAGAGCTGGAATAGCTAAAGGGAAATTTGCTAACATGTAGCGAACAGCCAGCACATAAATATGGCCATTCACGATGCATGCCTTTTAAAAAAGAAATTGTTTTGCAATAAAGAGATGGAATGATTATCAGGGCAAGAACCATGAAGTAGCAGATTGAAAATAAAATATGCTTTTATTAAGTCTCCATTTGTAGGTGGCAGAAAGGGAAATAAATAACAGAGTTACAGAGTTAGCAGCTGAGGAAATATTGCCCAAGGTGGAACCTAATGACTTAACTCGGAAGCAAGAACCCAGCTTTGGAGCAAGGTGAGGGCTGGTGGAATCACAGCCCCTTTTTGGTTCTCCCACTGACTGCATGCGTGATGCGTCTCTCTTTTCTGACTCTTCGTCTTCTCTCTCTCTTTCATTATTATAATCTCTCTTGATTTCATTTTAAGAAGTACTTAGCCGTTGTTCAGCTTAAGCAAATCCTCTGATTCATTAGGCTGCATTGAGATTTTATAATATGGTGTTTGAAATAATACCACAATTAACATTCTTTGTGCTCCGTGTTTTTATTCTCTGGTAATCTTTCTTTTGTTTCACCCCCTAGTGCTGCCTTGAAGCTAGCACTCTCAATTTCATAGGAGGAAAAGAAATAAATATATAAATATATACATATGATTTTGCTACTAGGTTGTCCAGGCTAGGTTCTGACTGCTTATGTTTTGTAGGTCACTGCAATGTCATAGTCATATTGAAGTCTTCAGTGAACTCTGCTTTTGTGTTAGGGGAAAAGCAGAAACACGTTATTTTTTTTTTCCTTCACTCCTTCCTTTAAAATAAGAATCTCATTTATAGCATCTTGATGAATTTGCAAATCAGGTTTTAGGTTTTATTAAGTTTCAGGTAACAGTAAATTAAAATCTCATTCACAGATGCTTCATTAATTTCATTTGTTATCAATAAATGCAGCTACATTTCTTGATACCATTTGAGTGTGTCCTATAAATATATATTAATAATGAATTTCCACCAAGAAATATAACACATTGTTGTATAAAGTACATTATAATGACAAGTATTTTTAAAGCATGTGTTTAATACATAATTCAAATTATCAAAATGTGGGTGTATAAATCATAGCAGAGTTTAGAAATGAACTTTTCAAATTTATATATGTAAATTTCTAGTAGGAATCTTTCTATTTTCTTTTGAGTGTGTGGGTTTGAATAATTACTTGATAGGCATCCACACATATTAATGGTTCCTGAGCATGTCATAATTAATTTGCCCTCTTAACTGTGTAAAAGTATTTTTCTTGAAATTACTTTCATTGCTACACTAAAAGTGCCATGGCCAATGTCGACCGGATAGAATTTTTTTTTAACTCTTTTCCTTTTGATTCATTGAGTACTTGAAGTATGGATAGGTGGGCCATTATTTTTGCTTTTTTGCGATTCACACTGAGAGAGCGGAAGGACCTAGAATTTAGGGAGAAGAATAAAAGAATGAGAACATACAAGTTATCTTTATTTCCCCGGATGATAAAGCTTAAATAGTTATCCTAAAGATGTCAGCAAATATGGGTCTTCATCCTGGAGGGGGGTTGTCATCAGCTCTACCAGTTGCCATGGAGTTGGCCTTGAGTCGTAGCAACTCCATGTGTGTTAGAGTAGAACTTTGCTCCATAGGGTTTTCAGTGTCTCTTTGTTTTGTTTTCTGTTTTCAGAAATAGATTGTCAGGTCGTTCTTCCAAGTTGCCTCTTGGTGACTTGAACTTCCAACCTTCTGGTTAGTAGTCAAGCACATCTACCATTGCACCACCTCAGGATTCCAACACTACCTTTTGCGGGATAATATTCTCAGTGGTTGGCTGGTAGAGCCCAGGACATTAGTGTTTGCTGCCAAATGATTTTCATCTAGTAGCAATATCTGTATCTGTTTTGATTCACTTCTCTAATACTTTAAGATGCCTACTTCTGTTGAAATGAGATCCAGTGTATCTCTCTGGAGGAAGGAAAAATATTTCAGACTCATTACTTCAGGATTGGCCATGGGACTTTCATGGTGCAGGAAATGTGAGCAGAAATATATATGCACATCTATGCAGAAATTTGAATTCATGTGTGATTCTCACATGCATGGCATCTCTGGCATAGGAATGACAATATTCCCACTAGAATCTTCTGTCTCAGTTTGAGTCCTGGTACGGTGCCAAGCCATGCCCAATATTCAATGGCCATACAATATGGATAAAAATAAACCTTTGTTGTCGCAAACTACGGAGACTAAAGGGCACTCCCTTGGACTCACATAACCTAACCTACAATACTGGAATCCTGGTGCAGCAAGATAATGTGCTGGACCACAGGTAGGTTTGAATTGAAAAGTCAGTGGTTCAAACTCACCAGTCGCTCCTCAGAAACCCTACACAGGGTCACTGTGAGTCAGAACCACCTCGATGGCAATTAACAACAATCACAACCTACCCTACTACTCAAGACCCCACAGAATCTATCTTCTCCATCTTAAAGGAATGGAAGTCTTAATAGTATTACAAAATCAATATAGTAAAAGTAAATATTCAATGAATTTCATTTTGTCTTATGCAGACAATTTACAAAATGCTGTGACATAGTCACACTAATAGAGTAAGTACTTGCAATACTTGAGTGTGATAAGAAGATATACCAGACGGCAACTATGGTTGTAATCCTTTCATTTCTCTAAAGCTGACTCATTTTTCACAATCTTGGGATGTGATGTAGTGTACTTTAAAAAATGGTGACACATTTTTCCCTTCCCAATGTGACATTGCAGATCCTGGAAATAATAACTCAGGACACACATCTTTCCTTTTCAAATCTCAGGCAAGACGAGACTTACTTAAGCCTGTGGGAGACTCTAGGCACTCTCTGTGCATAACCAACTTCCTCACAGGAAAGCATTTTCTAGAAGAGTGTTGGGTTTGTGTCAATTTCCTCTTGTCTGTGTTGTTGTTGTTGTTATTATGTGTCGTGGAGTCGGTTCTGACTCATAGTGACCCTGTACGGGGTTTCCGAGGCTGTTTAAATCTTTATGGTAGCAGAAAACCTCATCTTTCTCCCATGAAACAGCTGGTAGTTTCGAACTGCCGACCTCGAGGTTAGCAGCCCGATTTGTAACCACTACGCAACCAGAGCTCACACTTATCTTTAGTTCTCCAGGTATGGCATGTTGGATTATTCCCACTTTGTATAAAATTATAGTTTTGAGCCATTTTTCAGATTAGTATGATGAGAGTTTAAGTCACTGCTCCATTTATGTTATGCAGAGAAGGGGCTCTGCATTTGAAGGTGAGTGTGGGACAGGACAGTCCTGAGTGAATTCTCAAGCTCTGAACATGAGTATCTACATGTGGAGCTATTAGGACAGCCACCAAGTACAGCTGAACAGGGACAAAGGGTGGAAAGTAGTATCTGCTGGAGGTCCTTGAAGATCAAGTGGGTCCTCATAGTAAATATTCTAAAATTCTTCATTGGTCTACCTGAGCACCTAGCTTGGCTACCCAGAAATGGGAGTTGTCTCTTTCAGCTCTTCCAGGGGAAGGAAGTGTTGGAAGTTGTGGCGTTAAAATGGCATCAAATAAAATACGACAATAGATTACAAACTCATGGGATGAGAATAACTCACAGACGACAGCAAAACAAAAGAACAAGTGTTTGTGCAATTAACCAACTGTCATCCCCGCAGATTTGAGAGTAAGGAAAAGACTGAGGAAATGAGAGACACCTGCCCTCAGGTCTTAGGGCAGGGAAACAGTACTTAGGAACAAAGACGAGGCAGAGCTAGAAGAAGTGCCAGAGATTAACCACATAAACTGCAAGGTTTAATGTTTTGGGGATATGTATAAAACTGATAATATTCCAAGAAGAATGAAAAGAAAGCAACAAAGAAGAGCTATAAGGTCTTGCAGGGATAAAGGTAGAAGTTTAAGAAACAAACATAAATGCATAATAGATGTGTGTCAACATGGACATATCTTCCTCTTAGTTCACTGTATAGTACCTGGAGTTTATTTTTTCAAAACTTAACAGCAGCCATTCGAGATACAACAAGTTGTCTCTATTCTCCTCAAACAATGTTAAGTGCCGTTGAGTTGGTTCCAACTCATAGCAACCCTGAATAGGGTTTCCAAGGAGCGGCTGGTGAGCTTGAATCACCGACTTAGTGGTTCAAACTGACCTTGCAGTCCAACGTATTAACTCAAGAACAATAGAGTAAGGAAATTCAGGAGTGAGAGAGATAAAAACAATGACTGGCAGATCTAATTGCCCTCATGGATTTCTATTTCTTTTGCTATGAGGTCAGAAGAAATGGATGGATCTTAGTGACCATTATTGCATGTTTTGATTTGGTGGATCTTGTTCAAAAGGAGAAAAACTGCACAACAGAAACTCAGATTCTTATTGGAGACCAGACTGTCCGGACACATTGAGACTGGAAGAATCCCCCCAAGTAGATCGTCTGGAAACCACTCTTCAGTCTTGAACCAAAGCATCCCATGAAGTCAATGAGCTTTACACTAAACAATAGGATAGTTCAATAAATAATGGCTAACTTTAGCACTGTGCCCTACTGAAGAATTACCTGTAAGTAATTGAAATGATTACAGCAACTCTAAAGCACTGCCCATAGAACCAACAGATCTGTGTTGGAAGAAGTGCAGCCAGAGTGCTCCTTGGAGGCCACGATGGCCAAACTTCGTCTCTCATACTTAGGACATGTTGTCAGGAGGGACCAGTCACTGGAGAAGGATGTCATGTTTGGTAAGGTGAAGGGTCAGAGAAAAAGAGATGGATTGGCAAAGTGGCAGCACCAGTGGGCTCAAGAGTGGCAACAATTGTGAGGTTGGCCTAGGACCGGACAGTGTTTCATTGCTGTGCATAGAATTGCTATGAGTTGGTATTGACTCTATGGCACCAAAAGCACAGATTTAAAAACTTTAAGGGGTAGAGAGTCTGCACTAACTGTGGTGAAACAAAATGGACAGAGATGTTGACAAGGGTGAGTCCACGACCACTGTCAATGAACTGTACGTGTTAAAATTGCTGAATGGGAGTACGTTTTGATGTGTATATTTCACATACAGGTGAACAAGACAGTTTGTGGGGCAGGGTTTGTCAGAAGGTAGGGAAGGGCGTGCAAATACGGGAGAGTACACTTTCACCTGTGTCCCATTAATTACACCCATTTGCCTCTACACCGCTTTTGGCTAAAAGTACATCTTTTTCCTTCTTCTAGACAAGTCAGTAGGGATGTTGTGTGCAATGTGCTACAATGAAGAAAGAGGCATTTGCCAGAATCCTTACTGCCCCCTGTGGTTTTGCATTCTAATGAAGCTCACCCACATTCCTTAAGCAGAATCCTAATGACTGAGGCCTTTTGACTCTCTCTTTGAACATTTTAAAGCTTAGCTGAAGTGTTTGAAAATTCATTAGACTTTATTTGACTTCGCTTTTATTGTACAGAAATAAGAAGTCCCCGGTGGAATACTGGAATCAACATGTTTCTGGAATTACCCTCAGCAAAATACAGAGGGAAGCCTCTTTTAAGAAATGATGTTCCATGGAAGAAGAGAAGCAGACATTTATGTACAAGTGCACATTCACACACATGCACACATGTGTACTTCTCATGACACAGGCTCCAAATTAAACCAACATATCCTGCAACAAAAGTGAGGTCTACTCATTTTAAAAACACAGTGTACAAGTATCAGGTTACACAGGAAAAGGGAAAAAAAAACACATTAAAAATAAAGCAATTCAGAAGGGCAGTAGAACAGAAAGTAGTAGTTAATTATGATTTATAAACTTATTAACTTGCTACACATTGTAACAAACCAAAGAACAAATTTAATTTTAAATAACATTAAAGTAGCAAAGTTGCCTAGATGAAAACACCAGCCAAGGAAATGTACTTAAAGACTGAGAAATCACTTTTATTTATTTATTTTTTTAAAGTCTATAGCCCAAATGTCACCTTTGAATTCGGCTTTCATCCATTTAACATGGATGCAAGCAGAACTAATACAGAATAATAACGATTCAACATTTCCTAGATAATTGTTAAGTGAAAAAAGTGTGTATTTTTTTTCTTTCTTTGACACAAGTTGCATATTATTTTGCAAAAACAAATTACCATGGCAGCTAATAGCTCTGAACTCTAATTATTTTTTATGCACTTACTTTGTGCAAATCATTGTCTACGTCATGGTCTATCTAATGCCCATGTATAATTAAACAGAAGAATGCATATTCCGTACTTTGAGCGTAGAAAAGGAAATATGGTAAAATCCTATGGAAATTGCAATCTCTTAAAAGTCACCCCCCCAAAAAAATGGCAACAGTAACTTAGTTATATTTAATATATATCTATAATGTATAAGCTTCAAAAAGTTCATGGAAAAATTCTGTTTTCTTTTTCATTTTTCTTCCTTTTAGTGTGGGTATCTTTTCTTAAGCTTTTACAACAATGGTCTTATGCAATATTTCTCCTTTAGTGACTGACTAATTTAATTCAGCATAATGTCCTAAAGGTTCATCCATGGTATGTGGTGGCTTACAGCTTCCTTGTTACTCTTTAAGGTAACATAATATTCCATTGTGTTCATATACGTTTGTTTATCCATTCTTCCAGTGATGGGCATTTAGGTTGTCTCCATCTTTTTGCTATTGCAAATAGTGCTGCTATGAACTCGTGTTGTAGCTCATATTTCTTGTGGGTATATACCAAGTAGAGGAATCATAAGGTATTTCTGGATCATAAGGTATTTACATTTCAAACTTTCTGAGGAAGCATGATACTGTTTTCCAGAGTGGTTGGACCATTTTGCAATCCTATCAGCGATGTAGGAGGGTCCCAGTCTCTCCACATCCTCGCCAGCATTTATTGTCCTTTACTTTTTTGAACTTCTTTGTTATTGCTGGTGTGAGATGATATCTCATCGTTGTTTTGATTTGCATCTCTCTAATGGTTAATGTCGAAGGCACTTAACAACAACAACAACAATGGCTAACGATCATGAACATTTCTTCATGTGTTTGTTGGCTGCTCAGATGTCTTCCTTGATGAAGTGTCTGTTCATGTCCGGTGCCCATTTTTTAACTGGGCTATTTGTCTATTTCTTATAAAGATGTTGTAGTTTCCTATACATTTTGGAAATAAGTCCCTTGTCTGATATGTCGTTGCAAAAGATTTTTCCCTATTCTGTGGGCTCCCTTTTTACTCTTTTGGTGAAGTCTTTTGATGCACATAAGTTTCTAATTTTTAGTATGTCCCAACTGTTTATTTCGTTTTCTTTGTGCAATATTCTCAATGTTTGGTAGTCTGTGTGTGCCATGTATTAAAGCCCTTAAATTTGTCCCTATGTTTTCATTGGGATTCACATTTAGATCTTTAATCTATGCTCTGAGTTGGTTTTTGTATATGGCTTGAGGTAAAGGTCTTGTTTCAGTCTTTTGCATATCGATTTCCAGTTCTGCCAGCACCATCTATTGAAGAGACTATCTCCTTCCCATGCAACGTATTTAGGTCCTTTGTCAGAGGTCAGTTGGCTGTATGTGGATGGGTTAATTTCTGGCTTCTCAATTGATTTCTGTTCCATTGATTTATGTGTCTTTCATTGTACCAGTATCAGGCTGTTCTGACCACTGTAGCTGTGTAGTAAATCTTGAAATCAGAGAGTGAGAGGCTTCCAACTTTGTTCTTCTTCTTGCTTATCCTGGGTCTCTTTCCTTTCCATATAAAGTTTGAAATTGTTTTTTCCATCTCTTTGAAGAATGTCATTGGAAACTGAACTGGGATTGCATCATATGTGTAGATTGCTTTGGGTAGTATTGACATTTTCACAATGTTAAGTCTTCCTATCCAGGAGCATGGTATATTCTTCCACTTTTGTATGTGTCTTTTGGTTTCTTGTAGTAGTGTTTTGTAGTTTTCTTTGTATAGGCCCTTTTTTTCCCTGGTTACATTTATTTCTAAAGATTTCAATCTTTGGGTGGCTATTGTAAAGGGTACTGCTTTCCTAATTTCCTTTCCAGTGCTTTCATTATTAGTATAGAGGAATCCAACTGATTTTTGTATATTGATCTTGTACCCTGCCACTTTGCTGAATCTTCCAATGAAGTCCAGTAGTTTTTTTTTGTTTTGTTTTTTGTTTTTTTTGCTGAGTCTTTGGGGTTTTCTATGTATAAGATCATACCATCTGCAAACAGATAGAGTTTTACTTCCTCTTTGCTAATCTGAATGCCTTTAATTTCCCTAACTTGCTTTATAGCTCTGGCTTAGACTTTCCACACAATATTGAATAGGAATGGTGACAAAGGGCATCCTTGTCTGGTTCCTATTCCCAGAGGAAGGCTTTCGGTTTCTCTGCATTGAGAGTGATGTAGGCTGTTGGTTTTGTATATATGCTCTTAATTATGCTGAGGAATTTCTCTTCAATTCCTACTTTGTTGAGTGTTTTTATCAAGAATGGATGTTGAATTTTGTCAACTGCCTTTTCTGCATCAATTGATATGATCATGTGTTTCTTTTCCTTTTAAAAAAAAAAAATTATGGTGGATTACATTGATTGCTTTTCTAATATTGAACCATCCTTGCATTCCTGATATGAATCCCACTTGATCATGATGTATTATCTTTTTGATGTGTTGCTGAATTCTGTTGGCTAGGATTTTGTTGAGAATTTTTGCATCTATGTTCATGAGGGATATTGGTCTATAATTTACTTTCTTAGAGATGTCCTTCCCTGGTTTTGATATGAGGATTATGTTTGCTTCATAGGATGTATTAGGAAGTTTCCCATCCTCCCCTATATTCTGGAATAATTTGAGCAGAATTGGTGACAGCTCTTCTCTGAAAGTTTGGTAAAACTCACCAATGAATCCACCTGGACCTGGACTTTTTGGTTGGGAGTTTTATGATGACTTGATCGATTTCTTCTTTTGTTATGGGTCTGTTCAAGTTTTCGACTTCATTGTGTAAGTTTAGGTAGGTCGTGTTTTTCTAAAACAGTATCCATCTCTTCTAAGTTTTCAAATTTGTTGGAATACAACTCTTCACTGTATTCTGTTATTATCCTTTTGATTTCCATTGGTTCCATTGTGACATTACCCATGTGGTGTCTTATGCGTGTTATTTGTGTCTTCTCCCTCTTCTTTGGTTGAGTTTGCCAAAAAAAATTCTGCTATGTTTCTACAGCATTTTTTTTCACATGAGCTCTTTGAAGCCCTTTATCTAAGAGTACATACTCTTAGAATTTAATACATAATAAATACCTTACATATATTTAAATTGAATTGTAACTCTGTGAACTTTCCTAGCTTTGCCCACTAGCATGTGAAACAAGAGGAAAATTGTAGTAGGGAATAAATCAAAATGTACTTATTCAGGCACATACCGCTTGCTAATGTTTTAGCACTGGGGAAGTGGTTCTATTCCTAGACCAATCACTCTACTGCTAATGTGGATTGATGACCAGACACAAAGGGGACTAATGGTGTGTCTCTTATACTTAAAAGTTTCAAGGGTATGAAATCTGTACACACAGTCACTATTTTAAATTGGTACAGAACACTGAGGTTATCGGATCACCTCCTCTCTGTGTTTCAGAATTCGAGCTCATCTGTGCCCCTACCGATTCTATTTCATTTTCCTATAATAAAATTGTAAATGCATTCATCACTTGTTCGATGTCAAGCACTGTATAAAGGATTTTAGCGATGATCTAATTCCTCAAAATAACTCACTGAGATATTAGTATCCCTTTGACGGTTGGAGAAACTGAGAGCTCCACAGAGAAGGGGCTTCAGTCACCTCTTAGGCTGGGAGTTGGGAGTGGCAGATGCAAAGCAGACTGATCCTATGGAGACTTCTTCAGTCTTATGCTTTTATTGTAATGGAAACTATTTGGTGGTTGGTTGGATGGCTGGTAGATTGGTTTGTTGGTTGGTTGATTTTCATGTAAGAATCCTTTATGCCCCCTAGGAGCCTCCTGGAAGCAAAAATTGCAATGTTTTCATTCATCTTGGAAGCACTGCTTGGCTAGTTCATACCAGGAAATGTTCTGGGTAACTGGGGTATAAAAGAACAAATCTAGAGATCATTTTCTGGTGAGGGAAGACAGATAACAATTTATAAATAAAATATAGAATGCCCTCACTAGAAAAGGTGCCTTGGTAGCACTATGGGTTAGGCACTGTAATGGTAACCATAAGGTTAGTGGTTCAAACCCACCAGTGGCTCCACTGGAGAACGAGGAGTCTGTTTGTTCCCATAATGATTTATAGTCTCAGAAACCCTAGATAGGGTCACCATGAGTCAGAATTGATTTGATGGTAGTGAATTTGGGTCTTTGTTTGTTTGTTTGGGGTATGTTTGGGTACTAGGAAAGGCTATGAAGAAAATAACCCAGGAAAATGCTGTAGGTTGGGAGGCATGGGTTATACTTCATAAAGGGTGCTCAAGACAGGCTTCAATATTTGTTGTTGTAAAGTGCCATTGAGTCTATTCTGACTCACAGCGACCCTGTGGAGGGTTTCTGAGGCTGGTGAGTTTCAACAGCTGACCTTGAAGTTCAAACTGACCTCGCAGTTGAGCGCTTACCCTACTGTGCCACACCAGCTTCAAAGTAAGGTGGTAATAATTCCAAGCAAAGTAGCAAGAGGCACAAAGGCCGTGAAGCACACACATATATTGTATGTGTGGTACAATGGGTTGTAACTTCTAGTATAGCCTAACTCCCACTAAATTTTCTGACTTATACTGACCCTATTCAGAGTTCTAAAGAATGGCTGGTCAAAGGGTTTGAACCAATTGACCTTGCAGTTAGCAGTCCAGTACTTAGCTCCCAGCACCACACTAGAACTCAATGACTGGGTTGTTGTTAAATGCCATCGAGTCAGTTCCGACTCATAGCTACCCTGTATAGGGTCTCCGAAGAGCAGCTGGTGAGCTTAACCTCTGACCTTGAGGTTCAAATCAACTTTACAGTTCAGCACATTAACCCACACTAGGACTCTAATGGCTGGGTTGTTGTTGGTATGTGCCGTGAAGCCGGTTCCTACTCATAGCGACCCTGTACAGGGTTTCCAAGGCTGTAAATCTTTACGGGACCAGAAAGCCTCATCTTTCTCCCTCGGAACATAATGGCTGGGTAGGACAGGGCAAATACAAGGTAGTTGCATTCCACTCAGGGGACTGGATAACTTGCTAATAATGCAAATAAGGTACTTGACACACTTGGGGGGCATTGTGCAAATAAGGTGTGTGGAAACCTAACATAGGGATTGATCAGTTTGTCATCCCACTAGACTTAAAGTGAGCCATCCCACACAACAAGGGGGAGTTTCACCACCATCAAGAAAGAAGATCCATGAGTGGAGTGCATCCTTTAGCCCTGAGGTCTCTGCACTGAACCTTCTCAATCCAGGACACAGAGAGCAGAAACACTAGAAACAGCCAGATACAGCGAGAAGCAGAGGCTGAAAATATGGCA
The DNA here is from genome assembly GCF_000296735.1 of Chrysochloris asiatica. Taxonomy (NCBI): domain Eukaryota; kingdom Metazoa; phylum Chordata; class Mammalia; order Afrosoricida; family Chrysochloridae; genus Chrysochloris; species Chrysochloris asiatica. The sequence continues at coordinate 16,217,120 of NW_006408573.1, read as the reverse complement.
CCAGACGCAACAGAGGAAGAGGAACCAGCATGAGACAGTGGTGAACTTCCCGACCCACAGAGCAAGAAATCTGAGTGCCTTGTGGTACTTACAGTGGAGCTAGGCTGGTTAACCCAGGGAGAGTAGGCTGAATGCCACTGGGCAGGAGACTCGCGGGCAGAATGGGATGCCCCTGAGCACATACAGGCAGAGCTAAAGGAACTGAGTGACAATTGCCCAGATGGGGCAGAGACGAAGTTAAGGGGACAAGAGCTGGAGACAACATGAGTGAGAGCAGAATGTATCCTGATGGAAGAACAGTATCCTGAACCTGGATTGTCATTTGTTACTTCCCTAATACTTTTGTAACTGTATGGTCTAGATGATCTGGGTGGCCATCACAACTAATTTCGAAAGAAGCAGAGAAGTAGAGAATGCCATGAGAGGGGTAGTTGGCATCAGATTGGTGAAAATATTGAGGGGCAGAGACATGCCTGGCCCCCACTTCATAGGAATCAGCCTTGAGCAGGTGATGTTGATCCAGAGCCTTGTCCTCCTCCTTTGTGGAGTCAGAGAAGGTCAGATGCTGCCCTCATGCCAGTCTTACAGTCTGTTACAGGAACACCATCAAGAACAGAGGGCTGAAGCTAGCTGAGCTTATAAGCCGTGCTATAAAGAGATGAGAGAAGGAGCAGAATGTAGAAGTACCTGTAAGAAGCAGCCTGCAGGCCACTAGAAGACCGTGGGCTTCTGTATCCAGCAGCAGGTGTGGTTCCCATTCCATGTATGATTGCTTTCATGAACACCTGACTTTGAATAGGCCACTCCCACTCACGTAGAATCATCAGCAGATAAACGATGGAAAGTGGAGTTTAAGTTTCCTAAGCAGATTCCTTAATGACTAACTACAATAATTAATTTTCAATGAAGATCAATACATTCTTGAGACAGAGGTGACCTAGACTAACTCTGGATGAACTCTCCCCAGGACTGTGATTGTCCATGTATTCAGCTTCTTATTGGATAACATACTGCTGTCTTAAAAGAGGAATTTAACATACTTCACTGACGTTGGGAGTGCAGTGGGTCAGTAGGAGTAAGCACTGGACTTCGAACCACAAGGTTGGTGGCTCGAAACTACCAGCCACTCCTCAGGACAAAGATGAAGCTATCTGCTCATGCAAACATTTACAGTCTTGGAAACCCTACACGGGGTCACATAGAACCAACTCAATGGCACTTAACAACAACAACAACAACAATAACAAATTCGCATTGGCTATGTGTGATGCTATAGGATAGGCACTGAACTGCTTACTATAAGGTTGGTGGTTCCAATACACCAGTCACTCCTCAGAAACCCTAGGCTGTAGTTGTTGTTAAGTGCCATTGAGTAGGTTCCAACTCATAGTAACCCTGTAGAGGGTTCCCAAGGAGCGTCTGGTGGGTTTGAACTGCCAACCTGGTGGTCCGAACTAACCTTGCAGTCCAGCGCATTAATCCACAGGGCCACTCCAGGCTGCACTATCAGCCAGAATCGATTCAACAGCAGAAAACAAACAACAGCAGCTAAGAAACTCAGCGGAAGTGGTCATTGGTGAGAGAAAGAGACAGACAGACGGAGAATTTAATATTCTCTACCAAATCCTTTTTAACTTTAACATGTTTACAGTTGAAAATTTCAGCATGAAACTCTCCAACCCTGCTCTGTCTGTGAGATAAATAATAACACAAACCATAAATAAGAGCCATATGTGTGATCTAGCATTTTCTAGCCATTCTAATTTTTAAAAAAGTAGAAAGAGAATCAGGTATCACTGTTTTCAATAGCATATTTTATTTAGGCCAAGACATACGAACTCCTACAAAGCCTTGGTAACGCCATAGGTTAAGCGCTCAGCTGCTAACTGAAATGTGAGTAATTTAAAACCACCAGCTGCTCTGAAGATGAAAGATGTGGTGTCTGCATCCAAAAAGATCACAACCTTGGAAAGCCTATGGGTAGTTCTTCTGTCTTGCAGGGTTACTATGAGTTGTAATCAACTTAATGGCATTTTTTAAAAAATAAAAAGTATTATAATACATATCAATGTAGAATTATCAACTGGATATTTTGCACTCTTTTTCCATTCTAAGTTGTTGGAATCTCGCATGTGTTTTATACTTACAACACATCTCAATTTAGACTAACTACATTTAATTATTCCACTTGGACGACAAAGATCATTGATCACCCCCCTGTAGACATTTCTGCTCCCCATCTTCCTTACAAACCAGGATCTCCTTTTTATCCTCCCCTAAATGGTCATGTCCCTAAGGAAACTGAACCCACCTCACCGTGAAAGTGGGAAACTCTCTTCGGCTAAGGACTTATCCTTGTGGTCTTATTTAACCTGCAAATTGAATGGATTCAGAGTGGGTAAGAACAAACGGCTGCTAAGGATCCTACAGCCAGGGTCTCGACAAGCTTCTGGGGTAGTTTTCCTTGTTCTTAAAAGGCCACTGGTAGGGTGTTCCCTTAGGTCAGCCTCTGTCCCAGGCTACATTCTTGCAACAAGCTACAAGCTAAAACTAACCAAATGGGAATCTGGAAGAAGCTAACCCACAGGGATGTTGTTTTGCCACTGGATTAAGCTGTCTTGGGTGTAAAGTAATAACATTAATAGTTTTAGCCACTTTAAGTCGGATTTTATTTTTTGCAAATTGAAAGTCAACTGAGTAACAAAATTTACAAGATAGGTAAGTTATTTCATCTACCAAAGATATACTGAAACCTATGAACAATTCTGAGTAGAGCACAATGGTGGTAAAAGTTCTCAGTCTCCTTGAGCATTAACTCACCTATTTAAAATAGCGGTACTAATTACTGCTGTTACCATGTCATTTCTGACTCACAGTGACCCTATATAGGGTCTTCAAGGTTGTGCATCTTCACAGGAGCAGAGAGCCACATCCTTCTCCCATGGAGTGACTGGTGGACTTGAACCACTGACCTTGTGGTTTTCAGTCTAGGGCCCACCATACTGAGCCACTGCGCTTCCCAGCAGCACTAATGCAACCTCATAATCTTGCTCTGTAGACTGGGTTGTTATTATTCATTCTGAATTTTGGACACTTTAGGACATCAGGTTACTACTGTGTTAAGTTCAATGGATGCCTTTAACTAATAAAAATGACCTGCTTCAGAACACTACATGACGAAGTCTATAGTGTAGATGTATTTTCAGTTTTTTACCTTGAAGAAGATGTTAGGCAAGACCACTGCAATGCCATGCAAAGAAACAAAAAAACCATAATTTGGAACTTGGAACCCAGAGTTTTCTATGATTTATTGCTATGTGACTTGAGAAGATAATAATTTCTTTTAATTCACTGAGAAAATAGAAGCATGATCTGAAGGAAGTTCCGCCTGCACCCATCACCAAATATACCAAAGTCCCTGCACCTATATCCATAGTTATGTATTGACTCCTGGCATGGAGGAATGAATTCACCTTGTTTCAATGGCCAATCAATACACTGCTTTCATCTTCATATACTAACTTGATTTCGGTGACAACACTTGCTCAATTCTCTTCTACCTCATTAGTCATCCCATTTCGGTTCTTTTTCTGAAGGTTTCCCTTCATTTCCCTTTGGTATGGATTGCATCTCAATGTAAAGAAAACAAAAATCCTCACCACTGGACCAATAAACAACATTCTTATAAACAGAGGAAAGATTGAAGTTGTCAAGGACTTCATTCTTCTTGGATCAACTATCAACACTCATGGAAGCAGCAGTCAAGAAATCAGATGACGTATTACATTAGGTAAATCTGTTGCACAAGACCTTTTTAAAGTGTTGAAGGGCAAAGATGTCAACTTGAGGACTAAGGTGCACCTGACCCATGCCATAGTATTTTCAGTAGATTCATATGCATGTGAAAGCTGGACAGTGAATAAGGAAGACCATAAAAGGATTGATGCTTTTGAGTTATGGTGTTAGAGGAGAATATTGAAAGCACCATGGGATTCCCATAGAACCAACAGATCTGTGTTGGAAGAAGTGCAGCCAGAGTGCTCCTTGGAGGTCAGGATGGCCAAACTTCATCTCTCATACTTTGGACATATTGTTAGGAGGAACCAGTCGCTGAAGAAGGATATCATGTTTAGTAAGCTGAAGGGAAGGTCAGAGAAAAAGAGAAAGATCCCAAGTGAGATGGATTGGCAAAGTGGTGGCATCAATGGGCTCAAGTGTGGCCACAATTGTGAGGTTGGCCCAGGATCAGGCAGTGTTTCATTTTGTTCTGCGTAGGGTCACTATGAGTCTATACTGACTCAATGGCACCTAACAACAACAACAAATAGTGAGGTGGACTCCTGGAGTGGCGCTATAGGATCAGCACTGGATTGGGAACCAAATGGCTGGTAGTTCAAATCCACCAGCTGCTCCTTGGAAACCCTATACAGGGTCGCTATGAGTAGGAGACGACTCGATGGTGCTTCACAACAACAACAACAACAAACAGTAAGGTAGAATCTTGTGTAGCACTGTAGGTTAATGCACTGGACTACAAGGTTGGTTTGAACTGCAAGGTCGGCTGTTCAAGCGCACCAGCTGCTCCTTGGAAACCCAACACAGGGTTGCTATGAGTCGGAACCAACTCCACGGCACATAACAACAAGAACAACAAATTTTAAGATGTCTCAGGTCCTTGGCTTTCTGTCTTCTCTAACTAGGCTCAATTTCTAAGTTAGGTCATTTAGTCCTCTGACTATTGAACCCACTTGGTTATCTGTCTGCTTGACTAATGATCTCAAAATGAATATATCCCAAACAAAATGCCTGATGTCTCCCCACTGCTTCCCGAAACCAGTCCTTCCTACCTCAGTATGTGTCTACTCTGCTGTACCAGTTTGTCAGCTCACAAACCAAAGTCAGAATTGAGTTCACTTCTCCTCTCAGACCCCATTGCCAATCCATGGGCCAACACTGTCAGATTCAGCTCTGAAATATTTAAAGGCTAAACACTCTTCATTTTCCCCACTGCTACCGCTATGGTCCCAGCCACGGGAGTTTCTCACCTGCGTATTATTTGCCCACCTGCACACTCTACACATACACATCAGACTAGGTCACACTATGGCTGGGAAACTTCAATAGTCCCAATCTCCATTAATGAAAAAGCCAGAGTCTGTAATGAAAACCTTCTCTGAAACTTGTTCAGACTCTGACTGCAGGTTCATAAGCTGCACTCTGTTCTTAGCCACTTCCAGACCATTCAGTTGGCAAGTGAAATAAAACCACCAGGATATAGCCTTAGACTAAGAGAGTTTCAGATTATATGGCTGTGACCTCACTGATTTTTTTTTTCCCCTGTTGTGCCTAAGACTGTGTCCTAGATGTAACAGAGTCTTCATAAATATCTACTGGATGAATACATGTAATAATCATCTATGGTCATACAAACTACATACACAAACATGAATACAATGCCTGAGTAGATTTAATGTCTTCCCAAACATGGTGGCACAGTGGATCAAGTGGTCAGCTGCGAAACAAAAAAGTCAGTGGTTTGAACCCATCAGTTACTCCCCTGGAGAAAGAAAAGGCAAGTTGCTTCTGTAATCATTGACAACTATGGAAACCCTATGATGTTTTGTTTATTATTGAGTGCAATCACACTGATTCTGATCCATGGCATCCCTGTATAGCGTGAGTTAGAACTGCTGACCAGTGCTTATCCTACAGCACCACACCAGGAATCCACATAGGGAAGCTCGACTCTGTTTTATAGTGTCTCTATGACTTGGAATTGACTCAAAAGCAGTGGCTTTACATATTTTTTTCATATATTGTCCTTTAGATACATCACATTTGTTTGCTTTTACCTCCATTTGACTTACAAAGAGGAGTCGCTTGGTGGTATAAATTGTTAAGCATTTGGCTACTAACCACAGGTTTGGATGTTTGAATCCACCAGAAGCATGTTGATTGAAAGACCTGCCAATTCGCTTCCAAAAACTCACAGCCATTGAAAACCCTATGGAATACACATCTCCTCTGAAACACATGGATTGTCCATGAGTCGAAGTCAACCTGCTGACAACTGGCTTGGTTTTATATATAGTCTTATAGAGTGGAAACTTGATACAACTTCTATTCTCTTTTTCCTACTAATTTCATTCTAATTGTTTCACTTAACATCAAAGCCAGATCGTTTCTACACAGTAGCTTGAACTTCTAGATAATTGTGTCTTTTAGCAGTGGGAAAACCTTCCTTCAGACAGATGAGTCAGACTTTACTTCCTTTCCTTGTCACTGGACGTGCAGTATAGCTCCATGTTTTCTCTCCTTTACAAGCAGCATGATAAACATTTTTAGCAAGTGATTTCCTGCTATTTCAAACACTAGCCTTTGGATAAATTAAAAACAGGGTAGAAGCGGGGGCTTAGTTCTGTGAGGATGCCTCTCAACATTGTGTATACCATCTTCTAGAATGGTTAAACTTACTTGCACGCCAACATTGGGTTTTCTTTTCTGGCTCTTGACTTCATGTTGATATGAATAGGTTGCCTTGGTTAAGTCTTTTTGTTGTATTATTAATGAATTTACTCTTATTAACTCTCTACTCCTAGACATATCCAGAAGCAGATGTTTCTTTTCTATTTTTGTTGTTATTGTTGTTACATGCCATTGAGTCAGTTCCCATTCATAAAGACCCTGCTGATGACTGTTTTCCAAGGAGCAGCTGGTGGCTTTGAACTGCTGACCTTGTGGTTAGCAGTACAGTACTTATCCTACAGCACCACACCAGGGCTTCAGGTTCTATTTTTAGCACTCCAGACATACAGTCCTGAAACATTTTGCTTTTAATCTTGAAGGAGTCTGACCACCCATCTTTTGACGGACAGTGAGGGTCATGTGCTTTCTCATGTTGAAAATGTGTGTTGTAGAGTAACCTAGCTATTGTTGGACATTCTGCCTCTGGAAGGACATAACCACTTCCATCAATCCTGCCACTTTGTCCCCATGTGAGTGTGAGAGTCACAATATTGCCTTGGGAATAGCTACATGGCTTGGTATTAGTTGGACCTGGATTCAAACTCCAGCTCTCATACCTATAAACTCTGTGACCTCAGGCATGATGAAGAGCCAGCCTGAACTCAGCTTTTTCACCCATACAAATAAATAGAAATGCCACTGTGTATTTGAAATGGTTGGTATCAAGAAGATGTGAGAACAGTATATAAAGTTCTTGGCAAGTTGTAGAAATGTAAGTGCTCTTTTTCTCCTTCTTCAACCACCTGCCGATTATATTCCTCTTTGTCAAACATTCCTGCTTGTTGTTGTTGTTGTTGTTGAAAGGGCCTCAACTCCCTGAAGTAAGATTATACAAAGATACATACTCTGTTGAACTTCAGGGATCATGTAACTAACATTGGCTAATGAAACAGAGACAAAAGTGATGTATAACTTGCACGCAGAAGTCTGGCTCAGGATGCCTTTGTGTACTCTTGGCCCGTAACAACCAGAAGAAGGTCCTGTTAGCCTGGGCCCCAGAGTGAAAGTGACAGAGAAGAGCTATAACTTACTTACAATGGACACACAGAATAAGAGAGAAAGGAACCTCAATGTGAGCATTTGGGGGATGTTTATCATAACAGTTTAATCTGCCTACCCAGACCAAAACCTGCTCACATACCCCTCAACTAAGGAGAAACATCTTGTGTGTCTAGGCAAAAGTAAATTGTAAACAAACAAACAGAAAACATGCTTATTTAGATCCTCCGATGGCCAAGGCTCTTTGGGAGTTATTAAAAATTATTTATAGATGCTGTCTGCCCTCAAAGAGACCACAGTCCATTATTCCAGCATGTGGTGTTATAAATTATCTCTGCTCCATCACACGAGGGAGGGTGTTCTCTGACCCGGAAACACAGAGGCCATGTCACAAAATGTCCTTCTGCCAAAAGGGAGTGGAGTGAGGAGAGACTGTTCTCACTGTAGCCACAAAGTATTCCATATATGCCCCAAAGTGACTAGCTCACGCTCGTGTCTGTTATTGTAGAAGGACGAAAAGCAATTCCACAAGCTATTTTAGTTTTCCTAATGGAAAAACTAGATGCTGCAGATGAAAGAGTTATTAGAAAAATAAGTCTTAGCTTTCCTATAAAAGCATCCCAAATGTGCTGCACGCCTGAACCAGCCCATCAGTAGTGCCATGAGAAGGTGTGCATTAGCAGACAGCATCCCAGATCATAATAAATCTTGGATTTAAAGACTTTTTCCCTAGAAAGTAGCTAAAGGAAAAAGAAGTGCCAAAAAGACACCTGCAATTGATGTCTTTTGGGCCTTTAAAAAGGTGTGGTCCACCGACTCAGCCAGTTCCCTGTGGCAAGTCAAATCCTGGCAGCTGATCTTCATCTAGCTGTTGGTCTTCTCTTCTCTCTTCCCTAGCTTCCCAGCTTCTTGGGGTCACTCTCCATCCCTGACTTTCACGATGTACTACTCAGTCCCTGGCACTTGACCCGTGGTACTCTTGACTTTATACAGAACGTCAGCTGAAGACAAGAAGAATTTGCTCTTCCATCCATGGTCCTAGCTGGGCAGGGCAGAAAGGGATCAAAGAACTGAGGCAGAACTAGGGAGAGGAAGTGAAGGTACTTGCTTTGGATATATAAAATATAAGTGATATCAAAACGCTCAGGATATCAAAATAAATAATATTTAAATGAACTCTTTTAAAATATCAACGCAAAAGTTCACGATGGACAAAATTCAAAAATTTAAGTAAAGATCAGTACTGAAGAGAGTCAGTCAGTTCCTATCAATCAATTCCGCCAAATATATCATTCTTTAAGCAAACAAGCAAAAACACAAGTCCCTTGCTGTTGAGTCTGTTCTGACTCTTGGAAACTCCACGTACTTTGGAGCAGAACTCAGCTGCTTAGGGTTTGCTTGTCTGCAAGCTTTACGGAAACACATCTCTAGATCTATCTTCCACGGAGTTGCCAACCTCTTAGTTTGTAGTTGAGCACCAACTGTTTATGTCACCCAGGGACCTATCAATCATTTTTTAGAACGCTCTGTTTTTGTGAAAACAGATTTCCCATGGCCAAATTCAATGTTCAGTTGAGAAGACTGGACAGGATTGTTTGCTTTAGAATGTCTAAGAATGTGCTAATGCACAAGGTTGTGGTAATGTATAGTGTATACACTTGTAAAGTGCTGTAGAACCGTTCCAACTCATAGTGACCCTGTATAGGATTTCCAAGGAGTGACTGGTGAGCTTGAACTGTGCACCTTGTGGTTCACACCGACCTTGCAGTCAGTCCAGTGTTTACCCTCCAGTGCCACACCAGGACTCCTTTGCACACACTGGTAGTATTTACATACTTGAGGAAGAACACTCCCTCCGGCACCTTTCTAGGAAAATCATGCTGGATAAATGCCCCCTGTGACCCATCCAAGGGAAATAGAAAATCTTAAGGGATTTCAATAAGCTCTCCTTGAGAAGATGCACACAGATGATGGGGCAGTAAATGGACAGCAGGCCTGAAGACACAACCTAAAGAATGGTGTCACAACAGAAATTTGAAAAGAGCTCACTTGCCGCTCTGGGATCTGCAGGATCCAACAGTCTTCTTCTTCTGTGTGTTATTAGATAGCACACAGCTTCATGCTGAAGTGACAAAAGTTACAGTTCACTATCCCCTAATAGCTACTAGACTCCCATTGACAGAAAAAGAGCATTTTGCTAATTTCATTTTAACTTTCTTAAAATCACCACTCAGAGTTGAAAAATAGGGTCAAAGCTGGCTTTACACAGAAGTGGAGAAATGAATTGAAATTGATTAATTTGAAGGCAAGGTAAAAGGTCTCTCGCTCAGCATATAATGCCGAAATCCATTTCTCTGGGTGAGGCAAGGTAGAGAATTTCTTTTTCTTGGATATTGGCAGATCAGCAGTCTTACACACATCCCTTTATAAAAAGTAGACAACGTTTATTGGTTGTTTTCCATATGTCAGACCTTGTACTAAGCACTTACCTGCATTCTCACTTTTAGTACTAAAGACATACCCAAGAGGGAGGTGCTAGAATCACCCCTACTTTACTCAAGAGGAAATGAAGTTCAGAGAGGTTAAGTCACTTACAAAACATACAGACGTAGTAAACGATGGAGCTTGGATTGGAAGCCATGCAGAGTTTCTCTAGAGTCTACTCTTAATTACTAGAGTTTTCTACATTAACATTTTTTTACTTTCTAGCATTGCCACACTGTTAAGCTGGAGTCTAGCTGACAGCAAATTTAACTGGGATGCTAACCATTCTGGTTAGCACCAACCTAGCTAATGCTTACTATAAAATAAAAAAGGAACCATCAACGGAAGTAATGGCAGAATGGTCAAGATCAATACAACAGCATCACACTTTGGATACAAACATCACACAGCAGTCAAAGGGAAGACAAGAAAAAAGGCTACAATGGAGAGATACAGTTGCCACACTAAACATATTGCATCTGACAAAAACAGACGATGAAAGCTATTTATGCCACGTTGAATCCATAAACTTCCAGAGAAGGAAAGAAACTTTGAGGGAAATGATTCTCAGAGCTTGACTGTGGCAAGAACATTTAATCTTTCTCCGAATAGCTATGTCTCCTTCAAATTTCTCAGCTCCCTTCCAAGAGGGTAAGGCCATGTGATGAGTTCTAACTAGAGGGTTGTGCAAAGATTTAAGAGCTAGTGCAGGACCCACTATGTCTTCTTCCCTCCTGCTGCAAAAACATAAACATTTCAACGACAGAATCACAGAAAGAACATAGTAGGTTAGTACTGGAAAGAGACAACTTTGTTGGAGAGTTGTCCAAGCAATAGATTTGTAAGGAAGAATAAACTTGAATGTTTTCATTTTCTGCCATTTCCTCATTAACTTGCTACCATGGCATTCCATACCCTATCCTGGTTAACACACAGTCTCGGAATCATTGAAGGAGCATATAAGAGTATGGATGAAAAACCCACACTCTAATCTATAATATCTAATTGTGTGTGTGTCTGTGAATCTCTGCACTCACAAGTCCAGGATATTCTAATGACTTCTTGTTGTTGTTGAGTGCTGTCAAGTCACCAGCTTATAGTGACACTGTATAGGGTTTCCAAGGAGCTGTAGGTGAGTTTGAACTGCTGACCTATGGTTCAAACTGACCTTGAGGGCCAATACTTTATCCCACAGCACTGTACCAGAACTCCATTCTAATTAATGACTGTCGTTTGATACACTTGGTGGTGGTGGTCATGTACCATGGAGTCGGTTCCAACTCATAGCTACCCTGTATGGGGTTTCTGAGGCTGTAAATCTTTATGGGAGCAGAAAGCCTCATCTTTCTCCTGATGATAGTTTCGAACTGCTGACCCTGAGGTTAGCAGCCCGATTTGTAACCACTATGCTACCAGAACTCCTTTGATACACTTAGATGTCAGTAAGTTCCACCTAGCCTCCCAACCTTCTGTATTTCTAAACTCTTTTGTTATGGATATGAAAAAACAAAAATGAACTAAGCCTTGGGAGACTCAGTACTTACTATATAGCAAACAGGAGCAAGAAAGCAGTAAATACCAGAAAGACATCTGCTTGTGCTTTACTGACAATGCAAAGTCATTTGACTGTGTGGATCATAACAAACTATGGATACCATTGCTTAGAATGAGTATTCCAGTACACTTCACTGTGTTCGTAGGGAACTTGTACATCGAACAGAACAAGGAGATATTGGATGGTTTAAAATCAGGAAAGGTGTGTGTCGGGGTTGTATCCTTTCATCATACATATTCAATTTGTATGCTGAGCACAGCCAGATTACATGAAGAAGAACGCTGCATCTGGATTGGAGGAATAGTCATTAACAACATGCAATATGCAGATCACACAACCTTACTTTTGGAAGGGAAGAGGACTAGAAATTCATAGTGTCAGCTATGAATTAGAACTGCCTCAATGGTACCTAACAACAACACTGAGCCCAATGTTTTCATCTAAGAATTAGAGCTAAAAATAGTATCTACTTCTGGAGTGATGGAAATGTTCTAGATCTTGACTGGGGTTTTATATAAACAGATGTTGTATACCTTGGTCAAAATGGATAAGATTACAAGTCTAAGATAGGTGTATATCACTGAGTGTCGGTTTTACCTTAATAATAATAAAACAGACTAATAAATAACAGTACATACTTATCAGAGTTGTAGTGAGGATTAAATCAGACAACGCTGATCATGTTGTCAGCCACAAAGAAAGCCCTGAGAAAACTGTAGCTGGCAAACCAAAATACCAAACCTACTGCTACAGTCTCAGAGTGACCCTGTCTAGGATTTCTAAGGCTGTGAATCTTCCTAGGAGCAGACACTCACTCACTCACTCACTCACTCACTCACTCACTCACTCTCACTCTCTCACTCACTCTCATTGAGTTGACTGACTCACGGTGACCATGTATAAGATTTCTAAGATTAAAACTTTACAGGAGTTGAAAGTCTCATCTTTCTCCTCAGGAGGGGCTGGCGACTGTGAGCTGTCCATTTGGAAGTGACCAGCCTGCTGCTTACCCTAAAGTGCCACATCAGGATTCTATACGGGAACAGACATCCAGATCTCTTTTCAGTGGATTAGCAGCCAAGTGCTTGAACAGCTATGGCACCATGGGAAGCTGGGAGGGGGCCTCAGTCTATCTTCAATTGTGAACTGTTTTCTCTACCAAACGTTTTGCGCATGCACACACACACACACACACACAAACCAACAACTAATAAGAACAGCACATTCCACACTTTCTCTGAGAGTTTCTTACAGGATGCTTTGGATTCAGACCTCAGCTTATCCGCGACTCATAATTTTGCAAATGCTGCACGCTTCAAAACACACTCTATATTTTGTTATGCCTTTGCTATAATTAATCAGGCAAAAAATGAGTATTATATTTCCTAATGACAGCTTTCTGCCTGCAAAGGGAAACCCGGACAAAATGTTAATATGTCTATATGGTCTCCTGCATCAAAATGCACAATCCTTAATTCTAATTTCAAGCTTTAATTGCTATAGGCCAAAATAATAACGGATTTTGGTTTCATAATATTGTCCTTCTAGTAGATTTTCTCTTTCAGAATTTCAGCATAATCTACTGATATAGGGCATACTCACAGCAGAAGAATAAAGAAGACCAAGCTTTACAGATGTGTTGAAAAGACACAGAATTCAGTTGTTACACATTTTAATTGACTAGAACCTAAGAAAACACACTCAACAATACCAGACTTTAAGAATCAATAAATAATCTTTGGTTTTAAGAAATGGGTTAAATATAATATTTCCTCCTCCATCAAGAGGACTCTATTCTGTGCTGTGATCTGTCCTAGAAATTCAGGGCAATGAACAAAGGAAGATGCTTCTCCCAAGAAACTTTCTCTTTGTGTTGGGGTTGTTGTCTATAGTCGAGGTTTGAATACTTTGCCAATCTCCTGTCTCCACAGAGAAACAATAACAACAACAACAAGCTCTGATATTAAACATCATAAAATGAAATAAGCCATAAATATGCAAAATGGTCTCAAGGAGACAAATGGCTCATGGACAACAGAAAGACTTCCTTGTAGAAACTTGCTTGTATGAACTATCAGAAGAGTGAGGGGCAGGAGATGAGAGAGACAAATTGACAATGGGTCCCAGAAGACGTGAGGAAGGAGATGTGGTCCATATCATTGTGGACTGCTCTTCCCCTGGGCGGAGCTCGGACGACTTGAGGAATGACACCCAAGACTATCAGTCTGAGACCATTAATACCCTGACCATTCCGGAACACTCCTTCTTATTTGGGAGTCCTTCCCAAACCTTGAACAGTATTGACAGTTCTTTTCAGGAAGTCTCAACAGACATGTATGTGCACACACACATACTCAAGTTTCTCATTGTTACCAATTTTGTCAATATAGTCTTCTATGAAGAGACTACATTATCAGTTGGTTTATCCATAAGTAGGTAGTAAGCATTTGTTGAATAGCTCTCATTTCCATATACAGAGTCTACAGTTTCTGACACACTGTAGTCATGACACATCTCACTTAACCATCTTTTGTTTTGTTTTGTTTTGTTTTGTATGTCTTAGCAAATAAGGAAAGAATGTTAGGATAAAGCACTGGATCACAAGGTCGGTTTGAATCGCAAGGTTGGTGGTTCAAACTCACCAACTGCTCCTTGGAAACCTTATACAGTATATAACAACAACGAATGTCTTAGCATTGATAAAACATACTACATGCAGTATCGCATCAAATTATCCGATGTCCAAAGATTGGATGTATAAAGATACTGATGATGATCAGCAATTATAGTAAAAACCACAAACAAGGGTGCTTAACGTACACCATAAGCAACTTAAGACCCACACATTGGAAGGACAATGTCTGTTCTCAATCAGGAAGTACTTTTGTTCCCCATTTTAGTTTTGGTTAATCATCTTAACAATCATTCCAGCTAGCTGTCAGCATTGAAGCCCTGGTGTGATGCCGTAGAATCAGCACTGGACTACAAGTGGGTTTGAACCCACCAGCAGTTCCTCGGAAACCCTATACAGGGTCGCTATGAGTTGGAGCCGACTTGATGGCGTTTTACAACAATATCAGTATCCCATAATTATATGTAACACATGTGTTCTTTCCTCCTTCAGTTTATAAGATTCATGAAAAGTACTCTATTTTGCTTATGGCAATCCAGACACAGAACTCAGCCCCTTTTAATATCTCACTAAAGCAATTTTTGTTGAAAAAAAAATCACCGAACATGGTAACACTTACAGTAGGTGCTTGGCAGGAAAACAGAGGAGGACTGGACCTATATGAAAAAGAAAAATATTCATTAGATATCCCTCTTCTCCATCATCCCTTCCCAGCTCTGATGCCAGTGGTACCATCAGAAGTTGGGTAATGCAGCACCCAGGCACAAGTGAACTCTAACTTGACTCCAGTGCCCACTTCATCCCCACCTGGTCCAGACACTCAGTCAATGCAAAGGATTCTCCAGGAGCTATGGCTTCCTTGTGAAGGCAATTGGGCACCATTGTTCTCAACTGGATGCCTTCTTGCTGCCTTGGCATCCATCCCATATGTACTTCCTTCAAGTATGGGGCTTCTCTTATGTTTGAATTCCGGTGAGCGAAGTTGTCTTCTCTGTCTTATGAGTAGCTGGAAAGTAAGCTTCCATTCTGTCAAGATCGCCTGCTCATACCCTGGAGGTAAGTCTAGTACTAGGAAAATAGAATAAATGCTTGAATCTGTCACAATTTCTGGGACTCAGGGAAGACTGAATCATTGGCCTTGCTAAATTAAAGACCAGCCGTTGGAATTCAATGCATTCTTCAAAGTTAGTTCATCTTGTAAAGTCTCTTGAAGACTTCCAGCTGGCATTTCTCTAATGGTAGTTATAACTTACCACGTGCATTTCTGACCATGTTCATGGGAGGGTCGACAAAGAAGGAAATATATCGCCAGAAGAAAAAAGCTTCCCATAATTCAGAATCAAAGTTTCTGAGACATGTTAGTTCTTGGGTGGAGAACACGTGCCACGTAATGAGGATGTCACATGTGAAGTAATGAGCACGCGCACTATTCATACCCGTTCTATGCATTTACCGCACTGAGAATGGCAAGCTTGTTTGAGTCAAGAACCAACTTGGATTTTTGAATCCCTTGAGAGAAGAGACCATCTCTATCAAAATTGCTTTGAATCATCTGCTTTCAGACACATTATTAATTTCACTATTTTTGTAGCACTATGGGTTAATGGGCTGGACCGCAAAGTTGGTTTGAATCACAAGATTGGCAGTTCAAGCTCACCAGTCACTCTTTGGAAATCTTATACAGGTTGGCTATGGGTTGGAACTGACTCGACACTTAACAACAACAACAATGGTGTCCCTAAACACAACAACAAAAGCAATGGTGTCCCAAATCTTCTATCTTTGGTATTGCAAGTAATTGGAAGTGTGAACTTAAGAGTTCTTATATTTACACCACCTATGTTCTTCCTGATTTCTCCTCTTAGACCCAAGCCATACAAATAAATGTATCTGATTTAATGCAATTGTGAGGTAACTCTGCTTGTGAAGGGTGTTGTGGCTACAGAATAAAGTGGGATCAGCAGAGAGAGAAGGAATCAAACAAGGAAGCCATCATCAATAACTGAAACATTTTCAATCAGTAGTATAAAGATAGATGCATAGAAAGAAAATTTCAGCAACTATTTTCTTTCTCCAATATAAATCAGACATAAGCCTAAATCTATCCCAAAATCCAAACCAAACTCGCTGTCACTGAGCTGTTTCTCACTCATAGTATACTGTACAGGATTTCTGAGGCTGTAGATCTTTACTAAGCATTTTTTGCCCACAGAGTAGTTGGTGGGTTTGAACAGCCACTTGGTTAGCAGTCAAGCAGTCCATGACTTATCCCACAGTGCCACCAGGGTTCATCCATTAGATTATCTATGATTATACTTTGTTCCTCTCCCTTCTCCTTCCTCCTTCCCACTTTTTCTTCTATCCTCCTCCTCTTCCTCATATTCTCTCTCTCTGAATCCATCTCTCTCTGGGACCCACAGCAAGAGAAGCAGTTTCGTGGTCAGACACTCATTGGTTTGAGCGTTACCATGGGGCTAACAGTGAGCAGGATGCTGCATTTCTCAGAGCTGAGTTCTTTCTAACGGGAACATGGGGCTGACAACATCACCTATTCAGGATCATTGTGCAGGCTAATTGACATTCTGTTTGTAATTGTCTAGTACAGGAAATATGCACCTGTTACATACAGTCACCCATCAAATAGTACCTATCACATGACTTGTTGTTGTTAAGAGCTCTCAATTCAGTTCCGACCAGAGCGACCCTGTATAGGGTTTCCAAGGAGTGCCTGGAGAGTTTAAACCACCAATTTTGTGGTTCAAATCAACCTTGTGGCCCAGTGCTTTAGCCCACTGTGCCATGTCAGGAGACCATCATGTGACTAGTATTAGTAATAATAGCAGTTGTGGTTGTGCTAGTAGTAATAATATTTGTAGAAACTGTTGTCTAAGGCATAGGCTAAGGAGTTCTGGGAATGCAGTAGTTATGCCCTGGACTGCTAACACAAGGTCAGCAGTTCGCATCTACCAGCTGCTCCTTGGGAGAAAGATGAGGCCTTTTACACCTGTAAAGATTTACAGCCTAGGAAACCTCCAACAGTATTGCTATGAGTCCCAACCAAGTCCACAGCACACTGCCACCACCACTCCCATCAAGGCATAAGTTATTCTAACAAGATTGATCAGCATTTCCACTAATCAGTAGATTTAGAAGAGATCATGGTAAGCCTGTAATACCCTTTTGTAGTCAAAGCAGAAGTCTTCTAGGAAAGAAGACAGTTCTTGTCAGAGGGGCGTATAGTCTGAGTTCCTACGCATTAACTGACCCTGTGCTCCCTCCCTATTCCCAGTTGCACAAGGTCTACTGGTCTAAATCTTTCTTGCCAGAAATCCTTGCTTAGACCGAGCAGCAATCTTGCTCCCTGAATCTTCCATCCATTAGTGCCTGTTCTATACCCCCTGGGGCCAGGCAAAATGAATCTAATCGTTCTTCCTCCTGACAGCCCTTTAGACATTTGAACAAAGTGATCATCTTTCCCCAGAGCGTTCTCTTCTCCAAGCTACACATCCTCAAATATTTTTATCATGCTCCACGTGGGTCACATTCCAGACTCTTCAGTGTCTTGGATGTCAATGCAACACCCACAACTACACAGAGTTCAGAGAACCACCTAAAGCTGCTTTGTTTGCTCATCAGTGCAGCTAAGGAAGTGGCCAAATTCTCTGGGCTGAAGTTTATTGAATTTACTAGTAAGAGAAATATTCAGATCTATGTTGTTTGCAAGAGTCCTGGGGTGGCGCTGTGGGCTAATGCGTCAGACTGCAAAGTCGTTTAAACTGCAAGGTCAGTGGTTCAAGCTCACCAGCTGCTCCTTGGAAACTCTATAGAGGGTTGTTATGGGTCGGAATCAACTCGACGGCACTTCACAACAACAACAATGTTGTTTGTAAGGACTCTTGGCTATAGCCCTGTAGGATAAGCACTGGACTGCGAACTGCAAGGTGGGCAGTTCAAACACCCCAGCTGCTCCTTGGAAACCTGGTACAAGGTCACAACGAATCGGAATTGATGCGGTGGCACTCAACAAAAACAACATAAGGAGCTCTAGTATCATAGTGGATTGCAAGAGTGTCTACTATCTGCAAGGTCGGCAGTTCGAAACTACCAGCTGCTCCACAGGAGAAAGATGAGGCCCTTCTGCTCTTGGAAACACTATACAGGGTTGCTATGAGTTGGAACAAACTCTACGTCACATAACCAACCACCTCCCCCACCATATGTGTGTGTGTTTCCCTGGATAAATTGTATATGTATTCTCTTCTTTCTCTCTGAGGAAATGTC
The DNA here is from genome assembly GCF_000296735.1 of Chrysochloris asiatica. Classification (NCBI taxonomy): domain Eukaryota; kingdom Metazoa; phylum Chordata; class Mammalia; order Afrosoricida; family Chrysochloridae; genus Chrysochloris; species Chrysochloris asiatica. The sequence goes on along the minus strand of NW_006408573.1, from coordinate 16,198,644 downwards.
CTTGGAAATGGTTTATATCTCACATGTTTGCTGTGAGGATTAAATGAGTCGACACATAAACTTCTTAGAACAATGTCTTCTCAGTGTAAGCACTAAAGGGGCACTATTATCTCTATTTTATCCTAATATGTACTGATACAATAATTAGCTAAGGGCTTGGATAGAGCTGAGGATACAATGACATAAAATGTAGTCTCAACCCTTAAATAAATGAAAGTCTCAGGAGAAACAAAAGCATGAGGATCAAGTACTGCATCTGAAGTGGGTCCAGAATGCTGCAAGGCACAAATTGTTGTTGTTGTTGTTGTTGTTAAGTACCATCGAGTCAGTTCCTACTCACAGTGACCCTGTGGAGGGTTTCTAAGGTGGGTTTGAACTGACAACTTTGTGATTCAAACGTCCAATGCTAACAGGGGACACTACGTTCAGACTGGCCAGGGGGGCTAGGGGTATCATGGGAAACTTCCAGAGGACAGGACACTTGATTTTGGAAGTTTTGAGGAATAAATTGGAATTAGCTGGGGCATGAATGTGGAACTGTATTGGAGGCAAAAGGAATAACATGAAAAAACAATGATGATAGAACATGTGGGCATTTGGAGACAGGCAGTTTGTTAGATTTCCATGAATATCATTTCAGGATATAGATATACAGTTGCGGTGGTTCTTAAAGTCGTAGAGTCAGGTCTGACCCATAGCAATCCTGTGTAGGGTTTCCGAGGAGCAGCTGGTGAATTTGTGGTGTGAGGCTGTGGGTTAAAGCACTGGACCTGCAAGGTTGGCAGTTCAAATTTGCCAGCTGTCCCAAACCCTACACAGTGTCACTGTGAGTCAGAACCGACTTGACGGCACTTAACAACAACTTAACAAGAGACATATTGTTATTGTTGTTAAATGCTGTCAAGTCAATTCTGACTAATAGCGACCCTGTATAGGGTTTCTGAGGAGTGACTGGTGAGTTTGAACCACTGACATTGCAGTTGAAACTGACGTAGCGGTCCAGTGTATTAACCCACAGTGTCGATATATTACAGGCTGTTAAACTCAGTTTAAAGAAAGTTATCATCTCATCAAACTGAACACTTATGAATTTACATCTGAGAACCACCATGGAATAATGGAATCAGAAAGCTCTATGTAGATACTCAAACTCCAGAATATGTAGACTTGGACAGACACCTTATCATCTACCATTGTAGTTTCTTCATCAGTAGAATGTGTGCAATGATACTTGGCAACAGTATCTGTGTATTGGTGAAGGCCCGTGCCTTAGAGTAGCTGAGTATGATGTTGTTGGTGCTGTCCTGTTGCTTTTTCAATTCATGACCCAATATTTAAGATTGGCGTTGGGAGAAACCAAAGCAAAAATACACATACTGAAGTAGTCAAAAAACCAGAGTTAACAAAAGGAACATCAGAGGCGTTTCTCATGGAAAAGCAATTACTGAGTAATGGGCATAGGAATGAGGTATTGGGGTCAGTAGGAAGGGGATGGAATGGGCAGGTACCCATTGATATTTTTCAGCTGTCTTTCTGCACTGAAATCATTCCCTCTTTTAAGTCTGCCTTAATGTTCTATTTCTTCCACCAAAATCGTTTGTAAATACACAAACTTGTAGCTCAAAAAAGAGTCTCCCTTCATTTTACACATCTGCCACATCCCAAATAGTTTTATTTGGTGATAGATGATTTTGTAGCACATCTTCTAGTGTTTGTGTCTTTAACATCTCTGACTTACAGAAATGACCCTGCCTGTGTGCACTGCTCCCCTTCTGTTGGTGCATGCCCAACTATGGAAGCTGTCCATCTCAGACTACGCCAACACATGGCCACTGGTGCTTCTCTTGATAAGCATTTCTCAGTCAATCGAACAATGCTTGTACTAAAGACTAAATGAGGACAGTGCATCATATGTTGTTACTATTGTTTAATGCCATCGAGTCAGTTCCAACTCATAGTGACCCTAGATATGGTTCCCAATATTTGCAAATATTTACAGGAGCAGAAAGCCTCATTTTCTTCCATGGAGCAGCTGGTGTGCTCAAACCACTGACCACAGGGTTCACAGCCCAGTGCTTATACTCTAGAGCCACTGTACTCCTGTATGTCACATGTTGTTGTTGTAGGTGGCATCGAGTCAGTTCTGGCTCATAACAACCTTACCCACAACGGAATGAAACACTGCCTTATCCTGGGCCAACCTCACAATTGTTGCCACTCGTGAGTCCATCGATGCTGCCATATTGCCAATCCATCTTTCTGAGGGTCTTCCTCTTTTTCTCTGACGCCTCCACCTTACCAAACATAATATCCTTTTCTAGCGACTCGTCCCTCCTGACAATATGTCCAAAGTATGAGAGACAAAGTTTGGCCATGTCAGTCACCAAGGAGCACTCTGGGTGCACTTCTCCAACACAGATCTGTTTGTTCTTTTGGCAGCTCATGGCATTTTCAATATTCTCTTCCAACACCATAACTCAAATGCATCAATTCTTCTATGGTCTTCCTTATTCACTGTCCAGCTTTTGCATGCATTTGAGGTCATTGAAAATATCATGGCTTGGGTCAGGTGCACCTTAGTCCTCAAGCTGACATCTTTGCTCTTCAACACTTTTAAAAGGTCTTGTGCAGCACATTTGCCTAATGCAATACGTCGTTTGATTTCTTGACTATTTCTTCCATGAGTGTTGATTGTTGATCCAAGAAGTATGAAGTCCTTGACAACTTCAATCTTTTCTTCATTGATAAGAATGTTGTTTATTGTTCCAGTGGTGAGAATTCTTGTTTTCTGTACATTTAGATGTAATCCATACCGAAGGCTATGGTCTTTGATCTTCATCAGTATGTATTTTAAGTCCTCTTCACTTTTAGCAAGCAAGGTTGTATCATCTGTATACCTCAGGTTGTCATGATGCCACATTTTTCTTCATACAACCCAGCTTCTTGGATTATTTGCTCAGCATACAGGTTGAATAAGTATGCTGAAAGAATACAACCCTGGCACACATCTTTCATAATTTTAAACCATTCAGTGTTCCCATGTTCTATTTGAACAACTGCCTCTTGGTCCATGTACAGATTCCTCATGAGCACAATTAAATGTTCCAGAACACTCATACTTTGCAAAGTTTTCCATAGCTTGTAAGGATCCACACAGTTGAAAGCCTTTGTGTAGTCAATCCAGCAGAGGTAAACATCTTTCTGATATTCTCTGCTTTCAGCCAAGATCCATCAGACATCAGTATCTCTCGTTCCATGTCTTCTTCTGAATCCAGCTTGAACCACTGGAAGTTTTTTGTCAATGTATGCTTGCAGCTGTTTCTGTATTACCTTTAATAAAACGTTATTTGCATGGGATATCAAAGAGATTGTCCAATGATTTCTGCATTCCATTGGGTCACCCTCTCTTTTGAATGGGCACAAATACAGATTTCTTCCAATCAGTTGGCCAGATAGTTGTCTTCCAAATTTCTTGGCATAGATGAGTTAGTGCCTCTAGTACTGCCTCATTTTTTTTTTTTAAGATTGTGATTTTTATTCCATCAATTCCTAGTGCCTTGTTCTTTGCCAATTCCTCCAATGCACCTTGGGCTTCTTCCTTCAGTATCATTGGCTTGTGATCATATGCTACCTCTTGAAGTGATTGAACATCAACCATTTCCTTTTGGTACCATGACTCTGTGTATTCCTTCCATCTTCTTTTGATGCTTTCTGCATCATTCAATAATTTGCCCAAAGAATCCTGCAATAACATAAGTCAAGGCTTGAATTTATTCTTCTGTTCCCCCAGCTTGAGAAATGTTGAGTGTGTTCTTCCCTTTTGGTTTTCTGACTCCAGATCTTTGCACATTTTGTTGTAATATTTGGCTTTGTCTTCTCGAGCTGAAATTTTCTGTTCAGCTCTTGTACCTCCTCATTTCTTCCATTTGTTTCAGCATCACTACATTGAAGAGCAAGTTTAAGCATCTCTTCTGACATCCATTTTGATCTTTTCCTTCTTTCTTGTCTTCAACATTAGCAGATGTTTATTGAACATCTATTGTATGTGTATAGAGTCAAAATATATCCATGATATGTCAATTATTATTATTGTCTAATTGTTTCTAATGTAATGAAAATTTTAAAATTCCTCACAACTGGGCTAATAAATAACATATTTAATAAATAATAAATAACTGGGTTAATAAACAGAGGAAAGATCAAAGTTGTCAAAGATTTTGTTTTACTTGGATCCACAATCAATGCTTAAGGAAGCTTCAGTCAAGACGTCAAACGACACACTGCATTGGACAAATCTGCTGCACAGGCTTCTTTAAAGCGTTAAAGAGCAAAGATGTCAGTTTGAAGACTAAGGTGTGCCTGACCCAAGTCATGGTATTTTAGGTTACTGTACATGCATGTGAAATTTGGACAATGAATAAAGAAGACGAGAGAAGAATTGATGCATTTGAAATCTGATGTTGTTGAAGAATATTGAATATACTATGGAAAGCCAGAAGAACAAACAAATCTGTTTTGGAAGAAGTATGGCTGGATTGCTCTTGAGAATCAAGGATGGCAAGACTTCATCTCAAGTAGTTTGGACATGTTATCAGGAGTAACTAGAGCCTGGAGAAGGTCTTCGTGCTTAGTAAGAAGTAGGATCTGCAGAAAATGAGGAAGTCCATCAATGACATGGATTGACACAGTGGTTGTAACTGTGTGCTCAAATATACTAATTGTGTAGATGGTGTTCGTCTACGTAGTGATTTCATTATGTTGTATATAGGGTTGCAATGGGTTGTAACCACCTCAGCAGCACCTAAAAAAACAACAGTTTTCACCTAAGTACAGTGGTCAAGCAGTTGACTACTAATAGAATGATCAGCAGTTGGAGCCTACCAGAAACTCTATGGGAGAAAGATGTGGAGTCTGCTTCTCTAAAGGTTTACAGCTTTGGAAATCCTTATGGGGCAGTTCTATTCTATCTTATAGGGCTTGAGGACTAAGGGGCACCTGACTCAAGGCATGGTATTTTCAACAACCTCATATGCAAGCGAAAGCTGGACAATGAATAGGGAAGACTGTAGAAGAATTTGATGCATTTGAGTTATGGTGTTGGAGGAGAATATTTAAAGTGCCATGGCTGCCAAAAGAACCAATGGATCCATTTTGGAAGAAGTGCAGCCAGAGTGCTCCTTGGAGGCTAAGATGGCCAAACTTTGTCTGTCATAGTTTGGACATATTGTCAGGAGACCAGTTACTGGAGAAGAATATCATGTTTGGTAAGGTGGAGGGTCAGAGAAAAAGAGGAAGACCCCCCAACGAGATGAACTGGCCAAGTGGCAGCATCGATAGACTCAAGCGTGGCAACAGTAGTGAGGTTGGTCCAGGACCAGGCAGTGTTTTGTTCTGCTGTTCGTAAGGTCGCTATGAGTCGGTATCTACTCGATGGCACCTAACTTTTTTTTCTAATTGTTTCTTTCTTTCTTTTTTTAGTTTCTTTTGCAGGAATAGAGACAGGTAAGCACAGGGGATAATGCATGGTGGCAAAATAAAATCACAGAAAGGACTCTACGCAGGAAGAAGAGTTGAAAGGGAAATTACTGAATTGAGTTTTCTCTTAGCTCAGTTCTGAAAAATAAGGGATATTGGTGAGCAGGTGGGAGAGGAGAAGGGGCAGTGAGTTTGCTTTGACTCATGATGACTGCACGGGTAGCAGAATAAGACACGCCCACTCTAGCTCTAGCTTCACAATTGCGGGTACACCCAAGTTCATTGTTGAAGTCAAGTGCATTTTGACTGCCTTCCAAACTAAGGGGGCTCATCTTCTAGCTCTCTTATCAGATCATATTTTGTTGTGATCCATAGGGTTTTATTGGCTTATTATTTTGTTTTTTAAAATAAATGTTTTATTGTGAATTGTGTGATATCTACATGGGAGAACATTAGTTTTACATTCATTCTATCATACATCGTTTCATTGGCATAGTTACCATCCCGTCTATGCATCCTCACCCAACCAAAGGGTGTACCCTGTAATCCTGCACCCCCACACCACAGTCCTTAGCCCCTTTCCCTCTCTGGATCCCAAGTCCCCAGCCACACCATTTCTTGATGTCATCTTCTCTGCCTCCATCTCAGGCCTCACTGATTCTCTGGGCAGGGTCCCGCTCTCCACTTTTCTCCATTGATGGTCCTAGGGTCCTCTGCAACTAGACTGAAAAATTGATCACTCCCCTCCTTGCTACAAAATGTCCACCTTTAGATTTTCAACCCTCACAATCAGTCCTGATAACATTCACTATTCACTATTGCATCACAAGAGACCCATCTGTATTTCGTTTCATCAGCCCTTCCTGGACAGCCTGTACACTATTCACTGGAGACTCTACATTCCTCTACAACCTCTGGATCTAGGTTCCCTCTTGAAAGCTTGTAAGCCAGTCACTTCTTACCTTTGCATCCCTCCCCCCACTTTGGGTAGCAATGTCCAAGTTTGGCTTATTTTTGAAAGCTGGTGTGCAGGCCCTTCTTAATGGTTTGCCTTAGTCTAAGCCCTCCATTGAAGTGGCCCTGCTGTATTTGATGCACTGGTGACAGTTCCACAGCTTCCAGCTTCATTGAAGCATGCAAGCCACCACAGTAGGACAACCTGATGCATGGCGGTTGAAACAGCTTTTGAACTCATAGCATTTATCTGAATTAGGTATGGATCTTATGATCTAGAGAAGCCCTAGAGAAGAAATGAAGACAGAAGAAAAGCGGGGGTGGGGGAGTGGTAGGGGCGGGAATCACAGACATTATGCTTCTAGAAAGAGATCTTGGTATAAAAGAAATTTCAAGTAAATGATCCACCCACAGCAAAGAAGGGACACACCCAGAACTTTAACTTGGGGACCTCAATTTCTAAGGGACATCTCTATGTCATGGTCCTCAGCTCCCTCCCTTGATAGGATCAGAGGAAGGATATGGTCTGAGCGATACTACAGACCTTTTATGTAACACAGAGGGTAGTTGAAAATTCTAGTATGCCACGAACAGCAGCAAATCTCTGACAAATGGCCCCGAGTGGCAGCATCATGGGACCTCGCTGACCTCAGCACTGAGCCTTAGGACAAACAGAATGACTCTGTGTGGCTTCCGACCATTACAATGGCCCCACGTCTTACATCACCTGCACCTCCAGGCACAGTTCCTACTGACATGGAATCAATATAAATGTATCCTCTGGACATAGTTTTGAAAACTTGGCCTGGAGTGGTCATAATCAGTAATCATGGGCTTTTAGAAGGAAGATGGAACATGGAAGTCCTTTGTGTATACCTCCTCGTTTTAGGTAAGGAAAAATAATGGCTTAGAGAGAAGGAAGCGCTTGTCCAAAATTAAAGGTCCAGAGTCAAGGTCTCCAGCGTGATTTCTACCTCTCAGTTACTAAGTGTGAGGTAGCAATGTCTTCTTGAGTCAGGAAGGATAGCACCCTAGAGTGAAGCATAGAAACCAAGCCCAGAATGATTTCATAAAACTGGAGGTCTGAAATCCTCACCTCCCAGACTTCTCCTAGTCAATAATCGCCACTATCGACATCTACCTAGTCACTTTAGTCCCTCAGAGGAGAACCATCCTTGGCATCTTTCTGTTCCTCACCTGCTACAAATAATTCAACACAAAGTCCTTCTTCTATTTCCAAAACACAGCAGAGACCTGACCCCTTCTTTGTTGCCACAGCTTAAGCACCAGTCAACAGCCCCTCTTTCCCGGCCAATGGATACCAATTACACACAACAGCTACAAACAAACAAACAAAACAAAATGACGTATCCACAACTCATGCCAGGCAAATTTACCTATCTTAAGTTGGGAACATTCAACAAGGAAATTTTTAAAAAGGTTTTTGACTTGAGTGAGCATGATTTCTGTGTGTCCATCCAGTACACCCTTCATGGAAATCGAACACAGAGTTCCTTGTTTTAACCATTCAGTAATCCCTTGTTGTGTTCAAATAACTGTCTCTTGGCCTACATACAGGTTTCTCATGAGCAAAATTAAGTGTTATGGAATACCTATTCTTCTCAATACTATCCATAGTTTGTCATGCTCCACACAGTCAAAAGCATTTGCATAGTCAATAAAGCACAAGGAAACATCTTTCTGATATTCTCTGCTTTTGGCCAAGATCCATCTAATATCAACAATGATATATCCCTTATCCCATGTCCTCTTTTGAATCAGCTTGAATTTCTGATAGAGCAGTTCTCTGTCAATGTATGAGGGTGAGTCAAAAATTATCTGCACTCTGGCTATAGTATTCATTTTAATTAATTTTTAGAAAATATAAATGTAGCATTTTTCGACACAATCTCTTTGCTTTTCAATACACTTTGTCCATCTGTCAACAAACTTCCCTTATTAAGAAATGTTTTAGGCTGAGCTGTGAGCCATGAATGCACCACTGTCTTCACTTCATCAGAGGTGAATCTTCATCCTGGAAGCGCTGTTTACAGGGGACTAAATATGTGAAAGACCGATGGTGCAAGATCAGGATTATAGGAAGGATGCTTTAACACCTCAAAATGAAGTTTTTGCAGAGTGTCAACAGCATGGGCAGAGGTGTGGGGGCGTGCATTGACATGCAAGACCACAACATCCTTGGATAGCAGTCTTCTGCATTTAATACCACATTTAGGCTTCAGTTCTTCAGTGAGCATCTCACTGTAATGAGCACTGTTGATTGTTGAACCTTTTTCCTTATACTGTTCCAATACTGGTCCTTGAGAATCCCAGAAAGCTGTAAGCATCAATTTTGCACCTGATAGTTGACTTCTGAACGTTTTCTTGTGTGGTTTCCTGAAAGCAAACAGTAAAGTATGCAATGGAAACATCCTCAATCGCTGACCAAGAAAAGGTTCAAAGGTCAAACATCGTGAGAAAACTGGTGTCATCCCATCCTCCCAACCTTTGCCTTCCAATCACCAGTAATTTCCAATACATCTTCATTACGTGTTTGATCAATTTCAGGTTGAAGACATTGGTAGAAGTCTTCAATTTCATCATTATTTGCTTTGGTGGTTGGTGTGTACATTTTAATAATAGTGGTGTTAACTGGTCTTTCTTGTAGTCATATGGTTATATCATACCATAGACACCATACTATTTCAAGCTAAACCTTGACGTGTTCTTTTTGATGATTAATGTGACACCATTCCTCTTTAATTTGTCATTCCCAGCATAGTAAACCATGTGACTCTGAGATTCAAAATGGCCAATACCAGTCCATTTCAGCTCACTAATGTCTGGGATATTGATATTTATGCATTCCATTTTCATTTCTGACAACTCCCAATTTTCCTAGATTCATGCTTTGTACATTTCATATTCTGATTTAACAACAACCAAACAGCTGTTTCTTGCTATTTTGAGTTGTGCCCCATCAGCAAATGAAGATCCTGAAAGCTTTTACTCCATTCGCATCACCATTGTGAACTCTACCTTGAAGACGCAATTTCTCCCCAGTGGCATTCTGAGTGCCTTCTAACTTGAGGGGTTCATTTTCTGCCACTATATCTAACAGCATTCTGATGTTACAAAGTTTTCATCTTCCTGCACTGTACCTGATATCCACTAGGTTTTCAGTCGCTAAACATTCACAAGTAGTCTAACCCCTCCATCGTGTTAGTCTGTCTTAGTCTGGAAGCTCCGCTGAAACATATCCACCATGGGTGGCCCTGTTGTTTTTGCTGTTTAGCGCCATTTAGTCAGTTCCGACTCATAGCAACCCTGAACAGGGTTTCTGAGGAGCTGCTGTTGGATTTAAACTTCTGACCATTGCAGTTCAGTCTGACCTTGCAGCCAGAGCTGCACCAGGGCTCCATGGGTGACTCTGCTGGTATTAAAATACCTATGGCATAGCTTCCAGCATCACAACGATATGCAAGTACCACAGTATGACCAACGGACAGACAAGAGGTGGATTTTACATATATATGTACATACATATGTGGTGGTGGTGTGCCATGGAGTCAGTTCCGACTCTTAGTCACCCTGCATTGGGTTCCCAAGTCTGTAAATCTTTACGGAAGCAGAAAATCTTATCTTTCTCCCACAGAACAGGTAGTTTTGAACTTCTGGCCCTAATGTTAGCAGCTCAACTTGAACCCACTATGCTACCAGAGCTCGTTCTCTCTCTGTCTCTCTCTCTCTCTCTCT
>NW_006408573.1:16180939-16188317 GCF_000296735.1 Chrysochloris asiatica | reverse complement strand
GGTCAGCGGTTCGAAACTACCAGCTGCCCCGCGGGAGAAAGATGAGGCTTTCTACTCCCGTAAAGATTTACACCCTCGGAAACCCTGTACAGGGACGCTATGGGTCGGAACCGACTCGACAGCACTTAACAACAACAACAATATACATATGTATATATTGTTGTGGGAGAAAGATGAGGCTTTCTGCTCCCATAAAGATTTACAGCCTCAGAGATGCCATACAGGGCCCCCAAGAGTCAGAACCCACTTGTGTGTACATAACAACAACAACAATGGAAAAAGTGCCATCGAGTTGCTTCTGACTCACAGAGAATCAGTATATAGTTTCTGAGGAGACACTGGTGAGTTTGAACAGCGACCTTGTAGTCCAGACGGACTTTGCAATCCTGCACTTACTCGACAGCCTCACAGCAGATTAGTACTAGACTGTGTGGTGCAGTGGGTTAGCACTGGACTGTGAGCCACAAGGGGGCAGATCAAACCCACCAGCTGCTATTCAGAAACCCTATACTGGGGAGCTATGAGTCAGAACCAACTTGAGGACACTTAACAGGAACCAAAATGAAATATATATGACATACATACACATGTTTTTGCATGTGTTACAAGAGGCCGAAAGCTGTCTAACGGGCTAGAGTATGACAGGTTGTTGATTTTGGAGCAGTGAATGGGTGCTTCTGTTACTAAAAGAGCCACAGAAAAAATATGTTAAATAGACAAGTGTGAAGGAGTAATTCATTAGAAAAACAGGGGGAAGGGTCTTCCAGACAAAGGAAGCTACAAATGGAATGGCCTTGAGCCTGGAGTATACTTGTCTTTAAACAACAGAAACAAGGTTCATACAAGCTGAGCAATCAGTGGGGACAAAACAAGGCAATGGAACCAGAGAAAGAGGTGGGGCCAGTTCCCTTTGCTTTTTCTGTTGTTAAGTACACACAAGTGGGTTCTGACTCTTAGGGGCCCTGTATGGTATCTCTGAGGCTGTAATCTTTATGGGAGCAGAAAGCCTCATCTTTCTCCCAGAGCAGCTGGTGGGCTCATACCACTGACCTTGCAGTTACTTGTCCAGTGACTATACGGAAAAATCAAACCCAATGCCATTGATTTGATTCCAACTCAGTGTGTAGGGTTTCTGAGACTGTATATCTTGACTGGGCAGACAGCCTCATTTTTCTCTTGTGGAGTGGGTTTGAACCATCAACCTTTCAGAGAGTAGCAAGATGTCTAACCCACAGCGCCACCAGAGCTCCATCTCTAGACTATAGAGAGGAGAGACAGCAAAGCAGCTGCTCTCAGCACCAGGAGGAGACCGGGAATGAGTAACACAGTGTCCTTGTCAAGAGCGTCTAGACTAGAGCGAAAGAAATATAAAACTAGAGTAATAAATGAGTTGAAAGAAGGTATAGATATCTCTAAACAACATTTAGCTGGGGTGGGTAACATTTTAGAGACTTTTGGAGTCCTGGTGTGGTGTTGTGGATTAATGAACTAGACTACAAAACTGTCTGAACTTCAAGGTCAGTGGTTCAAGTTCACCAGCTGCTCCCCGGAAACCCTATACAGGTTCACTATGGGTCAGAATCGACTCAACAGCACTTAACAACAAAAAGAATTATTTTCTAGAACCTAGAATAATTTGGTGGAATAGGAAATATAGATGATTAAAATACATTACCAAACATCCCAAAATGATTAATTTTCTGTCAAGTTTTGAAAATATTCCCCTTTTCTAATATGCTTATACGGACTGTCCCTGGCTTCCAGCAGGATTCTGTTCCCATGACGCTATCCTAAGTCTATTCTGATGTGAGTCAAATATTTCATTTTAATGTTTTTCACTATTAATTGTTGTTGAATTGGTTCCAACTCATAGCAACCCAATGCATCCTCACCATTGTTATGTTTGAGTCTACTGTTACTGTTACAATGTCACCCCAGTTTGGTGGGGGTCTTCCACTCTTTCTCTGACCCTCCACTTTTCCAAGCATGATGTCCTTCTTCAGGGACTGGTCTCCTGACAACATCTCCTAAGTACGAGAGATGAAGTCTCACCAACCTCATTTCCCAGAAGCAACACCAAAATTCAAATGCACCGATTCTTCTTTTGTCTTCCTTATTCATTGTCCAAGTTTCATATGCATATCAGACTGTTGATACCATGGTTTGGGTCAGGGGCACGTTAGTCCTCAAACTGACATCTTTGTTTATTGACACTTTAACTAACTGGCCTTTTGCAGCAAATTTCCTAATGCAATCTATCATTTGATTTCTTGACTGCTGTTTCCATGAGCATTGATTGTGGATCCAATCAAAATGAAATCTTTGACAAGTTCAATCTCTTCTCCATTTATGATGTTATATATTGGACCAGTTGTGAGGATTTTCATTTTCTTTACATTCAGGTACAATCTATACTGAAGACTGTAGTCTTTGACCTTCATTAGTAAAAATTTCAATTCCTTTTTGCTTCCAGCAAGCAAAGTTGTGTTGTCTGCATTCCATGTTGTTTATGAGTCTTCTTCCAGTTCTGAGTCTTATGCTGCTGTTGTTGTTGTTGAGTGCCATCTAGGCATTTCTGACTCATAGCGACTCTGTCTGCATAGGGTTTCCAAGGAGCGGCTAGTGAGTTTAAATAGCAGATCCTCTGGTTCAAACCAATCTTGCTTTATCCCACAGCAATTTCTCCATATAATACAGTTTCTTGGATTATTACCTCAGCATCCAGATTGAATAAGTATGCTGACAGAATACCACTCTGGTGCACACCTTTCCAGATTTTCAAAAATTCAGTATCCCCTTGTTCTGTTCCAATGATTGCCTCTTGGTCTATGTACAGATTCCTCATGAGCACAATGAAGTGTTCTGGAACACCCACTCTTCACAGTGGTATCCATAGTTTGTTATGATTCACACAGTCAAATGCCTTTGCATAGTCAATAAAGCATAAGTAAACATCTTTCTGGTATTCTCTACTTTCAGCCAAGATTCATTTGTGGTCAGCAATGACACCCTTCGTTCACATTCTTCTCTGAATCCAGCTTGAATTTCTAGTGGTTCCCTGTCAATGTACTGCTACAGCCATTTTGGAATTATCTTCAGCAAAGTTTTATTTGCATATTATATTTATGATACTGTTTGATGATTTATGCATTCCATAGGATCACCTTTCTTTTGAATGGATAAAAATATGGATCTTGGATCTTTTCCAATCAATTGGGCAGGTAGCTGTCTTCCAAGTTTCTTGAACTAGACAAGCGCTGCATCAGTTTGTTGAAAAGTTTCCGTCAATTCTTGGAGCCCTGTTTTTCACCAACGCCTTCAATCCTGCCTGGACTTCTTCTTTTAGGACCGTGGGTTCTCAATCATATGCTGCCTCTTGAAATGATTTAACATCAACCAATTCTTTTTGGAGCAGTGACTCTATGTATTCTTTCCATCTTCTTTTGATTCTTTCTGCATCCTTCAAGAGTTGCTCATAGAATCTTTCCACATTGCAATCTATGGCTTGAAATTTTTCCCCAGGTCTTTCAGCTTGGGAAATGCATAGCGTGCACTTTCCGTTTGGTTTTCGAACTCCAGGTCTTTGCACATTCCAGTATGTCAATATACTTTGTCTTCTTCAGCTGCCCTTTGAAATTTTCTGTTCAGCTCTTTTACTTGATCATTTCTTCCAGTTACTTCAGCTTCTCTGTGCTCAGCAAGTTTCAAATTTTCATTATCATTGTCTTTTAATACCAGGATCTTTATAAATTTGATTTCCATTTGTCTTTGGAGGTTGGAAACATTATACCGAAATTTACAGGTATGATGACAAATGCAGATTATGGACTGCAACACTTTATGTCATGCACATTATTAATTATTGCGTGTACAAAAAAAAAAAAAAAAAGAAGCAAAGTGGTAAGTGTGGTTCACTGCAGCTTGAGTACATCTTAAATCCAGGAGTCCTGGGGTGGACCTGTGGGTTAATGCAGTGGACTGCAAAGTCAGTTTGAACCACAAGGTTGGCGGTTCAAGCTCACCAGCCATTCCTAGGAAACTCTAAACAGGGTCACTATGGGTCAGAACTGGCTCAATGGCACTTAACAACAACAACACAACTGTATTACAGTGTTGTCCAACCTTCCTCTCAAGACACTCAACATTAATAAGGGTTAACATGTCCTGAGTGCTTCTTTTCTTAAAACTTTACAATTCATTAAGCCTCTGGTGAAAAATCCACTCAATCATTGCAGATCAAGTCACTATAGAATCGTCACCCTTTCCGCCAGCACCAATGCTGGCCTTTACAGTCCCCCTGACTTTCTTCATTTTGTTCTTGTGTCCCTTACACTGGCTGCTAGAGGCCTTTTCCTACTCATCCCGACAGTATCTTGCAAGTTTATGCTTGGGTTCATTTTTCTTTGCATGATCCAAGGAATTATAAATCAGGTCAAAGTCTCTTGGCCACCAAAATGGGTTCTGAATCCAAACACAAAGATGATGTCTGGTGTGGTTTGTAAGGTTTTACTAAAGTTTTTCCCGAAGTTCTATCTTAGGTATTATTCCTGTGGCCTTCTCAGGTGAAGGACATCTGTGACCATTTGTTGCCACTGAAGTCGTTGTTGTTGTTGTTGTTGCTGTTATGTGTCATGGAGTTGGTTCCGACTCACAGCGACCCTACACAGAGTTTCCGAGGCTGTAAATCCTTACTGGTGCAGAATGCCTCATCTTTCTCCCTCGCGGAACAGCTGGTAGTTTCAAACTGCTGACCTTAGTTAGTTGGTCACAAATTCCTGGTCCAGATAGTTACCCTGTCCTTCGTGATGATGGCAGATCCCCAGGCAGGAAAAGCAATTCTACTGAGTACTTCTTACGTGACAAGCTCTGTGTGTAGCTCTGACAGATACTAGCCCATTTGATATTTACGACCCTATAAAGAAACTACTGTTATGCTATTTGATAGATGAGAAAGCTGGGGCTTAACAAAATAATTTCCTACAGTTACCAGTTAGTAATATAGTCCAGTCATTGTATGTGTGCTTTCTGAAACTGATATTCATTTTAAATTTAGGTTTCTTTTTTTATTCCAAGGGAATATATTCATCATTTGGAAAAAAATATTGAACACCTACTCCGTGCCAGAACCGAGCAATGTACCAGGAATACAGTGGTGGATACAGCATGTTCCCAGGGCCGTTTCTGGAGGAACACAAAGGCTGCTGACTCTAATGTTGTGAAAATGAGTCTTTTAAAAACAAGGCTGGCTTAAAAGGAAAAGGTGGGTTAAAATGATATGACCAGAGTGCTTGATACTAGGAACACAGGCATGGGTCCTTGGATCTTTTACCACTAGATACCCAGTTGTTGTTAAGTGCCGTTGAGTCCATTCTAACCTATAGCGAAGGTTTCCAAGAAGCGGCTGGTGAGCTTGAACCGCTGAACTTGTGGTTCAAACCAACTTTGCAGTGTAGTGCATTAACCCAGAGCAACACACCAGGACTCCAAATATGCAGTAGTACCCCAGTAATACTCTTAATTCCCCGTTGTCCAAGTTGATCAGGAGCTGGGAGAGGTTCCAGAATAAAGGCTGAGAAGAAGACTGTCTCTTCGAGCAGGTGGACTCGATGGCTGGACCATGATCACTGTCCTCATCTCACCCCACATGCCAGCCCCTGGTCCAGAGGAGCTCTTGTTGGACAAGTGTCTTCTAGGAAGACCTGGCAAAGAACCACTTTTCCTCAATGCGTTCAGACCTCATGGCTCTTAGAATCCACAGATTTCTGTCCAACAGGATGGCTTCCAAATAGAGCAATATGCTCACATCTTCTTCCACTCTGGCCTTCTGTATTGTTGTGACAGCTGCCACCTCTCTCCCTTCCTTCCCTTCACTTTTTCATCTTCCACCTTTCTGTGAATATCGCATGCCTGCCACTGTGCCCAGGGCTCTGATAGGGGCTCTTCCACCTTGGGTAGGGAAGAACACACTCTCTCTCTTTCCTTTGCTCACCCTAAACTCCATCAAGACTGGACTGTGTTGCATGGTCTTCTCCACTGACAGGCAGGATAATGGGATAACTTGGGAGTGAAGCACACATAAGCTGGAATCCCAGCTCCACTACTTACCAGCTGCGCCATATTGGGCAGCACATCTAATTTTCTTCTTGTTTATTCTCTCACCTGATATTTGTATCTGGTGAGATAAAACAGGTTAATACTACTGCGTTTGAAGGACAGTTTTCAGGAATACTAGCCTTATATGAAGGGGCTGCAACAATTTTGTCGTTAATCCTTACACTGTTATGTACACAATTCTGCAATGATGATGCTCTACAGGCTCCATGTGTGTGGCTGTAGGATCAGCACTGGATTGCCAACCACAAGCTTGGTGGTTCAAACCCACCAGCCGCTACTCGGTAACCCTGTACATGAGTCAGAACTGACTCGATGGCACTTAACAATAACAATGCAACAAATATGATCTAGAAGTAGGCACATGGGTAGACATGCAAGTTGAATGGATGTGGAAGGGACAATAGGAGTATCCCTACAAATATATACGTAGATATATGTACAGGTGTATTTATCTTTGCTGTAAATATATCCATAAGTGTGGTGGAACATAGAAGGGCTAAAGTTATGAAAACTTCTTAAGGCATAACCAAACACCTTGAGTAAATAAGTCACTGGGCCTACGGGCTTAGGACCAAGGTCTCTGGGGACACCAAGATCACCTGGCATCATATTGTTATTGTCCAAAAGGACAATCTTGTACATCCTACTTTGGTGACTAGCAACTTTGGTCTTAAACGCTCATGAGCTGCCATGTGAGGCACAACTGTTGGTCTCTCCCTGAGCAGAAGAAAGAAGAGTGATGAAAATCACAGGCACATGGACCAATGGACCACGCAACATCACTCTCCACACCCTAGCACCAAAGAACTAGACCATGCCCAGCTACCACTACCAAGTGCTCTAAAAGGGATCACATTGGAAAATGTAGAATGAAATTCAAGATCCTAAAAGAGGCTAGGCTTACTGGTTGGATAAAGACTGGTGGAACTCGCAAGACCTTAATCACCCTTCAAGTCTGTAACTGAACTCACTCCCAGGGCTCAATTTTTCAGCCAAACTATAGACAGTGAGGTACACACACCTTAGGATAATCGGCCATTAGAGATCAAAAGGACATCACTTATACAAGAACAAAGTTCAGAAGGGTTAGGATAGAAGGACTAGAGACAGGAAATATAGGGACAAACAGGGATAAGTGATGCTACAGTGTGGGCACTGCAACCAATGAGATGAAACGAAATGAGTATGAATTGATGACTATAAAATGATACTCTCTGTAAATATTCACCCAATTCACAATAAAGTCTTTTTTTTTTTTTTTTTT
>NW_006408573.1:16173006-16180839 GCF_000296735.1 Chrysochloris asiatica | reverse complement strand
ATTATAATCCCTTCCATGTACCATCAGTTAACAGTATTTCTTCCTATTCATTTTAGCTCTTTTTTTTTTTTTTTTTAAACATTCAAGGATATATAATAATTTACACCACCAAAGGGCACATTCTGCAAGTCTGCCTCATGGCCGCCAGCTCTCAGTCCCTCTCTTTCCATGTATCTACAGTCCTCAGCTACTCCCTCTCTCAATGTCCCCATCTTTGCCTCCATCTCTGGTGTTGCTGCTCCTCTGGATAAGATCCTATCACAATAATTTCTTAAAAACTAATCCTAGATATACCCCTTACCTTATACCTACTTCTAAACTCTAACCCTTGTCCCAGTCCTAACCATACTAACTATAACCACCCTAATCCAAATCCTAATCTAAATCCTAACCCTATCCCTATCCAAAACAAAACAAAACAAAACAAAAAGTACTGGGAAAATGAAATAAGGTGTTAATGGAATATTTCCATAAACTTTCTGAATCCCCCTCATATATATAAAAAAATTCTGAAATATATATTGTTAAGCATTGCTGTTTGGTTCCAACTCATAGAGACCCTGGATAGGATTTCCAAGGAGAGCAGCTGGTGGGTTTCAATTGCCAACAGTTCATACCCTATGAAGCTGTTGTGCCTGTCTATCTATCTATCTATGTTGTTAAATGCCATTGAAATCTGTATAGGGTTTCCACGGAGTGGCTGATGAGTTTGAACCACTGATCTTATGGTTAGTCGTCCAGTGATCTTCCTACAGCACCACACTGGGACTCACCGGACTGAGAGACAGAGACAGAGAGCTCCTGATCTGGCGCTGTGGGGTATGTTGTTTGTTGTTAGGGGCACTTATTAAGGGCCGTGGAGTTGATTCCAACTCAGCCATTCTGCATAGTGTGCTTGAGTTTGAACTGCCGACCTTGCAGTTCAAACCAACCTTGTGGACCAGTGCATTATCCTACAGCATCACACCAGGTCTCCATATATATGTGTGTATATGTATTTGAATCAAACCTAGTGGTCAGTGTTACATTATTGTATCTACTTTTGGAAGTTGACTCTCAGTAAGAAGGGAAGTATTTACAATGACTTATATGCAGCTAAAATGACTGCCTAATTCTTTGCTCCCTCTATCACCCATGGCACCTGAAAACCTTAAGATGACCCAGAATGAAGACATGATAGAAACCTGTTTCTGCCTGTTAGGGAATTCACCCACACCATTCCCTCTATGAGTATCCACAGCTTTTGCCATACAATTCTGACGTTTCTCCTGCTAAAAAGACAGGTTATATTTCTCTGCCCCACGTGACATGCTCTAGCCAACACAATGAAGGAGAAGTGACAGCTAACTTTGATGACACTGGTGTCACCATGAAAACATGCCAGTTATAGTCCCAGGTGGGGGTTAAGAAATACAGAAGCTGAGCCAAGTTCCCTCGACCTGACCCTGTTTCGACCAACTCCTGACATCCCACTCATCTGTGTGAATAATGGTTTTCAGCTATCGGGTATTAGCATGGTGGCCATCCACACGTAGTATTAGCATGATGGTCTTTGACTGATACTGACTTTCATTGACTTGAAACCATTTATTGGATGTCTATGTGTCAGGCATTGTCACAGGGCTACAGGCCCATGGCCCCTGAGTACCTCAGAGTCTAGGTGAGGGGAAAATACAAAGACATATGTCACTGACAAAAGTGAAGAAGACACATTTCAGAGACAAGGGATGTCTGGAGTCAGGGTTCAGCTTGAGATCATTGTTGGAGTGCTCCTAGTGGCAGGAAAGATAACTGCACCTCTTAGAAGCTTTTTTGTCACGAAAACCAACCAAACCCCTTGCAGTGGTGTCCGCTTCGATGCACAGCAAATCCATGTGTTACAAAACAGAACTGTGCTCCACTGAATTTCCAATGACTATGACCTTTCACAAGTAGCTCTGGGCTGCTAACCTCAAGGTCAGCAGTTTGAAACTACCAGCCGTTCCGCTGGAGAAAGACAAGTCATTCTGTTCCCCTTCAGATTTACAGCTTTGGAAAGCCTATGCAGGGTCACTGAGTCAGAACTGACTCCACGGCACACCACCAATAACAACCATAACCTTTCAGTAGATCACCAGTTTTTCCTTTGGAAGTGAGCCTGGATGATTTTGAACTGCCAACCTTTGAGCACTTAACAACTTGTACGACCCAGAGACTGTCTTTATAGAAGCAGATAACCAGACCTTTCTTCTGCATTGCCGCTGGGTGGGTCTGGCCTGACAGCCTTTTGCCTAGCAGCCCGATGCAGACCATTTGCTGGAATAAGGGCCCTTTTAAATGAAGAAATCGGTTCTCAACATTTCCAGAATCTCTGCTCTGGAAGGATCCTTCCCAGAATGCATTTTGAGTGTGCTCTTCTTTGCAGGGAAGGGAATTAAGGCTCAGAGCAAGGGAATGACTTACCTGAGGCGACTCAATGAATTTGTGGCCAATCTCGGAAGTAAACCTGGGGCCCCTGCCTCTGAGATCGGCACATCTAATTCCCTGTGACCCTGAGCACATCTTACAATATCAGGAGATTTTGAATTGCCATAGTATTGTAAGCCAGAAGTTTTATTACTAATCCCATTTGAGATAAGATTAATCTTCCTAATTATCATAATTCATAATTGTAACATGACTCGTCTCTTGCTCAGGTCATTTAAGATGTGATAATAATCAGACCTAATAATTAATAATAGTAATTAATAACTTTCATCCATTGAGCCAATGCTCCAAGCACAGTGCTTATTCATTGTGTGAGATGTGTGGTTGGTGGTGGTGGTGGTTGGGCGCCATCAAGTCAGCTCCGGCTCACAACAACTCTGCATAGAGTTGCTGAGGCTATAGGTCTTTATAGGAACCGAAAGCCTTATGTTTCTCCTGCAGAGTCTCTTTGCAACAATCTAGGCATAGATCAGAACTCCCATTTTAAAGAACTGGAAACAGAATAGAAATTTGTTTTCTCACCATTAGGAGGCTTGTTGTTGTTAGGTGTGTTTAGTTGGTTCTGACTCCTAGTAACTGTTTCTGAGCTGGTGGGTTTAACTGCTAACATTGTGATTCGCAGTCTGGTGCTTACCTTACAGTGCCACAGCAGGACTGACTTCAGAGCACTAGCTCTAAGGGAGGCTTCTCTCTCTCTGCTCTGGAGGGAAATCTTGTCTCAGCTTCTTCAGAGTTCTCACTAGTCCTTGGAGATCTCTAGGTAGCATTTATCTTGTTTCCGTTTTGCCTGCTCTTTTTATATCTCCAAGTGATTAAGTTCTAAGACACATGATGCACTTGAATTATGGTGTTGGCGTTCCACAGGTTAGAACTCCAATACATGGTTTGTGAGGGAACAATTCCACCCATCACCACTAGTGAGTGTAGCGTTAATAATCAGATCAGATTGTAGGCCTCTGGCCAACCCACTCTTCTCTACAGCGCTACCTGTGGGAGTGTCAGAGTGAAGTGGCTGAGTCCAAAAAGTGGGTCCCCATTTCATCTTCTGCAATGTCTTCCATTTTGCCCGCAGAAGGCATGGAGAGAGAAAGCCCCTTCTTTGCTTGGATCTTGCCTGGTTTTTACAACACTCAACAGGATGCCTCTGGAACAGGATACTTTGAGAAGGTCTAGGGAGCTTGGATCTTCTAAGTGTAAACAAGGAACTGACTCAGCAGGACCTGGTTATCTTCAGTGTCTGAGCAGTAGTGCATCAAAAGAATGAACGTCCAGGACCTCTGAGGAGGGAACTGGCAGGAAATGATGAGCCTCACACTGCAGGGATAAAGGCAACAAAGGGTCCCCGTGGGTCTCATCTCTCTGTCTGGATTTGAAGCAGCAGGAAGTAGAAGGGGTTGTTTAATCACAGCTCCAGAACAACCTTGAACTCTGGTTTTCTCCTTTTTTGGAAGAAGAACAAGGTGAAGGAAAGGTGAGGCAAGTTAAGATAAACACCCAAACTTTTGGCTGCCTGAACTGAATCTTTTAACTTGTCAGTGTTTTTTTTTTTTTTTCTTTTCTTTTCTCTTCCTTTTTTTAATGGAAACTATAATCACACAATACCCCACCCAATTGCTTGATATGGATTTCTAAAGCAAAGCCTAACATAGGCATAAAAAAAAAAAAAATCCCCTCTAAAATGTGCACTTTGTACTGTGTCTCTGTGTAGGTGTGTTTAAAATGTCATGAAGGGGGGGGGGGGATGCTTAACTCTAGTTCCCAGGAATTAATCACTTAGAAGACTGAAAAGGGAAATTAATTTGCTTTAACACTTATAAAGCTCTCCAAAGAAGTCGCCAAAATAGAACCAGCTGAATAATAGTATGGTTATCGTCCCATAACAACTTGAAGCATTTTTGTTTGTTTTTTTCCCTTTCCCTTTTGCGACATTTCCTACTGAAAGGCCTCCCCCTCCACCAGAGTTTAGCTTCAGGTCAGAAAAATTTTGGGTATAAAGGTGCAAAAGGAGTTTTTAACTTTTTTTTTTTTTTTGTCTTTTTGGTTGCAGTTTAATGATTTTTAATGAACTGGCAGATTCATGCCACCATAATCACCTACTAGTTAGAGAGTGTTCCCATCATTCTACACTGTCCTCTCCTCCAGAGCCCCACACCACCACTGCTGTATGTCCTGTTTGGATAAATGTGTCTTTTCTCGACATTTCACGGGGATAGAATCTGGCTTCATCCACTACCAAATGTGTTTGAGGTTTACGTTATAGCATACAGCCATACATCTTTCCTTTTCATTACTGAATAGTATTCCATTGTATAAGGAGCTCTGGTAGCATAGTGGTTACGAATCGGGCTGCGAACCTTAAGGTCAGCGGTTCGAAACTACCAGCCGCTCCGCAGGAGAAAGATGAGGCTTTCTAATCCCGTAAAGATTTACACCCTCAGAAACCCTGCACAGGGTCGCTATGGGTCGGAACCAACTCGACGGCACTTAACAACAACAACAACATTCCATTGTATGGCTAGGCCACACTTTAGTTATCCACTCATTTGGATTTTGGTTACTATGAACAATGTTGGTGTGAATACTCAGGTCTATGTTTTGGGGCATGTTTTAGATTGCCTGGGGAGGGTAGAACCCTCAACACAAAACTAGGAGATGTGCAAAGGAATACCAAGCGCTCTTATCATAGACAACATGGGTAGAAGCCTTTCAAGCAATTGCTCACTTAAAAACGTACCCCAGTCCTATGCTTAAGGAACTCTCGTAGTGTAGTTTTACAAGATGGGCTGCTAATCTCACGGTCAGCAGTTCGAAACTATCAGCAATTCTGCAGCAGAACGATGAGGCTTTCTGCTCCGATAAAGATTTACAATCTCAGAAACCTTATCAAGGGTGGCTATGAGTCTTAGGCGACTCCACAGCACAAAACCACCACCACCAGTGTTGTGAGTATGAAGTTCTGGTGTGGCACTGTAGCATAAGGATTGGACAGCTAATAGTCAGGGGTTCAAACTCACCTGCCACTCCTTAGAAAGCCTGTACAGGGTAGCTATGAATTGAACCAACTAGACAGCCCTTCCAATAACAATCCTATGAAGTATCAAAGGAATGGTCGGAAAAAACCCCCAACAACTGTTGTTTGGTAGATTCTGAACAGCAAGTGAAAGGCTAATTCAATTTAAGACCAGATCTGGGGACTTACCTCCACAATGGAAGGAATGCAAGTTTTCCTCAGCAATCAAGAGATATGCTAATGATCACAGTTCCTGGACATCTTTGTGTATGTGTAGTTAGATCCACGATGGCTTCAGTTTGCCTTTATGTCCACACGAGAAGGATGAGAAAATCCAGGCAACAGTTCGTAGCCAAATAAGAGCAAGTGACTGGATAACTGAGTCACAGACATCCTTTCTCTCACTCTCAATAACTTCTTGGAATCAGCAATGGAGTGGAGCCAGCGCCCCAGCACCATCACTGCGCCTGTTAAAGGGTGGGGACATTGGGCAGTGGCCTGAGACATACCCAAAGTAGAAGTTGCTGGTTTTGAGCAGACAAGTGAAAAGATAGGGACAATGATTTTAAGAAATGGAGCAAGACAGATCTATGGAGGGAGCTGGGGCCAGGGACTAAGCCCCGGAAGCAGAAGAATGTGGCTGACTCAGGAATCACACAGAGCACTTTCCCTAAAACACTCAGTATCCGAGGCCTCAGAGGCCTAGCGCGTCCCCTGTACCAGACGGTGAGGCTCCTTGAGGCCTGGAGGCCAGAGGCCTGCTACCTAGGAAGGACAGTGATGGGGAAAGGTGGGAGATGAGGAAGAGATCTGGGAATTAGGAACGTAGCGCCCCCGCTCTCCAACTGAAGGTCCAGCAGTTTAAAGGCCAGGGCCACAGGCAGTGTGCCGGCAACAGGCGTCGCCGGAAGATCGCGGGCCGCTGGGTGGGAGGGGGCGCAGCCGTGATCCCGCCTCCCACCCCTGCGCACGTTCCGCCGCACCACGTGCTACCAGGGGAGGCGCTGTGCGCCTGGGACCCCAGTGCAGGAGACAAGGGGCAAAGGACGGAGAGGGCCACCTAGCTCCATTTCTGCTCTCCAATTTTGCACCCAGACCCCTTCCGCCTTCCATCCCAGGCTTTTTTTTTTTTTTCTTTCTTTCCTTCGTGGACATCTTTTCTGTTAACTCCTCAACCCTCTCCTCCCCTTAAGCTCCTTCCCTGGGCTCTGCTCCAGCGCCCTCCCTCTCTTCCATTCGCTCCTTCCCCGTCTTCGGCCGACCGTCTTCCCCCTCCTTTCCCATCTCATCCTCGTCCCTCCTGGTGGCGCTGCCTTTTAACCCTTTAACCATTTTATTCGTCACCGTCCCTCTTGCCTTTCCTCTACTTCTCCCTACCCCGGAAACTTGTCCTAGACCAGGGTCCCTACGCAGGTTACAGTTGTTCACGTTCAGCCCTGGGACCCCGATACGTGCGGGTCTCCACACTGCAAGCTCTTTTCGCCCCACCCCTGGCATGATTACTAAGCCTTGGCCCCTCCAATTTTATCCCAGGCGGCCCTATGTGGGCACCCACCGGGCCCGGGTTTCCTCCCCGCAGGGGTCCTCGGTGGTGAAGTATCTCGGAGGATGATTCCGGCACTGCGTCCTCAGGCCCTCCCTTCAGCACTAGCACCTTCTCCACACCCTGGGGTCCTGGTGTTGGGTCTAAGGCGAGGGGCGGAGGCAACAAGTGATGCTGCCTAGGGCAGGCATCACCAAGGCGTCCCCGGGAAGTCACCCAGGCCGACCCTCCTCCGCACGCGAGGCTTTTGCAGCGGGGTGGGGAGCAAAAGCGGGGCGGGAGAGAAAGGAGACGTAGCTTTTCTCAAGTCTTAAGTCTCCCTCACCCTGGCTTAGCCTTAGCGCCACAAGTAGAGTTTGCAAGGGGTTGGGGGTGGGGTACACTCCGTCGACGTGGAGGGATTTTCTGAAGGTGGGGTGAAATAGAATAGGATGCGCTCCCAAATTCTCAATTTCCTCCACCCCTTGGATGATCTTTTTTCCCAACCCACCATTCCGGCCGGTAGGGCAAGGGCCCAGCCTGACCAGCTGGAGCGGATTTGGGGAGGAGGAAAAGAGGAGGGGGTCCCAGCATCTCCCCAGCCCCTCTCTGCCGCCCTCCCTTATTGGCTGTGCGACCCCAAGCCTAACTTCAGTCGCTCCAGACTCTGTCGGAGACCTTAGGGAGCGGGAGCTCAGAGATCCGGGGCGGGAGGGGCGGCACTGAATCCAGAGGTTGGCACCGCTGGGGCCCCAAGGGGAGGAGCTCGGACGAGGTCGGCCCCCGCAGCCTCCGCGCGGCCCTGCTCACCGCGTCTCGCAGCCTCAGCTCCCTC
>NW_006408573.1:16122972-16172906 GCF_000296735.1 Chrysochloris asiatica | reverse complement strand
CGCCCGCCACCTCCCCCCCGGTTCTCATTCCTGCCACTAGCGCGCTCGGCGGCTCATTCCGCGGCCGCCGCCAGCCGAGGGGAGCGTCGCAGGCCGAGGAACAGATGCCGCGGGGGCAGCTCGTAGCCGCCGCTGACTTGTGAATGGGACGGGGACTGGGCCGGGCGCTGACACCGCTGAGCTCGCCCTGCGCCAGAGACCGACGGCTCGGAGTCGCTCCCACTCGTGAGGGCCCCAGGTGAGCGCGCTTCCAGTCCCTTCTTCTCTCTTGGCTGGGGGGCCTGGGTGGGTGATCCCCTTGAAGGGAATGTTTGAGAAGAGGGTGTTTACGGACTGGAGAGGTTTCGCCTATAGGAAGCTGAAGAAGGAGGGGAATTGAGAAGATTTATTTAAAAATCAGAAAAGGAAAAGGGAACCAGCTGTGGGTGCGGACAGAGGGGACAGACCAGGGGCCAGATGTGCGCTCCAACCTCTTCCCGCTCCGGCCTCCGCTGAGCGAGGCGTCGGAGAGGGCTTCGCATCCAACTGGGGCAAGGGACTGCAGATCTGTTCCCCAGATGCGCCGAGTGCCCCCAGGCACGTCTCTAGGGAAAGTCGCCCCCGGCGCAGTGCCAGCCCGCCGGCCCTGCGCCTCTTCCCCGAAGCGGCTACAAGACCGCGCTCTGCGGGGTTCCTGCCCCTGCCTCCTGGCTTCCCTCCGAGCGCTCCCTAGGGTTCCATCTCTCCAGTTGAGACCGCCAGGGAAGCCCGGAAAACCGAAAGACCCGAGCTCTGGGCGGCGATCCCCGGCACTTTGATCGCGTGGCTCGGAGTCTGCCGACTGCGGCTCTGGGCTTGGGGACTGCGGTGCGCGTCAGCCCTCCAATCCTAGTCTCTCAGAGATCCGGGAGCCGCCGGCCAGCTCCCGCCTGCAGCGGGGTAGGTCCACGAGCGACTTAGCCTCCGGCTCGGCTTCGGCTCCGCGGAGCGGCCGGGGTCAGCGTTAACTTTGCGGACCAAACCCACTCCGAAGCTTGCGCCTCTTCTCGAGCGCGCCAGCCGCTCAGCTCCCTGCACCTACATCCTCCCTCCCAGAGCTTTGCCCCGGAACGCAAGCCGGGAGGTGGGAGGCCCTGGGAACCTGGCATGTTGGGGAGGGTGCCTAGGTGGGCACCTCTTCTCTCTTCCCCCCCAGCACCACCCCCACCCCCTCCGTAACCCAGACGGAGCTGTAGAAGAGCCCGCAAGGCGAAGAGAATCCCGGTCCCCAGAGAAAGTGGGGTCAGGGAGGCCCGTGTGTCCTGCTTCCTTGTCCCTTTCTTGCCAAGGCCCTGCATTCACCGGGGGCTCCACGCGCTGTGGTGAAAGGTTTCCTAGATGCTAGAAAACCCTGTTGCTTTTGCTGATAATGCAGTCGGTATTTCATGGGCCATCGCACTGCGATTAAGGAATTGCATCGTTTAATTATTCAGTAATGCCAGCCCTGCATGAGAAGAGGTCATCCCTAAAGGGTGGGCGATTCTTTCTTAAACCTTGATGCATTCGTATAGATTCGCCTCAAGTCTTCCCTCCCATTTCCCCTTAAAGCAATCTTGTTGGATGGCTCTGAAATCTTTTCTTGTTTTCTTTTACCCTGATCATTCCTAGTTAATATTGGGCAGTGAGTCTAAGTTTTCAGTGTAATCACAGGGATGCCACGATCATTAATCTGGAGAGTGGGTGGATCAATTTCTTTATTGCCTAAGCTTGCAGCCGACATCCATGATTTTGCGGGGCATCTGGATGCAGATGTGTTCTTTGGAGTGAGAATCCTGGAGCATCGCATCAGCATTTTTGCGAGGCTGGGCTCCAAGTGCTACAGCCTCAGAAGCTGGGAGGCAAGGAAAGGGGCTGACCTTAATTTTATTAATGTTGGCATTATTTTTCCTGCAAAACGGAGGTGCAGACACCAGACTACAGACGTATTCACTGCCCAGCTGCAGGGAGCCTAGTCTTCCCTTAGAACAAAGGAATAAAAGTTCCCAAACAAATGCACAGAACCAGTGAGGCCCTCTGCTCCTTGTCATGAAAGTTTGCTAATTGTCAGCTCTACTTGAAAGTTTCAAAGCAGGTCAGTGGGCCCGAGAATTGGAACCTTTGCAACACGGATACTGGGTCTAGTAAAAGAACTGATAATCGTTTTCAGTGGGGACTAGGCAAAGAAAGCTGCTACCAGTGAACTTGCTTGAGTGAGAACTGTCCTCCATTTGTACTGTTGAGACATCACCAATCAATATCTTCATAGGACTTGCAGCTAGGCTTTTATATTAATAATGATTATGGGTCTTATTTATTTCATAATCTGCATAAACCCATCCTTTTGTTACATTGTTGGGGAGGGGGGGGTGCCCTCTACCCCTGGCCCTCATTTCCTGGGGGAGAAGAGAATGAAGAGGTGCAAAGAAAGGAGTCAGTTCAAAAAACCTATGGAGGTCTGGACCTGTAGATTTGCTCAAATTGAGCTTGCAGCTTCCTGGAAATACAGGCTTTTAAACTCATGCCAATTGAAGCCATGGGTCATCTTGATAATACTTTAGAACTTCCTTTATGTTCAATATTCTTATCAGAACACCAGACAGTAACATTACTAGAAACCTAAATTCTATTTTCAATTAAGATCCAATCTTTTTGCTAATTTGAGAATTAAAAAAAAAAAAGGTTAGGACTTTTTTTTTTCTTTTATGACCCAGAACTCATAGTTTAAATCTTTCAAAGTGGTGGCAGTGTTTTACATTGTTGATTGTTTGCTTCATGAGAGAAAGAGAGAGAAGAAGGGGCTCCAAGCCATAATTTGGGGGATACAGATTCATGCTCCTTTAATTCACTTGTCTTCATAATTTATGGTTTTCCTTCCACTTTGGATAGAATTTCATGGCTGCTTTGTAAAGATTCTGGTTCAGGGATACTCATATGGGACACACCATGACTTTGACCTCAAGGCCTTGATTTACAACCCCAAAGACACATTCCCATGAACGTGGTATATCTTGGGACCTTACCAGTGAAGCCCTGTGGGAAGTCGACATTCCCATAAACTTTGATCTTTATTTCCAAATTTGTTTCTGGAACTATCTGAAGAGATTTGAAAATTCCATTTTAGGATTTCTTCATTTTTGATACGTTTATGTAGGTGGCTGGCTGTACCAGAAGCCTAGTAAATTTATTTAAGTTGATTATCAATATTATTTTTTTGTTTTTGATCATAGCCTAACTAATCATTAAATAATAATATTAATGTTTCAAAGATGGTGGTCTGTATGATTTGAAAGTAGGTCCCAGATCTTTCGTGATCTACCAAATTTACAGAATGACAATGCGTTCACATATATTCCCCCAGAGAAAATCTAACCTATGATTTAAGGAATTAAAGTGAGTTGAGGATGATTTTTCTCCTTGTGAAATTGGCCTTTGTTGCATAAACAGTTAATTTGTCAAGTACCCTGTTCCACGTTTATTAAGTATTGTGAGTTGTCAACCTTTCCGATCCAAAGTTATTGTCCCTGAGATGTATAAAGGTGGTCGGTCTATATAAATAGCTGGTTTAATTGATTCGAGGAGGAAAAACATCAACAGGTCTATTAGAATGAGAAGAATAAAAAACGGCTGGAGCATGTTGGCTAAATCCTGGTGCACTGTTAGGAGTAGCAATCCAGTTTTCCATCAGGATTACTGCGATAGGCATCCACAGCCTTCTCTGTGATCAGGAAGGATAAGGCAAACACTCGAGAAGGATAATTAGACATCCTTCTGCGATAATTTCACTGACATAGAGCGAGCCTTGTGCATCTCCGGAAGATTGCACTTGTGACCACTAGAGGGCAATGGCGCCCTTCTCCAACTCGGTGCACGGGGCCCATCTGCTTTTGAGGGCACCATGAAAAGCGGTTTTGTTACCACCAGGCTTGTCTGGCCCTCTCAGGAGAGACGGAATTCAATCTAGCTGCGGTTCAGGCTACTGCTCCAGCAGTTTGTCAGGATTAACATCTTTCCAGTGGGTGGAATCCCTTACCTTCAGCCTCTTCTTCCCACCTGGATAGCATTTACTAGAAAGTTGGGAAATCTTGCAAGTTGAGAATGAGTATGAATGGGTTACAGGCTGAATGGAAAACAAGGTCAACGCTCATCAAGCAGTGATCTGGGCAGGATTTTCTAGCCTTCCCTTCCACCCACTGCTCCTGGGGCAAAAATCATCATTTCTGATTCCAAGGGGAAGGGAATGCATAAATATGAGAATTATTAGGTTGCGGTGTTACCGTTATCTGTGAGGAGGTTTTGAAGACATCTGGCACAGATTTCTAATTGGCACAAAAGAATAGCTGTTGGATCTTAGGTAAACACTGTGGAGCATGGAATTTTAATATAACAGTAAGTGTTTTACTATTACCTTTAAGCCTTTCTTGATACTGCTGTCTAAAACCAAACTTTAGCAGAAAGTACAATTTAATTCAAGATTGGCCCTCATGTACTAGAGTTTAATCAATTGATTTTTTTCCCTCCTCTATGATATGGAAATTACTGCTTATGATTAAATTGCATAGTTCAGCCTGCACACATTTACATTTGTTACTGTTTGATAGTGTCATTATGAAAGTTCAGAACAAGAATGGGGAAAAAAATCCCCTAATGCTGTATTATAATTAAGAGGAAAGCTCTATTAAAAAAATAAATAAGTACTGTCTTAAGTGGGTACTTATTTGCATCTTTTTTTTAAACTAAGTACAATTGCCTCCCTGGTGAATCAGCAGTTCCTTGAAACTCAAAGCTGCGTTGCAGTGCACAGACAATTGATGAAGATGGAATCAATGCAAATGGATTATGGGAGTGTGTATTAAGTAACTCAGTGAAAAATAAGACAAAGTGTTTTGTAAACCGATGTTCAGTCACTGGACAGCTTATTTAACTTAGTGAAAGGAAGACACCTTCCAAGTGTGTTTGTGAATGATGCGCATTGCCTGGAACCGGAGGCCAAATCTCACTGTTATTTGGTTTCATTAATTGTTAGTCCCAGAGTTCCAAGATTCTAACTGAGAAAAACGTGGTTCTCCTGTAGACTCAAGGTTGCTAGGGAGGGCGAGAGTCTGGTTATTGTTGTTAAGTATCTTCAAGTCAGTTCCGATCTATAATGACCCTGTATAGGGTTTCCGAGAACCAGCTGGTGGGTTTGAACTGCCTGCCTTGTGGTTCGCAGTCTGGTGCTAATCTTGCATTACCACATGAGGCGTCCACCAGGATATTTAGACAGGCGTATGGAGGTTGTCTGTGTGTGTGTGTAGGGGGTGGGGTTCTATGTGTGTGTAGGGGGGTGGGTGTTGCAGAGCCCCCGGTGACTTAGTTGTTAACGCACTCCACAGCTAGCTGAAAGCTCAGCAGTTCAACTCCATAGCCTTTCTGTGAGGGAAAGATGTGGCAGTCACCTTGCATAAATATTACAGTCCTGGCAACCCTGCGGGGCACTTCTAACTCTGTCCTGTAGCATCACTGTGTGTCAGAATGGGCAGGACAGCAATGAGTTCATGGGAGGAAAGAGGCAGGGAACATGGCAGAGAAGAGGTCAAGGAGAACAAGAGAGAGTAGAGATGCTATTTCCTACGACAAACCAATTAGTGGTCTCTCTTTTATGGTGTGATCCTTATTTAGGGCATGCTGTTGTTAACTGTCACCAAGTCAGTTCCGACTCATAGGGTTTCTGAGGGGCGGCTGGAGAGACATGTAGAGTCTAGAAAGGGGAT
Source organism: Chrysochloris asiatica (assembly GCF_000296735.1). NCBI lineage: Eukaryota > Metazoa > Chordata > Mammalia > Afrosoricida > Chrysochloridae > Chrysochloris > Chrysochloris asiatica. The sequence continues at coordinate 16,167,159 of NW_006408573.1, read as the reverse complement.
ACAGAGAGCCTTAAGGCCACAGAAAAGGGTTGCTTGTTCCTATTCTTTGCCCCGTGTCACGGAGCTGCCATCCCCTAACAATATGCTGAAGAAACATGGCCTGATTTTCAGTTTTTCCTGGCATTGCTATAGGCGAAGAGAAGTCTTCATTATCTCTAAAAACAAAAAAACAAACTGTAAAGTTGGTCCAACTCCCAGTGACCCATGTGTGGCCCTAGTATCACTGTATTCCAGAGAATTTTCTGTGGCTGAATTTTTGAAGAGATGGCCGGGCCTACCTTCTGAGGTGCCTCTGGGAAGACTCAAACCACCGATTCTAGTTTAATAGCCTAATACTTCAACTGATTGCAGCACCCAAGAACTCCCTCACTCCCTTTTTTGCTGTTGTTGTATGCCCTAAATCAATCCCAACTCCTAGTAACCCCCTAGGCTAGAGTAGAAGTGCCTTTCAGTGTGCCTGTCTCAGGCTGTAATTCTTACCAGTCAGTCTTTCCTGTGAACTAGCAATGGGAGCTTAACCAATGTGCCAACATGGCTCCTTTCACTCCCTCTATACATATGCCTGTTGGTTCCAACTGCTAGGAATCTTATAGGACCGTACAACTGCCTAGTAGGGTTTCCACAACTATAATGGGGCTAATGCACTGGATTGCAAAGTTGATTTGAACTGCAAGGTTGGCAGTTCAAGCTCACCAGCCGCTCCTCGGAAACCCTATAGAGGGTCATTATGGATCCGACCTGACTTGACTGCACTTAACAACATTAACAATCTTTTCAGAACTGGAGCAGCTGGTGGGTGTGAACCACTGACTTTTTGGTTAGCCCAGGACTCCCTAGTGACTCTGCTGTTAAGTGCCATTGAGTCAGTTCTGACTCACAGAGAATCTCTAGGGTTTCCAAGGAGCGGCTACTGGGTTTGAATCGCCAACCCTGTGGTTAGCAGTACAGTGCTTATCGTACAGTCAACTCCATTGACTCTGTTGCTGTTGTTGTGAAGTGCTGTTGAGTTGGTTCTGACTCTTAGCAACCCCGTGTAGGGTTTCTGAGGAGCAGCTGGTGAGCTTGAACCACTGACCTTTCAGTTCAAGCCAGCCTTGCAGTCCAGCGCATTAACCTGCAGCGCCACACCCAAACTCCTACCTCCCCCGTATTTGCCATTCTCCCGATGAGGTTCTCTGCATGGTATGATTTCCTCTGATTGAGGCGGACCCTCCATACATGGTGCTTTTTGAAACAAATGGCTTTTGCCTTGAGTTTGTCTCCTCCCTTGAGGATCAGCTAACATGCACCAGACTGGTGTGGGGGGTGGGGGTGGGGCTTCCCCTGCTCTTGATGTAAGGGAACAGAGGTCTCTCAGCCTTCCCTGGGCTCTATCAGTTATTTCCTGCCGCCATGCCCTTCATCCTTCTCAGTAGTATGAATGGCATGGAGGAAAGCAAGGCTGGGCAGATCTGATCAGATCACAGTGTGAGTCCCACTCCTGGAGCTCTTCTAACGGTTCAGCCACAAATGCATCCTGGAACCTCCACACCTGCTCCCATCATCCCTCAGGCTGCGACCAGTTGTTTCAACTTGGAGGCAGCATGGCTCAGCTCATGGGCAGGGATTGGGGTAAAGCAAGTAGTGTAGGGTTGGATCCTGTCTTTAATTAAAGGTAGATATTTTACTCCTCGTGGATTATTTAGCAGTAATTTTGAGTTTTAGACCATTGCACTGAAATCTTATTTATCTTGATTACTAAGTTTTTTGGTACCTACTGAAGTTGTGCATTCTAGTCAAATGTGTCACCCGTCTTAGCCAGGAGCCAGCTCTACCTGGCAAGTTGTCTAACTTCCTTCTAACATCCGTCTCAGGTGCCCGCAGAGCACAGACTCAGTGATGTGAGCTCGCTCTCCCAGACTCCCATGCTGCCTCTGTAGGATGGAGGAAGTCATTAGATTTGTGTCCTAGGAGAACTTAGTACAACGTCTGCTTCATGATGTCAGTCAGCCTGCTGCTGACGCCTCAGAACCCAATGTGCTACACCGTAAAACTGTTAACGCTTTCAGGGTTGAATTTTTTTTTTTTTTTTTTTTTCAATAACTGATTTTATTTGTTGCTGTTGAGACTATCCACAGCGTAACATAGACCCACTCAACAATTTCTAAAGGTACAAGAGGGTTTCAGAAAGCTTATAGAAAAATGTATTGAAAAGAGTTGCAACTCTTAGTGACTCTGTATAGGGTTTTTTCTAAAAAACTTTTTATCGGGAATTGAGATCACTCAACAATAGTTTACATGGGAGAATATCAGTTTTACATTCCTCGTTTCATTGCAATGATTACAATCACCTCCGCGCATCATCACTCAACAGTGTTTGCTTCTATTCCCTCCATTTTTTGTTTTGTTTTGTGGGGGATGTACAGAAAAAAACTCAGGAATATATAATTTAAACAACCAAAGGGCACATTCTGCAAGCCTGCCTCCTGGCCACCAGACTTTAGTCTTTCTCTTTCCACGAGTCTGGAGTCCTCAGCAGCTTTCTCTCCATGTCCTCATCTCTGCCTCCATCTCTGGTATCACTGCTTCTCTGGATAGGGTCCCCTATGCCGCTCTCTGTAGAGGGTTTTCAAGGATTGGGCTGGTGGATTTGAACCACTGACCTTGTGATTAGCAGTCTGGTGCTTATCCTACAGCACCACACCAAGACTCTGGATCCCGTATGGATAGTTTTAAACGAGCACAATGCCGAAGGCAGACCTTCTGTAGTAGTTGAACTAAGCGATTTGGTTGTGATCTTAATGGACGTCAATCTCCAGGTCTTTTTTCCGTGGTAACTCTTAGGGGATTGGAACTGCCAACATGTAGATTAGTAACTGAACACAAATCATTCGCACTCACTCACTGGGACATTGATTCATGCTTTGCACTCAGTAAATGTTCTGTCACTTGTCCTTTCTGAAACAGATATGAGATTACAGTTTTACAGCAAGTAGGAATTTTTGCTTAGAAAAACAAGGCCAAAATCCAAGATTAAACCTTAGCTTTGGATTGAGGCCTATCCCAATTAGTGATGAATTGTTTCTTAGTGTCTGTCTCCTTCTGAATTACCTCACACATTTAAATCACCTACCCCTCTTCCATTGAAACTATGCAAAAGCCAGTTGAAGTTTTGGAGATAGTTAGAACTGTGAGTTAATGTGCTGGATTGTAAGGTCTGTTTGAACCATAAGGCTGACTGTGCAAGCTAACTAGCCATGCCTCGGAAACCCTATACAGGGTTGCTATGAGTCGGAACTGCCTCTATAGCACTTAACAACAACAACAACTGCTTTTGAAACACCCCTGGCCCCTTCCTCCGAGTGCTTCTCTCCCTTTACTTTTATATCTGGGCCTCTGTGCTAAAGTTACCCTGAAGCCATACTGTCTAACTGGGCAAGTTTCCCAACATTCCATGTTGAGGAATTCATCACAGGTTTGCTTTCGTTCAAAAGGGGCTCATTGCTATTCCAGAGGAGCTGAAATGATCATTTGTCTCCTGATTCATTGTCTCCATTTCAAGAGGATTCTTGTTGGTTTTTCAGTCATTGTAACTTGGGGTTTTAAGGGGGCGTAGCAGAGGCAACTTGAACTCATGAAAAGAGCCCTTCCCCCTCTTGCCTTGAGTTCATCCTTAGGCCCAGGCAGAAACACTGTGATTTGGCAATGTTAGAAGGAACAGTCACCCTGACCCTCAGGCAGCCCTTCATGGTGTCTTGGATGTTTGCAAACTGGGTATCATTAGCAGTCTGCGTTTTCTAAGGCTGGCCCACAGCTTCTCAGCTTGGACCCTCCTGTACTGGGTGGTATCTGCTGCTGTCCAGGCCAGCACTACCTCTGCAGTGTGTCCAGGTAAGGGAAGGGGAGAGAGCCAACGTTTAGAAACCCTACTATATGCTGCGGTCCCTGGATGGTGCAGAAAGTTAAGATCGGTGTTTGGAACCCACTCGGAGACACCGTGCGCAGATGGAAGCCAGCCAGGGTAATCTGTTTCTGAAAACTTCATGGAGCAATTATTCTCTGAAGACCTGGTTGCCAGGAGCTGGGACTAACTGGGCAGTAACTACCAGGAGCAATGTACCCAAACTAAACCAAGACAGTTGCTTTTGAGTCAACGCCTGGTGACTCAGTGTGTCCAAGTCAAGCTGTGCTCTGTACGGATTTCATTGGCTGAATTTTCAGAAGTGATTACCAGATCTTTCTTCTAAGGTTAATCTGAACCTCCTACCTTTAGGTTGTAGCCAAGCCGGTTAAGCAGTCGTACCTCTCAGGGATTCTGGTGCTGTACCAGATACTAACTATTTGCTTAACCTATCTTAAACTATCTAGCCACCCTGTGAGGACACTGTTATCCATTCCCAGAAAGACTCCGAAGTCTTTGAATAAACTCCCAAGGCTGGGAAGAAAAGCTCTTCACCTGGCTTGTACCATGTTTGCACGTCAGGGGTCCCCGACTATCCTTAGCCACCCTTAGGACAGAGGACTGCCCTATGTGTGTGGCTCTGTAGGATCAGCACGGGACTGCAAGGTTGGTTTGAACCATAAGGTCGGCAGTTCAAACTCACCAGTCGCTCCTTGGAAACCCCTACAGGGTCACTATGAGTCAGAACCAACTGGAGAGCATTTAACAACAACAACAACAACAGTCTTTATGCAAACAGCCTGACCCACCTTTCTCCCAGTGAGAGGTCAGTGGGTTTGAATTGCTGACCTTCCCTTTAGCTGCCAAGCATCCACCCAGCAGGACTCTTCCTGTGTCCCTACCAGACCCCAAATCATATCCACAGAAGGAGCCTCCCAGGGACTCTGCTCCAGTGTCCTACTTAGCAGGTCTTCTCTTTGACAATCATCCCACAGCTTCTTAAATGTCCCGATGACAGGCTGCTAACTACTTCTCAGGGACCCATGACTAGGAGGATTCATTAACTCTGTTCATTAAAATGCCACGTTGTGTGAGGAGCTAAAAAAATGCTCCTCTTTTGTAACTTTCTCTCAGTGGTCACACTTTGTCCCTACCCCCACCACTTTCTCCTTCTCTAGACAGCCTCACCAATATTTGGGGAAAAAAAAAAACAAAAATCTGGTCCCAGAGACTAACCCAGCATCACTGTGTACGCAGCTTGATGCAGACATTGTGCTAAGAGCATTTTGGACCGTATGAGATGCATCCACATCAACCCTCTTAAGATTTCTGCCTGAGGCGGTGACTGATTTATGAACCACCCATGTGTGACAGAGTAGAAGTACGCTCCATAAAGTTTTTAATGACTGATTTCTCTAAGGTACATTGTTGCCAGGCCTTTCTTCCGAGGTACCTCTGGGTGGACTTGAACCTCCAGCCTTTAGGGTAACAATTGAGCATGTCTGCATCATGCTGGGACTCCTAGCATCATTTCATAGAACACATGACCAGTGTTCTGCAGCCAACGACTGACAAAGCTGGAATTCAAACCCAGCCATCTGCAGCAAAGCAGAGCCACCTGCCATTCAGTTCTTCACTGGATGGAATTAAATATCATACCCAGGCCTCCCAATCCCTGTCACGCTCTTCTGCTTCCAATCCGTTCTCTCATTGCCTCATGTAACACATGGCATCTTAATGTCTGAAGTCCTCAGCTGAGGACTCAGAGAGTTCCAATCCACATTTAACTAGAATTGAGGGCCCTGGACCCAGAAGGAAACCACAACTTGTCTACAATCACATGGTTGCGTGGGGACAGACAAAACAAAACTGAGCACCCTTGGTTGTTGATCCAATGACGTTCCATGGTCTTCAAACAAAAGTTTTTGTTTTTGTAGTCAATATATTTTTGATTTTTAACTTAAACACTTCATTGGTTAAGTATAAATGTTCAGCTAAACCTTGTTCTGTCCTTGGACAATTGAATTTAGAGTCCCCAAATATGGGGCTTTGCTTCAATCCCTATTATTTGAGAGTCCATGGTCAACCGTTCAGCCCTATTTTGCAAAGTGCACTGTTTACGCCTGACCTTCGGTTCTGTGTTACTTGAGAGTCATGGACCCCTACAGTCTCCATTGTCGGGTGTCACAGGTAAACATGTAAGGATGGGATTCACATCTTGCTACTTGCAAATCCACATGAAGCTCTCTGGCAGGATTCAGTCTGGATCCCTTCTGTCTATTCCTCTGTCATCTATTTTTTGAAAAACTCTGGGCTGGGCACCCAGAAATGGTCAAGCCACAGGAAAGTCCTAAAGAGCTGATCACAGCAGGGTAGAAAATACCAGGCCTGTTTATAAACAAAAAGTCCAGTCTGCTTACAATACTGCTACGTTGGCTGAATAACCCGACAATAGTGACAGAGGGGTGCAGGGAAGAGAGAGCGCATGAAGTGTAATAATCAGTGATGTTTGGGGAAGGGGCAGCAGAATTTCACTCCTGCATGGCTGAACACTTAAGCCGCCATTAGCCAGTGCTGGAATCCTTGCAACCTTATCTTAGTGTTGGTTTGAACTCCACTAGTGGCATGGAGTCGAAACCGACTCCACGGCACATAACAACAACAACAAGTGGCGTGGAGTCCTGGTGTGGCGCTGTAGGATAAACACTGAACCCCAAGGTCAGTTTGAACTGTAAAGTCGGCGTTTCAAACTCACCAGCCGCTCCTTGGAAAACCTATACAGAGTTGCTGTAAGTCGAAACCGACTCGACAGCGCTTAACAACAGCAGTGACATGGAGGGGAGTGAGGTGGCTCTGGAGGTTAAGCGCCGGACTAAACTCACAAGGTCTGCAGTTCAAGCCCACAAGCTGCTCTGTAGGAGGAAGATGAGGCTTTCTGCTCCTGCAAAGATTGACAGTTTTGGAAACCTTGCACAGGTTCAATGTGAGTCAGAACCAATTCAAGGGCACAGCAGAAACAATAGTGACCTGGAACTCATTTATCCCTTTGTGCAAACTTCTAGCACCACAAAACCCTTTCCTGCTGCAAATGCTTCATAGAGTGAGCCTAACTCCAGCTCCCCAAATGTTGTGTTGCTTTGATGGGACACAGTAAATACTTAAGCCACCTTTCAGGATGCCTTGCACCCCCAAATGAGCACCGCACCCACGTTTGCTGCAGCCCTTCTCAAGAGGAAGTACCAGAAAACTCGGCAGCCAAAGTCTCCAATACCAACTCCCTTCCACACACTTCTTTTACTGCAGCCTCAGGCTACATTACATTAGCTTTTATTGCCAGTCACATCACCCAGAGGACTTATGCTCCAAGGTTTATTTGTTTATTTGTTTTTCCTTATGTTCTGTCTTTAAGTCACAATTCCCCACCTGTCCCTGTGCACAGAAGCCATAATGGGGAACCTTCCGTGGTGCAAGTACCAACTCCGGCCCAGCCACTTACCCTTCAAGGCACTTCATCTCTTTCTCAGTTTCCCGTGTGGCTCTGTGGGTTAATGCACTGGACCGCATGGTCAGTTTGAACTGCAAGGTCGGTGGTTCAAGCTCACCAGCCACTCCTAGGAAACCCTACACAGGGCCGCTATGGATCGGAACTGACTATGGCACTTTACAGCAACAGCAATGTTAATAATAGTATCTATCTTATGGGTTCCTGGTGTGGCACCATAGGATCAGCACTGGATTGCTAACCGCGAGGTTGGCGGTTCAAACCCAGTAGCTGCTCCTTGGAAATTATGCAGGGTCACTGTGGCGCTGTGAGTTAATGCGCCAGACTGTAAAGCCATTTGAAGTGCAAGGTTGGTGGTTCAAGCTCACCAGCTGCTCCTCGGAAACCCTATATAGAGTCGCTATGGGTCAGAACCGACTCGACAGCACTTCACAACACAATGACAGCTGTGAGTTAGAACCAACTCAGTGGCACTTAACAACAATCTTATGGGGTGAGTTGATGTTAAATAATATTAACATACATGATACGCCACAGCGCATGCAGAGGGTCACTGCTCTTATAAACCCTGACATATTTCATAGTGTTAGGTTAGTCCATTGACCCAATTTTTCAAAACATTTCAAAATTGTAATCTTACTCTGTTATCCAGATACCATGTGATGTCCTGATGACATCCACCTTGCTTGGTCAAAACAACAGCATCAACAAAAATACCCAGAGAAGGAGCAGAGATGTGCGGAACCAAACCAGCTTTCTGTATTTGTGTGAGCCAACACCTTGGAAGACAGCCTACTACACGTGACTCAGGCCTCATAGTGCAGATTTGTCATTTTGTTTGACTCTGTTTGGCTGTGCAGCGGTAGACCCCCTTCCTGTGTTTGGGAATATGCCATCCTAAGATTCTTTCTAGAAAAAGAACCTGTCTTCTACTCTAGGGGCCTGAAGTTGCTTCTCCGGGTCCACCAGAAGCTATAACAACAATTCAATGCCAACTTTCCAGTATGCTTTAATTTGGATTGAGTCTCTGACACGCATGCACACCATCACTGACACTGGGACTTCATCCTGGCGATGTAGAGCATGTGGTTTGCAGGATTGTCAGTGTTGTGCGGTAAGCCCTAACCATCATTCCCAGTGGAGCACCCACCAAGTTCCCTGGTGGGATCTAGTTTGTTTCTGACCTGTTGGCTTTGTGAGCCTGCTTCTTTATCCTGCCTGTGAGTACTGAGCTAGCAATAAGTTTCCAACAAGTTACTCTATGGCTTAAATCAACCAGAGTCTGTGTTGCTTTCAACTAAGAAATCTGGAAGGCGCCATTTGTCCACCAGTCTTTGCAGGACTGTTCTGAGACATCTTTCCAGATTCAATTCTGAGTGAGGTATTCATCTTTGGAGTTCTTGCAGGCTAAATGATGTTCATGGTAAGACGGTCAGAACTCTGGGTGCTGTGTGTAGCAGAAGGAGCTTTGATGAAACAGAGACCAGTCCAGTATAGGTTGAGTAAGAACTAGATTTGCGACAACAGCCTGGTTCAGGATAAACCCAAAGCCCAAACCAAGCCTGCTGTCATGGAGTTGGTTTTGACTTACGTGGACCCTGCGTGTTATAGGCTAGAAGTGCTCTGGAAGGTTTCCTTGGTTGTAATCTTATGGCAGAGAGTCACCAGGCCTTCTTTCTGCAGTTGATTAGAGCAGCCTGCCTTTAGGTTACTGTTGTTGTGTTGTTCGTGCCATCGAGTCGATTCTGACCCTGTCTAGAGTTTCCAAGGAGCAGCTGGTGAGCTTGGACCACCGACCTTGCAGTCTGACGCATTAGCCCACAGCGCCACACCAGGTCTCCTTAAGGTTAGTAGTTGAGCACAAATCATTTGTGTTACTCAGTATATGAATTGAGATTCCGGGGCAGCTGGGGCAGGCAGCTTAATAAGTAGACATGTGGATGGTAAAGGGTCTCTTGTAAGGAATAAGGCAGGTTGTGAGTTTGTGGGGGAGAGTGGTCCATGGAAGTCAGCCATGGAGCCAATGGAAACACCCCAGATGTCTTATCCAGAGGAACGTAAGGGCAAATTCAGGGAGAAAAGTCCTAACTGGGTAGAAAGCATTCTGAATTAGAGAAGCCAGGAGCCTTGGATAGAATACATAGGAATTTACATAGCATTGAGGGTTCCTTGAAACTTGCCCCCATAATAATGCACCGGGATCCCCAAATTCTGCATAGGACAGCCTCACATCTTTGTGGCAGCTTGGCTTCTGTGTTTACCTGGGGCAAACAGGTGAAGATTGTCAGTCCATCAGCTGCAGGAACTGGCAGGTAGAAGCAACCTCCCTTAGGAGTTGGCCCCAGCACAGCTTCACTCACCCACCTGGTACTGGCATCAGCATCACCATTCCAGAGAGCAAAGACACTAGTCCAGACACAGGTGGGGCTGGCTGGGCAGTTTAAGGAAATATCAGTAGTGATCAATTTCCTCTTGTTGATCACTGCTGATATTCTTAAAGTTTCATCTCCGAACCAAGGACGGCGAGACTCTGTCTCACAGATTTTGGAGATGCTATCAGGAGGGGCCAGTCCCTGGAGAAGGACAGCATGCTTGGTCAAGTAGATGGTCAGTGAAAAAGAGGAAGACTCTCAATGAGATAGATTGACGTCATGGCTCCTGCAAGGGACTCAAACATCACAGTCATGAGGGGATTCGGGGTCAGGCTCAGTGACATCTGCCTCAGGTCAAAGCAGTGTTTCATTCTGTTGTACATAGGCGCCACTATGAATCAGAACCAACGCAACAATATCCAATCCAACAACATCAGTGTTTCAGACTTCTGCGTGCCAACGAGTTTAACTAAATGAAGACTTTTGTTTGGGGACTGACAGAACCCCTTGCCTAGATCTGATCCAGATGTCACTGAGCCACACAAGGCCCTTGGATTCATGCCTTTCAATTTCGGTATAATTCCACCTGCCTGGTCATGATGTACCCAAATCCAGCCTACAAAGCAAAGATGACAATCTAGACACAAGTGAGGTTGGCTGGGCAGTTTAGGAAATATCAGTAATGATCAATTTTTCCTTCTGTCTATATTAAAGTCTCATCTCTAAAGGTCTGAAAACCAGAGTTCATCACCAGTAGCAGCAAAACTATATTTAAAACGCAAAGCCAAGTGGAAAATGAAAGTTGACTTATGCAAACGATTCAGGTTCACAATCCTTTCTCCTGAAATATCCCGATATTGGAGGGCAATCGCTCTTGAACTGCTTCAGTGTAGGCACAGCTGTATTCTAAGGTAGTTTTCATTATTATTGTTATTTGGGGAGAACCTCAAAGCACCATATAAATGAAGTGTCACAATTAGTATTATTATCTTTGAGTAAAAATTGTAATCCTGCAGTTAGAGCTTGGCGCCTTTGCCTTCTAAGTAATGCATTGGTGATTCTTGTGTTTTATTCATCACTGCTCCTACTGCGAACAGTGCCAAGAATCTTCAACTTCAGCAAATCTGGCCAGTGCATTTGGGAACTGTAGTCAGAAGACTAATGCAGCTTGAGAGGCCATGTCTTTGAAATGAGGGATAGCTTGTGCAGACTCATTTCTGCCTCTACCTCCTCGGCTCCCCACTCCCAGCATGCTCTGCGCTGCCAGCCAGAGAAGCACTGGGTTTCCATTTCCTGAGAGGCACCTTTCTTCTCTTACTGGCTGTACAACCTCTGTTCCATTTCTCACGAGTGGAGAGAGATCACCTGTCAGCAAGTTTTGGGCCAATTGCAGACAAATTTTCTCTAATCGACTTGCTGTGGGCCCTTCCCTTTGGGCAGACCAGCCTCATGCAGTGCTGGTGTTGCTGATAAATAGGGTGGTGGTCTTCGGTAAGTCCATTAACCTCGTTTTCCTCATCTGTGAAGTGGGCTTTTGGGTCCTTTCCAGTTTTAAAATGATCTGACTTACAAATCTTCTCCCACAAATCACTTAGCATGGTGCTAAGCATTTGAGTGGGCGGAATTAGGTGGACCAAAATGTTCAGATGTGTTTGCACAGAGTTGGTTTTCGCCAGCCCAGTGATGTTGTTTTCATTGTTAATTGCTGCCAAATGAGTTCCTACACATGGTCCCCTCCTATACAACAGAAACAAAGGTTGTCTAGACCTGCCCCACCTTCATGACTGATTGCTAGTATGTTTAAATCCATTGTTTTCACTGTTGTGTGGACCCATGGCTTTGATGGCTTCTCTTGTTTTCGGGGGCCATCTACCAAGCTTGATGTCATTTTCCAGTGATTCATCTTTCCTGATGACACGCCTAAAGTGAGCAGTTAGTCTGAAGGCGCATTCATTCTAGTTGTATCCCTACCAGGCCTGACTTGCTGTTCTTCAGATAGTTCACAGTCTACTCAGTATTCTTTACCTACACCACCTTTTGAATGTGTTTCCAGTTTCATGTGTTTTCATTGTCCTGCTTTCCCATGCATATGAGAAGATTGAGAAGACCTTAGCCATCCCAGGGCCATCTTTGCTTTTTAAAACTTTAAAGCGTTCTATTGCAGCGGCTTTCCCCAGTGCAATATGTTCTTTGATTACTACTTCCATGGGCAGCAGTTCAGTCCCACTGCGAGGGATAAAAACCAAAGGGGGAAAAAAACCCAAAAACAACTTGCTGTCATCAAGTCCCCTCTGACTCATAGCGATGCCCCATGGGGTTTCTGAGATGGTAAATCTTTGTGACAGTAGACAGACTCATCTTTCTCCTGAGGAGTGGCTCCTGGGTTTGAATCAACAACCTTGTGGTTATCCCAACTGCATGGATTTGAGAGCCATTGTGAAACACCTTGAGTGGCAAGCTCAGGACTTTGGAGTTTATTCCATAGGTCCTAAAGAGTCTTTGAATGATTTGGAACAGGGGAGAAGGTATGGTCATCACTTTGTGAAAGTATTTCTGTTCCAGCCTTAAGAATGGCTGGAAAGAGGCATAAATTCTGAATAGAGGAAGCAGTAGGGGAAGTATTACAATAGAAATATTGGCTCCCAGACTAGACTCTTGTCACTATTCTAATAACTGGTAGGAGCTCTGGTAGCATAGTGGTTACGAATCGGGCTGTGAACCTCAAGGTTGACAGTTTGAAACTACCAGCTGCTCCGCGGGAGAAAAATGATGCTTTCTGCTCCCGTAAAGATTTACAGCATCGGAAACCCTGTTCAGGGTTGCTATGGGTCAGAACCGACTCGACAGCACTTAACAACAACAACTGAGTATTTGGAGTCCTGGTGTGGTGCTGTGGGTTAATGCACCAGACTGCCAAGCCGTTTGAACTGCAAGGTCAGCTGTTCAAGCTCACCAGCTGGTCCTTGGAAACCCTTTACAGAGTTGCTATGGGTCGGGATCCACTCGACGGTACTTAACAACAACAGCAACCACTGAGTGTTTACTTTGTGTACATACTGTTCTCAGAACTGTCCCTGAATTATCTTGACCCATCCTCACGACCGCTTCACTGAGGTGTGCTGGTGGTGGTGGTTATGTGTCATGGATTTGACTCCGACTCACTGAGATGTAGGTGCTGCCATTTTCCCCGTTCATGAAATGTAGAAACTGAGACTCCCTGGCAATTAAACCTCCTCCAGTGTTATCAGTTAATAAGTGTACAAGCAGGGATCTGAACACAGTGAGAGTTCGTGTTCTCACCAGATCTATCCGGAGACACACTAAAGAGGCTTCCAGGGTTACATCCATGGGTGTGTGACTTGTTGATGTAAAATGGGGATGATACTTGTGAATTGTGTACTAAGTGTTTGAGACTATGCCTTCTATGCTGTTTTTAAGTGCTGTCGAGTTGGTCCAACCCATAGAGACCCAGTATATAGTTTCTGAGGAGTGGCTGGTGAGTTTGAACCGCCGACCTTGTGGTTCAAAGTGACTTTGCAGTCCAGCGCATTAACCCACAGCATCTTCTATAGATGATCTTATTTTATCTTCCAAACTCAATCAACAGAGTCCCTGGGTGGCGCAGATTGTTAAACAGCCTACTAGCCAAAGGAGACTTAGTGTAGCGCTGTAGGATAAGCACTAGACTACAAGGTCGATTTGAACTGTAAAGTCAGGGGTTCAGATCCACCAGCAACTCCTCAGAAACCCTATACAGGTCAGAACTGACTCAATGGCAGTAATCAGCAACAACAACCCTCCCAGAGACGCTTTGGAAGACATGCCTAGTGGTGTGCTTCTGGAATATTCTATGGAGCAGTTCTAGGCTGTACACATGGGTATGCCATGAGGCAGAAACCACTCAATGACAACTAGCCATGCCCGATAAATAAAGGATGAAATTACATAACGGGTAAAGCATCAGGCTGCTAGCCACGATGTCGGCAGTTTGAACCATCAGCTCCTCGATGGGAGAAAGATGAGACCGTTGGCTCCCTGAAAGATACCAAGCTTTGGAAACCCCGTGCAGCACTTCTACTCTGTTTTATAGACTTACTACAAGTCTGAATTAACCTGAATTGAAGGCTGTGGATTTGGGTTAAGATTACATAGATTGACAGTGGCAAAAGATTGGGACTCAGAAGCCGAAAGATCGAGAAGGCTTTTCAGTGAATCTTCTGATACATTCAAGATGAGTGGATGCTTGGTTTTCCCCCACCTTGTATAATTAAATGATGTCACAGGTGTTACATTTTCCGTCACGTCCTCCTAGTACAACTTAAATACATGGAAAAGAAGTTGTGTTTTCAAGATGCCTGGCCTTTCTTGAAATGTTGGCTTCTGCCCAGGTTTGGCACAGATGTCAGGAAGATGCCAACTAAGAATGTCATGCCATAGCCTTTATTTTGCACCCAAGGTTTGCAGTGTGATTCTAAGGGTTGTGGAGAGAAGGCATGCAAATCCAGCCATTGTCCATCATTATGAAGTCGCCATTGCTGATGTTAAGCAGCGCATGCTTGCATGGTGCCTGTAAAGGGTGTGAGGATAGAGGACATGGCATCTGTGGACGTGCTTAGTCACCCAGGCAGCTGAGAGGGAACCTGATAATCCTCTCTGTATTCTAGGACGTCAGCGCAAACTGAAGCCCTTTGTTGTCAATGAATCTATTCCGACTCATGGCAACCCCAAGGCTCTGACATTTCAGAAGCAGATTGCAAGGACTTTCTTCCAAAGTGCCTTTGAGTGGGTTCAAACCACCAACCTTTCAGTTAGGCATTAAACACAGAGTCATCGGTGGTGGTGTAAGTGCCGTCCACTCAGCTCTGACTCATAGTGGCCTTATATAGGGTTTTCAAGGACTGCTGGTGGGCTTGAACCAGCAACCTTGTGGTTAGCAGTCCAGTGCTGGTCTTATGTGTAGCAGTCAGGCCACACCACGACTCGGCCTTGAGAGACATCAAATTTGATACTCCAGGCTAAGATAGAAACAAACGTATCATTGCACAGACCGAAGTGACCAAGTTGTGTTCAAAGACTCAGAGGTCAGCAGGAGATCTGGGCTTTTGTGTTTCCTTCTCATATTCTTGGAGCACTTGGATCTATGCGCTCTACCATGCAGTCTTCCTTCTTTTCACAAACTCACTGTGTGACCAGACTACAGTCAAGATGCATCTTTGAACTAAAGTTTCCTCTTTTGTATAATAAAGGAGTTAGAAAGGAAGACTGTCTCCCCAGGGGAGAGATCTGGAGAAAAGCTGAGGTCTTTAGAAAAAAGTCCAAGAAGTTCCAGTCACCTTGCTTGACCCAGAGAATTTATGCTTTATTTTCTTTGCAACCTAACTCCTGTGGCACCATAGGGTCAGCACTCAACCTCAAGGTCAGTGGTTCAAACTCACCAGCAGCATCTCAGAAACCCTATACAGGGTCGCTGTGAGTCAGGACCGACTCAATGGCACTTAACGACAGCAACATCCTAGCTCCTGATGTGGCGCTGTAGAATAAGCACTAGATTGCAAGGTCAGTGGTTCAATCTCACTGGCTGCTCCGTGGAAACCCTATACAGGGTTGCTATGGATCGGAACTGATGTGATGGCATTTAACAACAACAACAGTATAGTCACCCCACGGGACAACAGAGCTGCCACTCTGCTTCTGTAAAGATCTCAGTTAAGACACCCTCTGAGGGCAGTTCTGCTCTCTCTTACTAGGCCACTGTGAGTCACAGCCTACTCGAGGGCACACCACAACAACTACAACAACCTACCTTCTGGAGTTTAAATTGTTATTTTTACAATGAATACAAAATTGACGGTTGTTGTTGTTAGGTGCTGTCGAGTTGGTTCCGACTCATAACGTCCCTGTATAGGGTTTACTTGAACCGCCGACCTTTGTGTTCAAACCAACATTGCTGTCCAGTGTATTAACCCACAGCGCCACACCAGGACTAGGAGCTTAGTTCTCAGTCCTGACCCAAAGTCTCTATAACCAGTTTTCAATGCATTTAAATTAGCAATTGCAAAAACAAACCGAGAAAAACTTGCTGGGTACAAACGTGAATTGATTAAATGCATAGATTGCCTGTCTTTGTTTAACATTGAGAATATTGATGTTATATATTTTATTGTTTCTCCTATTATTACATTTACATGGGAAATGATTCAATGAGCACTGTTCTGATTCAAGTTTCCTTCTGAGAAAATATCACTGATTGCACCTTGGTCCACTGAGCCTGCCCCCACAGTAGGACTGAGGGCATGCAAAGCTGAGCTGTTTGGGAAATAGTCACTTTACCTGCATGCCCACCTCCTTTTCAGACTCAGCTGGGTTTCCTATAAGGCTGTATTGAGGATGCAATTCTCACGCTCTCAAATGTGAGAAATTGCACTAATACAACTTTAATTTTCATATCAAATTGAACAAGAAATGAGTTTGTTGGAAATAATCATGTCTATTGCAGAAGTGCCAGGTTGAATAGTTACTGAGATGTGATTGTTACTCCGTGATATGACCTTGTATTGGGGATGTGTTTAGATGGAGGTCATCCAGCTTGCTGGGCCCAATTACACCCCCTGGGAAACTCCGAGGATCCATTCTTGACAGCATGTTTGTCCAGCAGAGAACATTCCTCAGCCTCCTGTTGTACTTAGCTCAGCCTCTGCCCCATGCCTGGTGCTCTGTTGGGTTCCTTACACACACACACATTGAGTTCAATAAATAGTTCACTTTGTGAAAATTACTCTTTACTTTAAAGGGAGGTACTATCAGTTAATGGTGGTGCCACAGAGGTGGGCTTTGAGATTGGTGTAGTTTGAGGTGAAACCCTTAAGACATTGATTAAGAATGCAGGAATTTTAAACTGATAAGTTGTTTGTGAGGCCTGAATTCTTTTGACTTCATATTTTATAAATTAACTTTGTAAATGTATTTTCCCCAACACCATCAACAATTGTCACAGACCCCAAGACAATATTAATAAATGAACAGATTCAGTTCGTCCTCACCATTATGGATCCTTCTTTTGAGGGACACAGAATTACTTAAGCCCTATATATTCTTTCAATGTCCTGTTAATGTCCTTTTCAACAACAATGCTAAAAATATTTATCTTTCCTTGATCTTGGTATGTGCTTGAACTTCGCTGTTCCATTCAATTCTAACAAGAGTAAATGTCTTTTCTGTGTATAGAATAGAACGGTGGTTAAAAACTCAAGTATAAAAGGGTTCAGACCCCACTGTTACCCTTTTCAGCTGAGTGGCCATGCGTGTATCGATTAGCCTTTCTTGTCTCTTTTTCATCATGCTTACTGTAAAAGGTATCACCAACCTTCACTCCCACAACCTTAACTCCTCAGTAGAGTTTGATGATTCCTTGCAATGTCCACACAGAACCCAGATGCCTTCCTTACTCACTGTTAGGAACAACAGCACTTACCTTTGGGAGAACAAAAAGAGTTGGTTACAAATACTCCATCTAGTTAGAAGGCCAAACTTCGTCTCTCATACTTTGGACATATCGTCAGGAGGGAGCAGTCGCTGGAGAAGGATATCATGTTTGGTAAAGTGGAGGGTCAGAGGAAAAGAGGAAGACCCCCCAACGAGATGGATTGACCAAGTGGCAGCATCGATGGACTCAAGCGTGGCAACAGTAGTGAGGTTGGCCCAGGATCGGGCAGTGTTTCGTTCTGCTGTGCATAGGGTTGCTATGGATCGGTACCGACTTGATGGCACCTAACAACAACAAATTATTTTCATTGTACAGAAAGGAAGGAGAGACGATACAGTGAATTTATAGAAGGTTCAAAAAGTTCAAGGAAAAAAATCAATATCTTTTAATTCCCTATTCTATGTACCCCTGGTACATCTTGCAGTGGGCCACCTGGCAGAGTAGGCAAGTATGCCTGTTTCTTATTTTTGAAGTTTACTAAAGCTACTTTCCCTCTTTTCCACCCTAAGCCTGTAAGTAGATTTAAAATGGAGGACTAGTTTTCCATGTTTATCAAAGATGCATGGAAAGGATTTGATATAAACAAAGGCTCTTCCCTAGCATGAACCTTATTTGCATAATTCTGAAGTTGTGAAAAAGCTTCATTTCTCTCCACCAAAAACCTTTATTTTTCAGCTTTTATGTTGGAAATTATATTACCATGGAAATTTCAGGATGATCACGTTCTAATCGAGTGCTGTCCAGTAGAAATATAACAGAAACCACAAATCAGGAGTACATCCAAGTTGTTGTTGTTAAGTGACATCGAGTCCGTTTTGACTCATAGCAACCCTCTGTAGGGTTTCTCAGGAGCAGCTGGTAGGTTTGAATAGTCGACATTGTGGTTCACAGTCCAGTGCTGATCCTACAGCGCCACACCAGGAGTAGCCAAAAAAAAAAGGTAGAAGAGGCATGCAAGATGCACATTATCATAATTTATTTATTTGATTTAACCCAAAATATCACTGTAACATCATGAATGTGATGTTTATCCAGGTTTTGCTCACTAAGTCTTTGAAACAATCACGTTACATTTTTTTACTTGTGTTGTTGTTGTAAATCCACTGCTGAGTGGATTCCTGGTGATCCCAGCTAGCGGAGTAGAACGGCTACGAAGGATGTTCTAGGCTGCGATCTTTGTGGGGGAGCCCTGGTGTGGCACTGTAGGATAAGCACTGGACTGCTAATAGCAAGGTTGGCAGTTCAAACCCACCAGTCACTCCTAGGAAACCCTTTTAGTAGGGTCACTATGAGTGAGAACTGACTCGCCAGCACTTAACAACAACACCATCTTCATGGAAGCACACACAGAGCCAGGGCTTTCTCCTTAGGCGCATTAGGTGGATTCAAACCACCATCCTTTCATTTAGAAGCCGAACACTTAACCATTGTGCCACCAAGTCTCCCTTTATAGAGTTATGTTGTTGTTATGAAGTGTTGTGGAGTCAGTTTCCACTCATAACAACCCTGTACACAGTTTCTGAGGAACAGCTGGTGGGTTTGAACCACTGACCTGGGGATTAACAGCCCAGTACTTGTCCAACAATGTCACCCAGGACTCCTTCTATACTCATGTTGTTGTTGTTAAGTGCTGTCGAATCAATTCTGACCCATAGCAACCCTGTATAGGGTTTCCAAGGAGCAGCTGGTGAGCTTGAACCACCAACTTTACAGTTCAAACGGCTTTGCAGTCTGATGCATTATACTTATGTTATTGTTGTTGTTGAGTGCCGTTGAGTCGGTTCTGACCCATAGCAACCCTGTATAGGGTTTCCGAGGAGCAGCTAGTGAGCTTGAACCACTGACTTTGCATTCAAATGACTTTGCAGTCTGATACATTATACTTAAAGCACATCACAGTTTGGACCAGCTGCAATGCAATTGCTCAAGAGCCTCGTATATTGGTGCATACCATAGGAGTCCTGGTGTGGAGTTGTAGGATAGCACCAGCTATACATTCACGGTAGCTATGAGTCGGAACCAACTCTGAGGCACTTAGCCACTGTGGTTCTAAACTCTCCCTAGGATCAATTTATGCAACACATATTTTTATACAAACAAATACTGGTGAGGGAGATGCTTTGCTAAACACATGTCATCTAATTTAATTTTATTCTCAAAACAACCATCCATGTTCACCCCTATTTTTCAGAAAAGGGAATTTATGACTCCAATTACATAACATATTTAGGACTATGCAGCTAGTAGGATGCAGAACATGAATTTAGATCGGACATGTTTGTCTCAAGGGTTTTTCTGAAACAATGCTGGTGTTGACATACAGGGTTCCCAGGGAGCCACTGGTGGGTTTGAACCACTGTTTGCAGTTAACAGTCCACTGCTTATGCTACAGCACCACACGGGGTCAATACTTTGTTGTTTTGTTGTTGTTATGTGTCGTTGAGTTGATTACAACTCATAGCTAGAATCACCTAACAGTGATGATGCTGATAAGGGTGATCTGGTCACCCAGTGAAGAAAGCAGCCGTAAGCATAGAGACTTGACAAGTCTGGTGCCAGTTTGCATTCGTGTATTTATAACACTTTCTCCTAATCATCTCATGCTGTTGTTGTTAAGTGTCGTCCAGTCAGTTCTGACCCATAGTGACCCTATATAGAGAGAGTTTCCGAGGAGCAGCTGGTGACCTTGCTGTTCAAACTGACTTTGCAGTCTAGTGCATTAACCTACAGTGCCATACCATCCATATTTCATGTACAGTTCTTTAAAATATGTATTTCTATCCTAAATGAGTCCCTAGCAAGTTGTAGGTTATAAAGCTCAAAGCTAACCAAGGAGATTTACTAACACAATGAACCCAAATGTATCCAAGTTTATCCAGGAAATCACATTCAAGGCATGTATGAAATACAGTGGCACTGTGGGTTAATGCGCTGGACTGCAAGGTAGCTTTGAACCACAAGGTCGGTGGTTCAAGATCACCAGATGCTCCTCAGAAACCCTAAAAGTGTCGCTATGAGTTGGAACCGACTCCATGCACACCACCACCACCACCACCAGAGATGTGTGTTAGGGTACATAGGTCAAGTTAAGTGTGTATGTGTGTGTGTGTATGTTTGTAAGAATGCATGTGCACAGCCTTGGGGCAGGGGGCGGAGACAGAGACCAGAGCTTGTGTAATGGGCTCATGGCTAACTACATCTCATCCTCAGCTCATGAAACCATAACTCATGAAGTTGTCTTCTTAGTCTCCTCTTAACTCTATAGCTGCAGACAAAGCACAGAGGAGGTGACAAAGACATGGCACTTCTACCTATAGTCCTGCTAACAGTGACTCTCAGAGCTCTAGGTGAGCTAACAATGACAGACACACATTTGTGGCCTTACTCTCCCATAGGCTGTTTTCACGGCCAACAAGTTCTTCCTTTTGTTTTGAACATTTCAAACGGAGTGGACATGGACACATTCTCTGTCTTCTGTGCTGTCTTTGGGGTGTCATGGGTATTTTCTAATCCAATTTAGTCTTGTATGTATGAAGAATAATAAACTAAGATAGCATTATAAAATATGCATATGAGTATTAAGCAAACAATCATACCCAAAGTATTATCAGATAGAGCAATTTGCTCTTCAGTACTATACATCTCTGCAGGAAAATTAATATTGACGTCAGAATCAATTAGCAAATATTAGGCACCTATGCTAATGCTCCAGTCTGCAAAGCCGTTTGAACTGCATGGTCGGTGGTTCAATCTCACCAGCTGCTCCATTCGGAAACCCTATAAGGGTTGCTTTGGGTTGGAATCGACTCGACGACACTTAACAACAACAACATAGTATCTCAGCAAGGAGCCCTGATAGCATAGTGGGTTACATGTTGGGATGCTTACTGCAAGGTCAGCAGTATGAATCCACCTGCTGCTCCACAGGAGAGAGATGAGGCTTTCTGCTCCTCTAAAGATTTACAGTCTCAGGAACCCTATACAGAGTTGCTGTGAGTCAGAACTAGCTCTACAGTACACAGCAGCAGCAACATATGAGCCCTGTGTGGTGGTGTAGGATAAGCACTGAGCTAGTAACTGCAAGGTTGGCAGTTCAAATCCACCAGCAGCTCTTTGAAACCTTATACAGCATGTCTCTGAGTCGGAACTGATTTAAGGGCATTTAACAACAACAGCACTGTCTATAAAGTGAGGATTCCAGACTTTCTAGTCAGGCGTCTGAAAGCGCCATCCAGTCCACACATACGTCAGTCTGCTGGGAAGACTGAAGGTCTTGGAAACCCTATGACGCAGTTCTCCTAAGTCCTACAGGGTCACTATTAATTGGAGTCCATTGGATGGCAGCGTGTTTGTTTTTTGGTTTGGGGGCTGGATAGTATATGTAACCTTATCCTAAACATGGAGGGTTGGCTATATAAACGATATAAGATGCATCATACAATACACAAGTGGTGGTGGTTACGTGCCGCCTAGTTGGTTTCCACGCATAGTGAACCTGTATAGGGTTCCTGAGGCTATGAATCTTAACAGGAGCAGAAAGCCTCATCTTTCTCTCACAGAGTGACTGGTAGATTAGAACTGCTGACCTTGTAATTAGCAGCCCAACTCATAATCCATTATGCTACGAGGGCCCCTTATACTATAGACTAAGTGTATGGATATGCAATTCGTTTCCTGATGAATAATTAAAAATATAAAACATTCCTGCTGAAATTTGTCAAGTTGTTTTGGCTATCAGTGTACTGTTCAACAACCCACCTCAAACTTCAAGGCTTAAAACAGCAACCAAGTATATGCTTATGATTATACAATTAAAGCAGAGCTTGGTGGAGACAGAACACAGGTACAAAATAGCTTAATCGTGGATGACAAATTAGTGCTGTTTGGCCACTGACTGGTTCGGTGGATCTGAACTAGGTGTTCAAGTTCCCCTCCACATGGCTATGGGACTAGGTTTGACTTCACATAGCATGATGGTTGGCTTCTGAGAAGAGACATCTCAAGGTCAAATCTTCCCAAAGAGTATGCCTTAATATGCTGATGACTGCTTACATCATGCTGCCAACAACCCATTGTCAGGGGCAATTCTAATATCTGCACCAATGTTTGTACATCATCTGGTTGAACATCTCCAGGGTCAGGGAGCTCGTTACTTACCAAGGCACTCCTTTCTATCCCCAGATGTCGTATCTGTCTGCCTGCCAAAATCTATCTGTCTGCACTATTCATCCATGAGTCCTACTTACAGCCTTCAATCCTCCCAGAATAAATCAATTTCCTGGTTTTTAAAAAAATCTTTTTACTGTGATTTCATTGGAGGTTTACAGAGCAGATCATTAGTTTTACCTTTAGCAACTCATATGCATTTTGTTTCATCTCACTGACTGCAGTCCCCTCCATGTAATAATATCATGGATCACACTTTCTCCCTGTGTTTCCTGTTTCCATATCTCTTTATTTACAAATCCTCCCAAACTTTGCCTTTAGGTAAATGCTGACCTTTTGATCTCAAATGATTGATTACACTTAGGTGTGTGGGCTTTATTGGCAGTGTTTCGCTTCTAGGATCTGTCTGTAGTTTGGGTGCAAATTGAGCCTGGGGTGGTGGTAGTGGTGAGTTCGGTTCCAGGATTGGGCAAGGGTTAGGATTACACTCTGAGTTCCACCAGTCTCTATCCAACCTGTAAACCTGGTCTCTTTTATGACTTCTATGAATGTTGTTCCCTATTGTCTTGCACTCTATCCAGGAACTTCTAATGAGATCCCTTTGACAGCAGTTGGTAATAGTGGTGGTGGTGGTTGTGTGCCGTGGAGTCGGTTCCAACTCATAGCGACCCTGCACAGGGTTTCTGATGCTGTAAATCTTTACGAGAGCAGAAAGCCTCATCTTTTTCCCACGGAGCCACTGGTAGTTTCAAACTGCTGACCGTGATGTTAGCAGCCCAACTTGTAACCATTACACTACGAGAGCTCCTTATAAGTAGTAATAGCAGGGCGCCATCTTGTTCTTCTGGCCATAGGGTCATAGAGACTGACATTTGCCCAGCCTCTGTGACTAATGTGACATTTTCACATGAGTTCATTGGGGGAAATTACTTCCATGTGGATCTGATTGTTGTCAGGTTTCTTTCCTCTGGACAGGGAGAAATCAGTCATTGTACTTCAGATGGCTGGTCATGAACTTTTCAGACCTCCATTACTATTCATCAAAATAGGATGTAGAACATTGTCTTTGTGGATTATGTTATACCATATAATCAATCCACCAAAATATCCCCCAGGATTATAGTCCTGATCCCCCAGGTTCCTGAGACTCACTCCCTCAAGATGTTTGGTTATGTCTTGTGGTGGTTTTGTGCCGTGGCGTTGGTTCCGATTCATAGCGGAACCCTGTACAGGGTTTCTGAGGCTGGAAATCTTTATGGGAGCAGAAAGCCTCATGATGAGTAGAGAGGGGAAAAAAGGAAGGGAGAAAGAAAACGAAAATAGAATGCAATAGGAAATGAAGGGAGGAAGGGAAGAAAAGGAAGAAAGAAGAAAGTAGACACAAACATCATGGCTGGCATTTTTCTTTAGTATTGCATGGGATCTCCACAATTGTCATGATAGCTGGAGCCTGTGATGTTGAAAGAGAAGAGACTTAGAGAGGAAGAAAACAGCCAGCATCACGGGTGAGGACAGGGCTTGGCACAGAATGGAACCTGGGACTTCTGATCACAGCCACCTGCCTGATCATGCCCAGTTCTCCCGTGCTGGACCTCAATGCCAGCAAAGGCTCATTATAGTAGTAATGTATTTCTTAGACTATCTCTATGCTTTTCTTGAGGTTCTGGTAGGTCGATGACTGTGGAGAGCATGTTTGTGTAAGTAAAGGGATGGACTGGATAAGATATTGAAACGTGGTTTCTTTGAGTATTGAATAACAGCCTCAAGATGATGCCTGGAAGAATACCACCCACACATATTTGGAGGATTGCTTTGAGGAGGAAGACATTATCAGATTTTCATTTTGACAAGATCAAAAAAAGCAACAATGTGTAAGTCTCCAGACGAGGCATTTAGATTAAATCTGAATTGCTCCCTCAGTGAGAGGTGTTAGCTGTAAGTGGAAGGGTCTGGAATTGTTTTCTCAGGGGGAATTAAACCTAGCAATTGTCCATCCATCTTGGGCATCTCTGAAAGTTCGATCCTGGTGGGAGCTACCCCCATTGCCCTCTTCCTTCTGCTTCCTCAGATTCAGTCTTCTCTTTGCTTCCATTCAGCTACTTCTCTTTCTTAGAAAGAAACATCTTTTCGCCGAGTCTTGGTTGGTTTTTTATTTCAACCTTGAATTTTGCCGATTCCCTTAAGTATTGGCTATTCTTACTGTCTTTTTTCCTTAGTACTTTTTTTTCTCCCAGGCTTCTTCTCTTGTAATCTCCCAGGACATTATCTGCCACCCTAATGTTAGCTAATCCTCTGGTACATTCCAAGCTGAATTTAGCAAACCATTGCATAGGATCTTTGACCTATATCCAACATTTCAATGATACCAACACAGCCCATCCAGTTATCTAAGCATAAAGGAATGAAACAACAAACATAAAGCTTTATTTATGGGGCCTTCTTTGAGACTGTATAGCCATCTCCATAACAGTTTGTATCGATTCTGTTTGACATTTCTCTCATAGTATGTACCTTTCACTAGTTCCACTGCCATTGTCTCCATTTGGGCACTTCAACATTTCTCTGCTGGGATTTGTCATTATTTTCTTTAGTGACTGCTCTGTACCCTTTATTGTTGCCATGGCCCTCTGATCATCCTCAGCTCTCAGACTTAACCTATTCTTTGCTTGAGTGTGAGCCTCATGAGAGCAGTGAGATGGCAGGTCACAACATTCCTGCTTCATCAGTGTCTGACACCATGCGCGTTGTGGTAGTTAGAGATACAGAAATTCAACCCCAAATAGTTTCATTTAAAAGGAGGAGAT
The DNA here is from genome assembly GCF_000296735.1 of Chrysochloris asiatica. NCBI lineage: Eukaryota > Metazoa > Chordata > Mammalia > Afrosoricida > Chrysochloridae > Chrysochloris > Chrysochloris asiatica. The sequence continues at coordinate 16,141,952 of NW_006408573.1, read as the reverse complement.
TTTGGCCTCATGATGGAACAGTGCGGGATTGGTCTGATTTATTATCTCAATTTTTTTTTTTTTTCAAGTCCTGTGAACTGTGTTTTTCCGTTTGTATTATATGTGAACATCTCTGTCATCTTCTTTTTGAGTGTTGCCCTCATACTCTGTGGTTGCAGAGAAATTGTGTAACATAAACAATGTCACAGTGACCACTGGACGTCTTAGTCAGATGTTTCGTGATTGAAGATTGCATAAAAAGCAAGAGACAATGGTCCTTCTGCCTCTGTATCGGGGCTCTCCAAGTAGAATGTGATGGCTTTCATGGAGCCGCCAGCCCATCTCTGGGACGGCTTACCATGTCCTCAGGACACTGTGAATGGCCCATTGGTGTTCATATGCTCACCCCTGTTGGTGATAGTGGGGTTGGGAGAGAAAAGAAAAATCCATCTGCCAGGCGCTCAGAATTGTTGTTGGATGGATGAATGGGTGGATGAATGAATGAATACATGAAGATTCACTATCTCCTAAACCTCTCATGTTTTCCAATATCTTCACATGTGCTACTTACTCTCCTTGGAAGAAAGGGTTTCATGGCAGCCCCACTCCAACATAGAATTTATTTTGGAACAGTTGTCTTGTTCCAATTTCCCCAACACCTATGGGTTCCACAAGCCTAGACCTACACACCATTCAAACTCAACTCTCAGCATATTTCATGATGCACAGTTATATTGGCTGGATAACTGAAAGAGTTAGCTATTAAGTGAACATATGAAGGAAAGAACGGATGGATGAGAAATAGATGATTGTAGGACATTCCTTTATTTCATATCTTCTCTTCAATGCATCATTTACATTCAGAAGTCTTAAAGCATCTTGATGGTATTTTTATTGACTCGTCCTTTTTATTTACAGATTTGTGATCTGATGTGTAGAGTAATGTAAAGGATTACTCCAATGCCACACGGTGCAATAGTGGTAGAGCTAAGACCAGTATCTTTTATGGCTAGTACTGCTACTTCCTAGTGTTGTACTCACAGCACACACTTTTTCTCAACCAAGACACATGAAAAAAGCACCTGCTGTATTTCAGATAGAAGAGGAGGTGCCATAACACAATATTGGAGTCCTGGTATGGCATTGTAGGATAAAGCACTGATGGAGCAGTGGTTAAAGCACTCCACTGCTTACAAACAGGCTGCCAGTCTGAACCCATGAACCCCTCTATGGGAGAGAGATTTGGCTTGTCTTCTTTCATAAAGATCTACAGACTCGGAGACCCTTTGGGACAGTTCTACTCTGCCCTATGACTTGTGCTTCAGGTGAAAGTTTACAGAACAAATTAGTGTCCCATTTAGCAGTTTATACCCATTTTGTTTGGGGACACTAGTTGCAGTCTCCTCGATTTAGCAGTTTCCTTCTCATATCCTCCCCTGGGTGCTCTGTTTGCATCCATCCATCCTTCCTGCCCCTTCCTGCATCCTGAACTTTGTCTGGTCTCCTCTAGCTGATCGTTCCAAGGAGCTCATTCCTCTCACTGTTCACTTTATAGGCCCATCCGGTGTGTGACTGAAAGGTGCTCTCCAGGAGTGCGGTCAGTCCCGGTTTGAAGGCCATATAGTCTTTGGGTTTCCACCAGTCTCTAACAGACCAGTAAATCTGCTCACTTTTTATGGTTTTGAGTTTTGTTTTACTCTTTTTTCTCCCACTGTATCAACGACCTTAAACTATGATCCTGATCAGAGTGGTCAGTAGTGGTAGGCAGGCACTACATAGCTTCTCTGATCACAGCTAGGGGAGGCCGTGGTTTGTGTGGCCCATTCATGTTGGAACTGATTGTTTCCTTGAGTCTTTAATTTTCTTCACTTTTTTTTTTTTGTTATGTCGGACAGGAAGAGATCAAGAATTGTATCTTAGGTCCTAGTCACGACTCATCAGAGTAGGATGTAGACCAGTGTCCTTGTGTGTTACACCAATTGACACAAATGTTTCCCCAGAGTACGGTCCTAAGCCCTCAAGTCCAGTATCTTAGTGTCCCTCAAGGTGTTTGACTAGGTTAAGAAGTTTGCAAAATTGACCTGCTGCATGTTTTACTATATACTTGGATATGTTTAGAGAAGTGTCCTCTGGTTAACTTACATATGCTTGTGGGTGTGCACCCATATGCTATACCTGTTCAGTTTAAATGTTTTGACTCATAAGTTATTGTTTGTTGTTAGTACTGTTATTGCAGAATTATGTTTGTAATAGTATTTACTATTGTTGCTTTGTACTTTGCATACCTCCTGGTACCTTCCTTTGCTATGGTCATATTGTACTGACCTTCTTCCTTATTGTGTATTTCTTTCCCTCCACCCAAGTTAATAGCGTAGTGGTTACGAATCGGGCTGCAAACCTTAAGGTCAGCGGTTCGAAACTACCAGCTGCTCCGCGGGAGAAAGATTAGGCTTTCTACTCCCGTAAAGATTTACACCCTCGGAAACCCTGTACAGGGTCGCTATGGGTCGGAACCGACTCAACGGCACTTAACAACAACAACAACAACAATCATAGCTCCTACTTCTCTCTATATATATACCTAGTAATGAAATTGTTGGATCATATGCTATCTATATTTCTAACTTTGAAAGAAAATGCCTTACATTTCCCCATAGTGGCTGTGCCATTTTAAATGCCACCAGCAGTGTGTGAGTTCCAATCTGCTCATCTCCTTGCCAGCACTGGTTGGTTATCTATGTTGTTGATCATTGATACTATTAATGAAGTAAGATGATACCTCATTATACTTTGGATTTTTATCTCTCTAATGACTAATGATTGTGAGCATCTCTTGGTGTTTTTGTTGGCTACCTGGGTGTCTTTGATGGTGGGGTATTTGTTCATGACTTTACACATTTTTAAATTGGAGTGTTGGGAGATGTTGATGTTTTCTACACATTTTAGAGATTAGTGCCTTGTCAAATATGTGTTCTGTTCTAGTCAGAATCTGAGAATGATCCACGTGAACTGGAAAGCAGTGTGTCTGGGCTGTTCTTAGTGAAATGCTCTAGATATGTCTATGAGATCAAGTTAGCCGATTGTGCTGTTTGTATCTTTCTTATCTTAATTTTCTTTCTAGTTGCTCCATCCTTTATAAGTGATATGATAGTTGTTGTTAAGTGATGTCAAGTCTGTTGCGATCCACACTGACCCCGTATAGAGTTCTTGAGGAGTGGCTGGTGGGTTTGAACTGCTAACCTTATGGTTCAAACTGACCTTGTAGTCCAGCACATTATCCTGCAGTACCACAGGCTCCTACTATTTGGACTCCTGATGTGGTGCTGTAAGATAAGGACTTGACTGCTAACCACAAGGTTAGCAGTTCAAATCCACCAGCTGTTCCTCAGAATCCCCATACAGGATTACTATGAGTCAGAACTGACCCCATGGCATTTAACAACAACAACAAATTATTGTGTACTTGCGTATTTCTCTTTTTACTTTCCTTAGTTTGTTTAATGTATGAGGAGCTTCATAAAGTTCACAGAAAAAGCCCTTTATCTGTGAATCCCATTTACCACAAACTTTTTGAAGCCTCCATGTGTTTTGGAGGTCTTTCATTTGGGTGCATAGATATTTTGTTATGGTTATATCCTCTTGTTAGACTGATCTTTCATCATTCTATATTCTTCCTCGTCTCTTATGCTGTTTGTTTGTTTTTTTGGTTTGTTTTTGCCTTAAAGTCTGTTTTTATCAGAAATCAGTATTGCCACTCCTACTTTATTTTGGTTGTCATTTGCCTGCTACATTTTTGTTCTTCTTAGATTTTGAACTTATTTTTATCTTTGTGTCTAAGGTATGTCTCTCTCAGGCAGCCTGCATATCAGTGGGCCATACTTTCTTATCCGTTTTTCTGCTGTCTGTTTCTTGATTGGCACATGCAACCCATTTACATTCAGGGTATATATTAGTAAGTATGGTTCTATTACTGTCAGTTTGTCGTGCCTTTTTTAGTGTGTATACCATGCTGATCGTTTCTTTGTTTCACATAGTTTGCTGTGCCAACCTCTCTTTGCATATGGATTGCCTTATTATTGCCTTCAGTACTGTTGATTTTATATTTACTCAGTTTGCATGATTTTCTTATTTTTTTTTTTTTTATGGTGAGAGTTTGTTAATTTTCTTTGTGCTTGCCTTGAAATATATTATTATTTTTCCTCTAAATATAAAATGGGAACATGGTGGCTCCATAAGATAAACACTGGACTGTGAACCACAGCATTGGTAGTTCAAGCCCACCATCTGCTCCATAGGAGAAAGATGAGGCTTTCTGCTCCTGCAAAGATTTGAAGCCTCAGAAACTCTATGTAGGGTCACTATGAGTTGGTATCGACTTGGCAGCATTTAACAGCAACAAGTATAAAACAATTTGCTCTATTTTGATAACCCTGTATGGCACAGTGGGTTAATGCACTGGACTGCAATGTTGGTTAGAACCACAGGGTCGGCGGTTCAGGCTTACCAGCCACTCTTCAGGAACCCTATACAGGGTCACTATGAGTTGGAACTGATTCAATGACACTTAACAACAACAACAGCAGTTTCCTCTCTGAACAGAAGTTCTATAACTGCATCATTTATTCCCTATGTCCTAGTGGGAATTCGGTGAAACTGCTTCCTCAGTTCTTCATCTGGGATCGCTGCTGTCTTTGTCTCAAGAGGCCAAGCTGCTCCAGGCCCCTGTGTTCCAGCTCTTCATGTTCACTGTTTTCAGTCAGTTTCTTCCTCCAGTCAGCCTTCATTTGAGCTCCTTTTCCTTTCATTTGATGCGGAAGCTCCAGAATTGTCTTCTGTTTTGGTTTCACTTTCTCATGTCTTTGCTATGAAGGGCTTATCTGACTTTGCTACCATTGGGCCAGAAGCCTATCAAGTTTTATTGCTGAAGGGGCGTGGTCACTGCCATTCCTAGAGCCATACAGGATCAGCCCTATCTGCATTCATTTCATAGTCATAGCAAATGAAAGGAGAACAAGTTCATTTATTAGGAACCCAGGCTCCCCATGAAGCCAAAGCCTGTCTCGTAACAACCAGTGCTTTACTTTGTATTTGAGCACTTCTCCAACACACACAAAATATTTTGAAAACTTAGCAGTTATTTTTTTCTGAATAACTGAAATGTATTTTTCAGGAATAGCCAGATAAAGATATTAAAGTAAGGGGGCTTTCCAGAGATATCATCCATATGGTCTTCTATGATGGTGCCTTTACCAAAATATGCTAATAGGGTGCTTTGAATTCCTTTTGTCACTAACTTGTTAGAGAATGCTCACATTCTCTGACAAGTTAGTGACAAAAGTGGTAGGTAGCATGGCATTAGAGTTAGTGAGCCAGCTGAACTTTGACCATTGGAAGCAGCTCAGAAGACACCTGTCGTTCAGGGAAGTTCAGCAGCATCCCTGGCTGATCTCAGGGCTGCTCTCTCTTCTGTTTCTTTGATACTGAAATTTTCTGAAGTTGTCACTTGTAAAAACTGATGCATGTTTAGTATTTACATCAGAGTTCCAACAGAGAAACAGAAACATCTGTGTAAAGAGAGACATTGGTCTGCAGATTTATTGCAAGGAATTACCTGACAGGATTGTGAGCACTAACCAAGCAAGTTGAAATTCATAGCGTAGGCCAATAGGAAGAGCAGGCTGAAACCCTTAGTCATGGGTAGTCTATAGCCTGAACATTGTTTTACTCAGGGAAGCCTCGACTCTGAGAATCCTTCCGACTAACTGAATTAGGCCCACTCACATTTATCTAGAATAATCATCCTTAAGTTAACTGACCACAGACTTTCATGACATCTACAAAATACCTTAACAACAACATGGAAGTCGGCATTTGGAGGATTAGCTGGGTACTGGCATGGCGCTATAGAATATACACTGGACCCTCAGTGAGGTTGCTTTGAACTTACAAGTCTTTGATTCAAATTCACCAGCCGCTCCACAGAAACCCCACAGAGGATAGCTATGAGTTGGAACTGATTCAACAGCGCATATAACAGCAACGATATCCTACCAGGGGAGTGTGGTGGCTCTACAGGGTAAGCCATGGACTGAGAACCACAAGGTCAGCTGTTAACCTGCAGGAAAAAGATGAGGCTTCCTGCTTCTCCAACACTGACAGCCTCAGAAAGCCTATGCAGGGTTACTCTGAGTCAGAGCTGACTTCTCGGCACTTATCAACAGCAATAGCCTGCCATGCTGATGCATAATCTAACCATCACATATAATAAATTGTGTTTTATTTTCCTAATCCAGAAATTACTGAAGTAGCATATTCAAAAATGAAGGATTAATAGTCTAAAAAGTCCAAAGTGATAGAATGTATCCTAAATGGGATAAGGATTTGAATGGCCATTCCCTGCACCAGACTTCATCTGTTATGTAGGTTGGAACATCTTGTATACAAAGCTCACCTGTGATTTGGTTTTGAACTTCACTTTGATGTCATACGAAGAGGCTGTGCAGCAAACTGGAAAGAGCCAAGGCTGAGGCAGACCTGGACTCTCACACACTTTGGTTCTGGGCTTGAAGATCTATATGAATGTGTGTTTGGCTTAACAGCATTAAAAATGACGTACGCTGCTTCATATGTAAAGATCCCTGTGCAGTAGATGGCATGTTGATAGGTGCTGTCAAATCGATTTACAACTCATAACAACCTCAGTTAATAGAATAGAACTGCCTCATAGGGTTTTCTGTAGGAACAGATTGACGGTCTCCCTCCCATGGAGCCAAAGGGTAGTTTGAACCATCACCATTTTGGTTAGCAGCCAGATGTTTAACTGCTAAACCACCAGGGTTCGTTTTATATAGCATTGTTGTTGTTAAGTGACATCGAGTCCTTTCTGACTCAGAGCTACCCTGTACAGGGTTTCCAAGGAGCAGTTGGTGAGTTTGAACTGCCGACCTCGTGGTTCAAACTGACCTTGAGTTCGAGTGCGTATCCTATGGCACCACACCAGGACTCCTTTATAGCATGGATGTGGTTAAATGTACTTTATATATAAATATATACATCATAGTTAAGTGCTGTTAAGTCAGTTCTGACTCATAGTGACCCTGTATAGAGTTTCCTAGGAGCTGCTGGTGGGTTTGAACTACTGATCTTGTGGTTTATAGTCCATTGCTAATCCTACAATGCCACAGCAGGAGTATATATGAATACATACACACACAAATGCTCTTTCTTTGTGTGTGTGTGTGTGAATTATGTGATAATTTACATGGGGAGAACATTAGTTTTACATTCATCCTATCATATATCATTTTATTGCCATGGTTACAATCTCCTCCACGCATCATCAGCCAACCAAAGGGTATACCCTACAAGCCTGCCCCCAAGTTGTCAGCACACAGCCCCTCTCCCTCTTAAAGTCCCCAGCTGCTCCATCTCTCCACGTCATAGTCTCTGCCTCCATCTCTGGCATCACTGCTTCTCTGGGTAGGGTCCCGCTTTCTGCTCTTCTCCTTTGATGGTCCCAGGGACCCCTGCTCCTAGACTGCAAAGTCAGTCACTCCCCTCCTTGCTACAAAGCATCTTCCTTTACATTGCCAACCCTCACAATCAGTCCTGATAACAATTATTCACTATTGTGTCACAAGAGAGCCATCTGCATTTCATTTCATCAGCCCTGCCTAAACAGATTGTATACTACTCAGTGGAGATTCTACCTTCCTTCATGCCCTCTGGCACTAGGTTCCCGCTTGAAAGCTTGTAAGCCAGTTACTTCTTGCCTTTATAGCCCACCCATTTTGAGTATCCAATGTCCAAATTGCCCATCCCTGTCTATTCTGTGTGTGGAGGGGGTGGGAATGATTCTTGCTGTAAGGATTTGCTCCCTCTTTTGAGCTACTGCATCCATAGGTGTAGACCAAGTTCATCAAATTGTATCAGATTACTCTTTTTTTCCTCTTCTTTCTTTTTCTGGTTGAGCTCTGATCATCCAGTCATTGAAACCAGGTCAAGTGGGTATTATCTGCAAGTGTGGGTGTTCTTGTGCATATGCCCTCTCTTCTTATCAGCTGGATGCTTCACTCTCCACTCTAGTCCTCTGTGGCTATGTCACTGACTCTGGGCCAAAGAGTCCCCAGGTCTTGCCACACTGCTGGCCAACCAGGTCTCCACCCGGGTTCACAGGAGTCTATTGAATGTGGTCGAACTTAGCTCACAACTTCTTTGCTGTTTTGCCCCACTTCCCCTTATCGGTGACGGATGTAGTCACCAATTGGAGCGTGTATTCCCATTGAGTCTTAGTCTTGGAAGGGGGTTTGCTCTGAGGGACCCGACCACTTGCCTTGATGTCTCCTGGGTGAGCAACTTGCTTGTTTTTGTAGTAATCAGTTGGTCTGCCAATATTATTTTGTATTTTTCCTATTGTCTTTCTTTGAAGAATTGTCTTCTGTTCTTCTAGTCACTCCAGGCTGGTCTGCCCAGCCTTTTAAGTAGAAATTTCCCACCTCTGAAGATTCTGGATGCTGTTCAGGATTCCACCTATAGTCTTATGCAATGCAGAGGCTCCATAGGAAGCCACCTTCACTGGGCACATTGTAGCCCCATTTTAAGTATTCCAATCAGTTATAGGCAGAAGATGGACTTACAAGTTTTCTATGGTGATATTTCTGGCTGTTCCTGTCTCTTCCCCTCCAGTGTCTATTTTATAATATAATGCAAGGGAAACCAAGATTCAAAAGACAGCCAAGCATCTTAACATTATTTCCCCCCTTTTCCCCATTCCAACCATGACTCAATCCCTATATCCCAGAGCCTTGTTTTTCCAAGGTTGTGCTCTGTCTTTTTGTCTCACACACACACACTCACACTTACATATACTAGCCAAGTTAACAGGTTTCCATTTATTCAATGGGATACCTACTGTATAACAGCCACAGTGGTGCGTGGTTGTGGTGGTTGTGTGCCTCTAGCGACACTGTATAAAACTTCCGAGGCTGTAAATCCTTATAGAAGCAGAAAGTCTTACCTTTCTCTCGCAGAACAACTGGTAGATTTCAGCTGCTGACCTTGTGGTTAGCAGCCCAGCCCATAATTCACTACACTACCAGTGCTTCTTAGAGTGGTGCGTACTTGGCATATAAGTAAATCACCCTAGTCCTTACCCTCAAAGTGGGAGTCCTGGTGTTATGCTGTGGGTTAATGCATTGGACTGTAAGGTCTGCCTGAACTGCAAGGTCAGCAGTTCAAGCTCACCAGCCGCTCCTTGGAAACCCAAAACAGGGTTGCTATGAGTTAGAATTGAATTGATGGCACTTAACAATAACAACAACACCCTCAAAGTGCTAATAGTCTGGAGAGGAATGTAATTAAATCTGCAATTCAATATGTTGTGATATACACACTTAGAATCATAAAAAAAAAAAGGTCTCATTGAATGGTGACAAACTGAAAGAAAAAAATAATTGGCTAGATATCTATTCTTTGAATACATGCCTCTCAGATGGTCATCAGACCCCAGTCTGTCTTAATAAGGAATTGTTGTTTGGTAGCATTTAGCTATGACTCTGGGCAGGCGGCCAGGAACAAGGTGATTGAAATCACAGCAGTTGTCCGTGTGAAGACTGAAACATTTAGAGCCACTTACTTGTCCATTTATTTACAGCCTTTCTTGTGTTTATAAGTTGCCTTTATACAGACCCTTGATACACTAAGAATTTTAAATAGGAAATTTTAAAGAAATTAAGGAAACAGTAAGTACAAGGTTAAAAAAGTGTTTACTGTAAAGCATGACATAATTGATGACGGAGAACGTTGTCTCCCAACAGCCAAAGCAACTGGGAAAACACCAATAGATTTTAAACCAGCACAGAATAAAAATGAATTACTGTTCAGGTGAGACACAACTCACTCATGTCAGTAGAATTTCCCCCAAAGAACCTTATAAAGAGGGCAGCATCTTTAACAATAACTCAACAATAAGCAGACAACTACACAGATATGTTTACATATCCATATGTTGTTAGTTTCTGCTAGAAACTGAATCTCCCACTTAGAAAACAAGAGAAGGGTGCACATTGAGTAGTAACCAGATCTCTTGCCTGGCAGAGTCCGAAACAACAGTGCCCAGCTCAAAGATAGTGACCGACCTTACTGCTTTGAATGTGTGTTGCCTCTCCAGAGTCCTGAAAATGGTCCCATCATCTGAACTTATGATTCTCTAATTTCAGGGCTTTTGCCTGTAGATTTTTTCTGTTCTAGTTGTCATTCCACTTCACCTAAAGTTTAAAATCTGGGTCTACTCTAATTTTGTTGTACTGGCCATGATCAAATCAGTTCCAACCAGTTTTAAGTCCTCAGCAGAACTAACAAAGGAAAACCTCATAGAAGAGGTATTTTGATCTGAAGTCAAGGGCAATAAACAAGAGGTATCAGAGAGCAAGGAAGGCCTAGGCAAGAGGATGCTGGGAGAAGCAACTTTTAGGTGGAAAGGGGGACAGGACATTCAAGGACATTGGCTGTGGTGCTAATTTGCTGAAGTCGGCGCAAAACAGTTCATAGAAAATGCTAAAGATGAGTCTGTAGATATAAAAAGAAACTGCCAAAACCATTTTGAAATAATTGATAGTATTTAGATTGAGATTTTGCAGCATGAAACCAGACCTATTTTTGAGCCCCTTTTTAAGGGATCCCTACTAATACAGGTAGTTCCTGACTCATGACATATTCGAATTACCATGAACCACACTTACAACTGCGGTTCTTTACAATTTTTTAATGATTTGTGTATTTTTTATGTTCGTATAGTATTAAAATGTATCTGTACATTTATATGTAATATTTGCAACCCTCAAAGACGATGAAGATCAGCTTTCTAAAAACACTGAAAATAAAAAGCAATAATAATGAAAACTTTTTTTAAAAAAAGTTTTTGAGTTGGTTGGAACCATCTTACAACACAGTCATCAGAACGGAGCTCTGCTGTAAGTAGGAGATTACCTGTATACTTTTCTAAACAATCAGATGCACACAAATCTTTTTAGAATAAGCAAAAGAAAAGAGAGAGAGAAAGAGACAGAAAAATATTCAACACAAGGGGTTGGTTAGGTCAGTTATGGTATGCTCTTATGATGGACTGTAATTTCATCACTGAAAGTACTAGCAAACAAGATGTTGCTTCACAGACATATGCTTAGAATAAAATGTTAGTGAGTACAAAAATAGATCATTGCATTATCTATTCATTGTGATTTCAACTTTCTACACACATACTCACACACACACAGCACACATAGCCCAAATGATGGGGATGAATCACCCAGATAGCAGAAGCAGTTGTGTAGGGATCCTACGGTTGATTTTCTGATTATATGTTTAAATTTTACTTCTTTTTCAATTTTACATTTCTGTATATCAGTATCTAAAACCACTCCAAACCAGGGGTACTTAGAGGAGAAGAAATGCAGAATGGTTCCTTCTAGCTCACTCTCTTTCCGATGAATTAGTCATTATTCCCCCTGGGACAGAAGTGGCACCACGAGTTTTTAAATAAACTCTACATTTTTCAGTTAATTCTAAGCTTTTGTGATATTGCAATTGTGTGTGTTTTTTTTTAACTGTCCACATTTTTTCCCCTCTCTCTCCACATTTAAATAAAGCAAGAAAAGCAAACAAATCTGAGTTTAGAAAATCTCACTTTACTTTGTGTTTCTCTTGATTCCCTGGGAATGGCTTAGAAAAGACCATGGAACCATGGGAAATACAGAGAACCTTCACAGTCATTGTGTAGCTGAGGATTCTAAAGTTGAGATTTGGGGGTAAATTGTCCATGGTCATATGTCTGTCATATAGGGATATATATCATCATGGTATGTTACTGTTGTTACATGTGGTAGAGTCAGTTCTGGTTATAGCAACCCTGTGTACGATTAGAACTGCAAAACACAAAGTCCCTGGCTTGAGGCCACCAGCTGCTCCGTGGGAGAAAGATGAGGCTTTCTGATCCCACAAAGATTTAAAGCCTCAGAAACTATATACAGGGCTGCTATGACTCAGATCTCACTAGATGGTACTTAACAATGAGAACATCATAGGGTTTTTCCAAGGTTGTAAATCTTTGTGGGAGCAGAAAGCTTCAACCACAGAGCGGTTGGTGGGTTCCAACAGCTGACCTTGTGGGTCACCGTCCAGTGCTTCTCCTACAGAAATTAAGGGTAAAATGATTATGCCAAAGAGTTGTTTCCTGATGTTGGTGGAGGTAATGGAGATGATGGTAGTTAGAGGAAGTTATTGGAAGAAACAATACTGTAATTGAAGAATATTTCTAGATGTGTTCTGATTCACAGCAAGTCTGACTCACAGTGGCTGTATACGACAGTAAAGCTTCCCCTAGGGTTTCCTAAACTGTAATCTTTATGGATGTTAGTTCTGGTGTGGGGCTGGGATTAATAAACTGGACTGCAAGGTCGGTTTGAACTGCAAGGTCAACGGTTCAAGCTCATCAACTGCACCTCCGAAACCCTACAAGGGGTCTCTATGAATTGGAACTGATTCCACAGCACTTCACAACAACAAGCAATGACAATATTTATGAGTGAGTCCTGGTTAGGCACTGGAGGATAAGCACTGGACTTCAAGGTCAGTTTTAACCACGGAATCAGCGGTTCAAACTCACCTTGAAAACCCTATACAGAATCACCGTGAGTTGGAATCAACTTGACAACATCTAAGAACAACAAGGATCCTTTAGGGAGTAAATCACCAGGTTCCTTTCTCCTGTAGAGTTACTGGGGTCTGTGTTGGTTAGTAGCTGAGAGCTAAACCTTTTCAGAACTAGGACTCTTTGTAAGAGTGTGGTTGTTGTTGTTAAGTGCCGTTGAGTTGGTTCTGACTTTTCTCGACCCTGTAGGGTTTCTGAGGCTTTACATCTTTGAGGGAGCAGAAAACCTACTGGAACAGCTAGCAGGCTTAAACTGTGGACCTTGTGATTTGCAGTTGGTGTGTATGATGGAGTCACCGCACTCCTGTTGTAAGAGTGTGTTGTTAAGTGCTGTTGAGTTGGCTCCGACCCATACCGACCATGTATAGGGTTTCCAAGGAGCCACTGATGAGCTTGAACCACTGACTTTGTGCTTCAAACTGACTTTGCAGTGCAGCATATTAGCCCACAGACCCTTCATTTTCCATTCTTTTCAGAACAGAAGCACAAGGTCAGAAAGGGAGTTAAACCCCCATATTAATCTAGATTTACACATTGGTATTCTGTGACAACTCACAACATGTCAGTTTTTTCACAATGGAAATCTTTATCTCCATATCTGAATTTTAAAATTTATTGTGCATATGTTCTGCAATTTAAAAGTAACAGTCGTTTCCATTTTTTTCTCATTCTATTGCAAATTGCAATTGCACCATGTCATCAAAAAGCTATTTAGTGACAACTTATGAGGAGCCAAAAAGTTTTCTGCAATTTGCATATATTTTCTACATTGGGAATGTTAGTGATTAAGTTGTGTGCGTGTGTGTGTGTGTGCATGTAAAATAATATATTATTATTGGCAATAAATATAATAATAGATGCAAATGTTGGCTCCAACAGTACATGCGAAGCATTTTCACAGTACAGCATAGCATATGCTTCATTCTTCATTAAGGGATTTTAAAATAACTTGTATTTAGCAGGAATACATTATCTTTTATTCAGAATTAATTATATGCTGTTTTGTGTACCATAATTTAAAGTGCTACCCACTTCTAATATGTAATACGCAAAAGAAGCTATGGTTACAATTCATTAGAATTGGCTTCTTTCTGCTGCAATTTAGTGGCATAATGAATACACTGAGCTGAAATGCTATTTGTTACTTTAATCAAAAGTTACGTGAAGTGCTGGTAACTAACAAATACTTCCTCCTTTTTTTTTTTTTTTTTTTTCAATTCTGAAATCAGTGTCCCTCCCATGGCACTTTTTACTCATCTGTTTTTTTTTTTTTTTTTTTAGTACATCATGCCTCAAGAAAATAGGATAAGTCATGTGAGGAATTCAAGCATAATTATTTATTTTACCAATCTTTTATAGTTCTAAGAACATATTTTCAGAATTAGAAGGTAGAAGAACAGTTAGAAATCATTCTTGATTATTCAAACACAAACCTCCAACCTGGTGCCGTTGAGTCGATTCTGACTCCTGTATGAAGAAGTAGAATTGCATCCATAAGATTTCCAAGGCTCCAGTGTTTCCTTCTGCTGTGCATAAGGTGGATATGAGTCACTCAGACTCGATGGTACCTAACAACAACAACAACAGCAGCAATTAATGAAAGTAGATTCCCACATCTTTCTCAGCTGGAGTGGTTGGAGGGTTCAAATCACAAATCTTTGGGTTCGCAGCATAGTGATTTAGCACCGAGACTCCTCATTCAAACATAGGGTATTTGTAAATTGTTTAGCAAGCCAGAGGACATGTCTTTGAAAGAAAAGGATGATTTTAATAAGGAGTTGCATTTCAAGTATGTGGACTTGAGTAAATATAATATACCTTTAAAAAATGTTATCAGCTCAGTGAAAAAATGACTTGGAAGTCTATTTGATGTGTGCTTAAGTGATTAGAACCTTCCTTTGATCATCTTTTAGTTCAACTTGCTTTTTTTAGTGTTGAGGAAGATGATGCCGGAGAGATGAAGCCTTTGCCCAGGATAACGCAGCTAGGGAGTGAGAAACCAGAGGTGACACGGCTTTGTCTCTTGCTATGTTGTTGCTGGTAGGCGCCTTCAAGTTGGTTCTGACTCATAGCAACCCTATGCACAATAGAACAAAACACTACCCAGTCCTGCACATCTTACAGTTACTGTTCCATTTGAGTCCATTGCTGCTGCCACTGTACCAATCCATTTCATTGATGGTCTTTGTCATTTTCTCTGATCTTCCACATTACCAAGCTTGTTGTCTTTTTCCAAGGACTCGTCCCTCCTATAACGTGTTCAAAATATAAGAGACAAAGTCTCACCATCCTGGCCTCTAAGGAGCATTCTGGTTGTACTTCTTCCATTGCAGATTTGTTTGTTTTTCTGACACTTCATGGTACTTTTGATGTTCTTTTCCAAAACCACAGCTCAAATGCATCCATTCTTTTACAGTCTTCCTTATTCTTGTGCAACATATGTGTCTAATACAATATAATACATTGATTGAATTCTTGACTGCTGCTTCCATGAGTGTTGATTGTGGAGCCAAGCAAAATGAGGTCTTTGACAACTTCAAATTTTTCACTCTCAGTCAAGGTGCTTGTTTATTGATTTGGATGTGGAGGATTTTTGTTTTGTTTACATTGAGATACAATCCTTACTGAAGACTTACTGTGAACTCTGATGTCCATCAGAATTTTTTTTTAAGTGTTTATTGTGAATTGAATGATAGTTTACATGGGAGAACATCGGTTTTACACTTACTGTTTCATTGCAGTGATTACAATCTCCTCCATGCATCATCATTCAGCAGTATTTGCTTCTATTCCCTCTATGGGTTTTGTTTTGTTTTTTTCCTTTGGGGGTGGTGGTGGTGCAGGGCTGTACACAGAAACATTCAGGAATATATAACCATTTAAACAACCAAAGGGCACATTCTGCAATCCTGCCTCCTGGCCGCCACCACACAGCCTTTTTCTTTCCATTGAGTGCATGAGTCTAGAGGCCTCAGCTGCTCTACCTCTCCATGTTCTCATCTCTGCCTCCTTCTCTGGTGTTGCTGCTTCTCTAGATAGGGTCCCACATTCCACTCGTGCTCTTCTCCCTTGATAGTCCTAGGGTCCTCTGTTTCTGGACTGTAAGATTAACTGCTCCCCCTTTTTTGTTACAAAATTTCTTCCTTTGTGACAGTCGCAATTAGTCATGATAACAGTTACTCACTATTGAATCATAAGTATTTTAAGTCATTTTTCCTTCTAGCAAGCAAGGTTGTATCATCTGCTTATCACAGTTGTTAATGAGTTTTCCTCCATTCCTGATGCCAAGTTCTTTATACAATCTAATTTCTTAGATTACATACTCAGCATACATATTGAATAAGTAAGGTGAAAGAATACAACCGTGGAATACACCTTGGCTGATTTTAAACCGTTCAATCAATAAAGACTGCCTCTTGGTTTATGTATAGTGTTCATCATGAACATTTACTTGTGTTCTGAAATACTCATTCACAATGTTACCATAGCCTGTCATGATCTATACAGTCTAAATAAGACTTTGCACAGTCAGTAAAGCACAAGTAAACATCTTTCTGCTCTCCGCTTTCAGCCAAGGTCCATCTGACTTCAGCAATGATCTACCTAGTTCCATGTCATCTCTGAATCCGGTTTGATTTCCTGGCAATTCCATGTCAATGTAAGGTTAACGCCAGTCTTTAATTATCATCAGGAACATTTTATTTGTATGTGATATTAATGGTATTGTTTTATGTTTCCCACATTTCGTTGGGTGGCCGTCATTGGAATGAGCACAAATATGCATCTCTACCATTCAGTTGGACAGATATCTGTCTTCCATATTTCTTGGCATAGATGAGTGAGTGCCTTTAATGCTGCCTGCATCCGTTTGTTGAAAGATTTCATTTTACATTCCATCAGTTTCTAGAACCTTGTTCTTTTCCAATGCTTTCATTGCACCTTGGACTTCTTCCTTCACTACCATCGTTCTTGATCCTGTACTCCCTCTTGAAATGGTTGAACATCCACTATTTCTTTTTGGTATAGTAACTGTGAGTATTCCTTCCCTCTTCTTTTTCTGCTTTCTGCATCGTTCAATATTTTGCCCATAGAATCCTTCAACATTGCAACTTGAGGTTTGAATGTTTTTCTTCCATCTCTGGATATAGGGAATGCTATCATTTGAGTTGTGTGAAACATGTTCATAGTGCTAAATTCAATCTTAAATATTATAAAGATTCATTGAGGGTGGCCGTTTTGAATAATATACTACCGTAACGAAGCAAAAAGCAAAGGACAAATGGAGTCCTTTCGTGAAGGCCAAATCTCTAAGTGCAGTTTCCATTTTGGAAGCCTGGGTTGACAGCTTGACTGTTTCATTGGCTTTGACAGCATCATAAATAAAGATAATATTCAGAGCTGACCAAAGTGGAGTGAATTGAGCACCCTAGTGCTCTACTGATGGGGGTGTGGTAGGAGCATAAATCAATACCAGAGCACAGTTGGCAAAGGTTGTATTGAACTTCAGATATATACAGCAACCCTGTCTACAACAGGATGAAACACTGCCTGATTGTGCACCATCCTCACACTTGTTGTGTTTGAGACCCTTGTTGCAGCCATTATACCAATAATGTCACTTTTAGCGTCTTCTTCTTTCTCTCTGACCCTCTACTTTGCAAAGCATGGTGTCTGTATCCAGCCACTGGCTCCTCTTGATAGCGTGCCCAAAGTACCTAAGACAAGTGTCACCAGCCTTTCCTTAGTCCTCTTTAATTCTAGATGTCTTACCTTAGGAGATACAGAGACACTCCAACAACAGCAAAAATATATCTATATATTTCCAAGTGAATTCTATGTGTAAATTGACTCTCAAAAAAGCTGTTAAAAAATGCTCATCACAATTTTAGTTAATGGAGGCAAATGTGTAAACATGCTATATGACCATTCCTTGGAGGAAATGCTTTAGTAATATTTCCTTCGTATGAGTTAAATTTGGGAGCAAGTAAAGTTACACGTTTGAGGGTATTTTTAATATGTTGGATACCTTCTCATGCTATAATATTGCTCAGAAGTTGTATGATAAAACATGTATGTCAAAAATGATCTGTGCTTTGGAAAATTATGACTGGTTAAAATGATTAGAAGATAATGACAACAACAACAATATTGTTATTGTTGTTAGCTGCTATCAAGTTGGTACTGACCCCTAGCGACCCTGTGCATGGCAGAATGAAACATCGCACGGTCCTGAGCGAACCTCACAATCATTGCTACATTTGAGCCCATTGATGTTGTCGCTGTGCCAATCCATCTTATTGGGGGCCTTCCTCTTTTTCTCTGATCCTCCACTCTACCAAACATGATATCTTCCTCCAGTGACTGTCCCTCCTGACAATATGTCCTAAGTTTAAGAGACCAAGTGTGCCCATCCTGGTTTCCAAGGAGCACTCTGGCTGTACTTCTTCCAACACAGTTCTTTTGACAATCTTTTAATAATCTTCTCCAGCACCATAACTCAAATGCATCAATACTTCTATGGTCTTCCATACTGGTTAACAACAGTTATCATTGGGTGACAAGATTATTCATTCATTGTTTATTCTATCCATTTAGTTTAAACCCCTTTGTCTTAAAGTGCTCTTCCATGAGAGTTCCTCACTGTTGTACATCAGGAAAAAGGCATTAATAGAGGCCAGAGAAGGAGCCCTGGTTACATAATGGTTGATTTTCTTAACTGTTCACTGAAAGGTTAGAGGTTTGAACCAACCCAGTGGTTCCAAGAGAGAAAGATTTGGAGGCCTACTTTCATAAAGATGACTGCCTAAGCATTTGTTTAGAGCTATAGCTCAGAGGTATGGAAGACTTGGAAAGAAAGTCTAACAGCGGTAGTAAGTGCCAGGAGGAAGTGGGCAGAGGACTTTGCATTGTGGGGTCTGCAGTCAATGCCAGGAATCACAATGTGTAAGAATGGATGAATTGAAAAGCAATTTGCTGTATGCACTTTCATCCAAATCCTAGGGGGCAGTTTGACTCTGTCACATGGGGTTGCTATGAGTTGGAAACAACTCCATGGCACACAATAGAGATCACCGTGAGGTGTCGGCCAACACGTGGTGAGATGGGGGTGGGTGGGAAGGGGTTCCAGAAATCAGGATTAAACATGAGCCACTTCTTTTTTTAATTTTTTTTATTTTTTATTGTGAATTATGTGATAGTTTACATGGGAGAACATTAGTTTTACATTCATCCTATTGTATATTGTTTTCATTTCCATGGTTACAATCCCCTCCATGCATCATCAACCAACCAAAGG
>NW_006408573.1:16117464-16122872 GCF_000296735.1 Chrysochloris asiatica | reverse complement strand
CGTACCTCTGGTCTTCAGCACACAGTCGCTCTCCCTCTCTGTGTCTAAAGTCCCCAGCTGCTTGCTCCATCTCTCCACATTATCATCTCTGCCTCCATCTCAGGCATCACTTCTTCTCTGGGTAGGGTCCTGCTCTCCCTCAAACATGAGCCACTTCTTGAAGAAAGCTTTGTGACTGAAGTCTTGAGGAATGCAGAGGGAAATTATGGAGATGCGTAGCACATGTTCAGAGCTCATAGTTGAATAGCCGTAAGCTGGGCCATGCCATTAGGAAAGAACAGATTACTCACGATGTTTACAGTCGCTGGTGTGGCACTGTAGGAGAAACACTTGACTGTTAACCCTGAGAGGTTGGTGGGTTTGAACCGCAGAAATCCTATACAGGGTCACTATGGGTCAGAACCAACTCAGAGACAACAACAACACAGGACATTTTATAGGCTGGACTGGCTTACCCACTTCCTTGGGCCACCTTAAAGAATGTCCTGCTGGTCACAGAGAACACTAGCTCTTGAAGGGACTCCAACAGGAATCCACAAGAAGTACCCATGTATGACATCCCATAGTAAGATTCGTCTGCTTTTACCAGAGGCCTTTGTAGTGGAATCCATCTTGAAGAAATGAGGCCCAGGAACCCAATTAGCATGGCCCCTCCTAAACAAGTCACTTGTCAGAAATCCTCACCTATCCCTATGGATAAGTATGATGGCTTTTCCCACTAAAACCTTGTTCAGGGAGCTGGGGGTCAACATTGCTTATGACCGGCCTCATCTCCTTTGGTCAGATCTTCTCCTCTTGTGGTTCCTCTTACTCCAATGCAACATTGCCTAACCTGATCCTTCTTGGTCTAGGTTATGTCAGGGCATTGCCACCTGTGGCACACTTTTTCAGTAGAGTCAGCTACAGTCAGTCCCTGGTTGTGAATGTCCAACTTACCAACAACTGGTACTTTCCCTTTAATGGAATGTAAATTTGCCCTCACCTTGAAATGATTGTACCAATGGCTTCTCTTCAACAAATTCTTCATCACAATCACCTTTACTCTCTGCCCATACAGCTTTCAAGGCATTGAAAAGGCTTCTAGCCTTTTCTTTCACCAAAGTAAGGCTAAGAACTGTATGCACGGGTTCTAACTTAACCTATATGTTCAACTTAAAGACACCCCCGGGAAGGGATTCCGTTAATCACCCAGGGATTGCCTGCATTCACCTGGGAAGGAAGACCCAATTAAACAGGATTGATGATGTTCATTAGCATCACTTTTTCAGTCATAGTCATTTTGGTTGGATCAGCCCTGAGAATTTCAGGGGGACAGGTTACATCACCCCCTAATCCACCTAACACAATCATTTAGCAGAACTATGTCCCTCTTCACAATGAGCCAAGTGTGGGGTGTTTAATGTCCATCATCTCTGATGCAAGTGTTAAGAGCTAGGAACTTGCTCATCACAACAATGGCCCGTGGTGAATGCTTGGCATATAGCCCTGTGGTTGCTGCTTGATACTTTCTTATGGTCAGGTTCTTGGTTCCAGTACAGGGCACACCTTGCCCCTCACCGTGTTAACTAAACTGCACAACCTTCTGAATTGCAGCTAGTATTTCTTAGGCACAACACCTTGCAACTCTCACTATGATCTCTTCATAATCCCTTAAGGGAAGGCATGTAGAATGAGGCGAAAGGCCCTGGATTCTGAAAGAAATGGAAAGTGATTGAGATATTGAAATGGCTCAGGCTCTGCTGATGCCCTTGTTGAAAGAAGGGAGACCTGTGGTCAGATGTTCTGATTACCCAGTCCCTAAGGCGCCAGACTGCAAAGGCTTTTGAACTGCAGGGTCGGTGGTTCAAGCTCACCAGCTGCTCCTCGGAAACCCTATACAGGGTCACAATGGGTCGGGATCGACTCGACGGCACTTAACAATAACAACAACAAAGGAGCTCTGGTACTGTAGTGGTTATGAATCGGACTGCTATTCTCACGGTCACCAGTTTGAAACTACTAGCTGTTCCATGGGAGAAAGATGAGGCTTTTGGCTCCCAGTGAAGATTTATAGCCTCAGAAACCCAATACAGGGTCGCTATGAGTTGGAACAGACTCCACGGCACATAACAATAACAACAACATTCTTCTGGGACATTTCCAATTTACACCTAGCCCGGAACCAGCTCTGTGTACATTGAGAGATCCCAGAGGTTGCTCCTTGAGGATTTTCATTCATCTCAAACATTATCTTTTTTTTTCTCATTTAAAATGCACTTTGAAGGTCCTCAAGATGTTTCCGTGATACATTAAAGCACACATACACACAAATGCACTTACTCTCTTTGTTCCAGAATTCCAAATACTCACTTCTGTAAAATACCTGATTCTATCTGTCGTCCCATTTTCTGAGTCCATTCACTCACCAAGGAGTCCCTAGGGTTGAGCCCATAGCTATAACTCCTCTACGAATCCTAAGGTTGGTGGTTTGAATCCACCCAGAGGTAGGTGCCTCAGAAGAAAAGTCTAATGATGGACGTGAAAGATCACAGCCTTTGAAAGCCTTGTGGAGCACAGCTCTACTCTGATATACACATATGGAAGTGTGGTATACCCACTCCAAGACAACGGTTTTTGCTTGTTTACAGCTTTCTTTGCAGGCTGTTATTGTTAAGACCCTGTGTAAGGTTTCTGAGGAGTGGCTGATGGGCTTGAACCACCAATCTTTCGGTTAGTAGTCCAGTCCTTACCCACACCAGACTTTTTGCCACACCAGACAAGCACATTCATATTAAGACAAGGTGAGTAAATATTCTGTCTTCAAAGAGTCAAGAGAAAGGGATCTAAACTTGGCTGTAATAAGGGATTCCCGAACCACAAGTATCACATGGGAGTTTGTTAGAAATGCATTTTCCTGGGCCTACCCTCAGACTTTCTCCATCAAGTACTAGGAATGGGACCAGTGGTGTGTACATTAAAGCCCATCCAGGTGATTCTGGAACATTCTAAAGTTTGAGAACCAATGTTCTAAAGTATACATTTTCAGTCTCTGGTATGGCGCTGCAAGCTAATGCACTGGGCCGCAAGGTCAGTTTGAACCTCAGTGTTGGAGGTTCAAACCTACTAGCCGTTCCACAGAAATCCTATACAGGGTCGGTATGAGTTAGATCAGATTCGAAGGCACTTAAAACAACCACAACCATGATTGCATGTGTCAATTTATTTAAATTCTCCACCTTGCCACTTGTCTTTAAAGATGAGATGACTCTTTCTTGTAGACCACAATTCCTTTTAGAGAATCTCACCAACTTAGAGCTCCAGAAGAGGTTTTAAAATCCAAGTCTTAGGCCATTGATGCCATTAAAACAGGTAATGGTCCTACCAGGAAGGTAGAATACTCTTAAAATATGGTATCATGATAGCACCAAACCCACTAGACTTTAAACCAGATGATTGATTTCTCAGAGAACTCTAGTCAAGTTGAATCTTGGCTTTGCCATTGACTAGCTGTGTGAAAAGCTGAAGGATAGAATGATGGCACGAAATGATTTTGAGTATGAAATGAGGTGATGGATGGAAGGTGCTTCACTCGGAGGCTGGTACTCAGCAAGTGCGCACAGAATGTTGTACGCCCTGTCACCATGGATTCACACTGCTGCTTTCTGACCCTCGGTTCCTCATGTTCATTTGGGATTCCTTGCTGCCACTGTGTCAGTTCATCTCCTTGGGGGTCTCCCTCTTTTTTGTTGTCCCTCCACTCTACCAAGCATGATGCACTTCTTCAGGTACTGGCCCCTCCTGATAGTATGTCACCATTTAGCTGTTTGAAATTGATACGTTTTCTCTTTCAGTCAACATTCTGAGTGAAACATTTGGAATAATGCAGTTCTTTGCAGTTTTGACATGCATAGAAAGTACTGAGGTTCTCTTTGGGGTGTGGTGGGTGCTGATATTAATAAATAACATTCTGCTTTGACCGATGGCCTGAGTCATCCACATTTGATAAGGCCCTGTTACATTGCAAACATCCCTTATGGTACGAAGTCAGCATTTAGAAGTTAACTGAATGGTCAGTGGTTCTACGCATTCAGACCTTGAACTCTATCTGTGCAAAGTTTTACATCCTAGGAAACACTATGGGACAGCTCTACTCTATCATCTAGGTCAACTATGAGAGAGAGTCAACTCAATGACGTACAATGACATTGCATTGCCTTCAATAGCAGATGCTACATCCCTACCTTAGATGAGCCATTGTATAATTGTCACTATACCAAAAGATTCATCCATGGAAACCCACTACCTATTTATAGCAATTTTCAAAGATGTAGTATGATGGGTCAGTTATATAATAAGATGGATATTTAAATACTGAATATAGGGCAATATGAAATCCTGGTGTGGTATTGCAGTATAAACACTGAACTACTTAACTGAAAGGTCTGTGATTCAAACCCATCAGCCGTTCCTTGGAAACCCTATACTATGAGTCAGAACTGACTCCATGACATTTAGCAACAACAACAACAACAAGAAAGATAGAGATATAAGCAGGGACTGCGAAAAGTTCGTGAAACAATGGAACTGAAAGAGAATGGAATTTTTTCATGAACTTTTGCAAGTCTTTTGACATATGTGTATGTAAATGGCATGTCTCTTTTTGTCCAACATTAAATCTATTCAACATGTATAAATTATAAATGTTGTTGTTGTTGTTACGTACCGTCAAGTTGATTCCGACCCATAGCGACCCTGTATAAGGTTTCTGAGGAGCAGCTGGTGAGCTTGAACCATTGACCTTGCAGTTCAAACAGCTTTATAGTCCGGCACATTAACCCACAGTGCCACACCAGGACTCCAAATTATAAATAGGTGCATTTAAATATATTGAAACAAATATTTGAGTGTTTATTTTTAGTAAGAAGATACAAGTAATTCAGCAAAGTTTCACTGAGTGGTGGCTTTATTCCCAGCACTGCCATTCATAAGATGCTGGAGATGCAAAGGTGAACAAAGTAGGACATCATCCCTGACAGAGGTCTTGATACAGCAGGGAGCCAGGCATGAAAAACAAAAAACAATCACAAAGGGGTAAAATTACTGGGAAAATACTGGACAAATTAAATTGCCAACCGAATCACATCATAAATAACATAAGCAACATATGGCTGAAGAAAAAGATTTGGGACCCAATCAATACATTTTAATACCTGAGTAGATAAAGAATATATATATATATATATTGAATATATTGTTGTTGTTAACTGCCATCCAACCTTTTGGTAACGACTCTCTATACCATTTCTAAGGAGCAGCTGGTGAGTTTGAACTGCCAAGCTTGTGGTTCCAAATCCAGTGCTGATCCTACAGTGCCGCCACAGCAGAAGGCCATTTTTGTTGTTAGGTGCCACACCAGGAGTATATATATA
>NW_006408573.1:15996166-16117364 GCF_000296735.1 Chrysochloris asiatica | reverse complement strand
ATATATATATATACACACACATAATATATAAGGAGTTCTGGTAGCGTGGTGGTTACGAATCGTGCTTCTAACCTCAAGGTCGGCAGTTCAAAACTACCAGTTGTTCCATGGGATAAAGATGAGGCTTTCTGCTCCCGTAAAGATTTGCAGCCTGAGAAACCCTGTGCAGGGTCACTATGAGTCGGAACCTACTCGACGGCACTTAACAACAACAACAACATATACGTGTGTGTGTATATATTATTGTTATTAAGTGCAGTCAATTTGTTTCTAACTCATAGAGACTGTGTATAGAATTTCCAAGAAGCAGCTGGTGAGCTTGAACCACCAACCTTGTAATTCAACCAACATTGCAGTCCCGCTCATTAACCCACAGCACCACACCAGGACTCACTCTCTCTGTTTCTTTCTATCTGTCTGTCTGTCTGTCTCTCTCTCTCTCCACACACATATTATATATGTTGTTGTTAAGTGCCTTCAAGTTGGTTTCAACCCATAGAGACCCTGTACAGGGTTTCCAAGAAGCGGCTGGTAAGCTTGAACCACTGACATTGCAATTAGCTTTCTCTATCTTTACATATATACTTATATATACATAGCTCTGATAGCGTAGTGGTTACAAGTTTCTCTCTGTCTCTCTCTCTATCTATCTGATATAGTGGTATATCTATATCTATATCTATATATATCTGATATAGTGATATATCTGATATAGCATAGTGGTTACAAGTTGGGCTGCTAACCTCAAGGTCAGCAGTTTGAAACTACCAGCTGTTCCTTGGGAGAAAGATGAGGCTTTCTGCTTCCATAAAGATTTACAGCCTCGGAAACCCTATACAGGGTCACTGTGAGTCAGAGCTGACTCCACAGCACAGTACTACCACTATATATATGTGGTGGGGGGGGGGCGTCTATCTGTCTATCTATCCATATCTTTATCTATATAGATCTATATAGATATAGATACATAAAATAACCATAATGGAAAAATGAATCCAGGTGTGGTTCTGTAGGATAAGCACTGGACTGTTAACCTGTAAGGTTGTTGGTTTAAACCCTGTGCAGGGTCTATATGAGTTAGAACTGACTTGATGGCACTTAACAACAATGGAAAAGTAGGGATGGACCTAGCTCTATAATTCCCAGAAGACTGGACAGTGACTACATGCATACACAAATACATAGAAATGTTCACAGGCTCATGAAGAATCCACATGTATGAATAATCAAAGGGAAATTTCAATCAGCAATGGATGTATCCCTCCTGTGTGGATCTGTGGGCATAGGGAGCGTTGTATGCTTCATGATGGAATGTGAGGAGGTGAGCATCATGGACATTCTGTTGTAATGCTGGGGGTGGGGGATGTGGTTAATTAAAACATCTTTTCTGGAAAATGATGTGCAATTTGTACTTAGATGTTTACAATTGCACTGATTTGACCCAGCAATTTCACTTCTAGGGTCCGTTCTAAGAGAGTAAGCAGGTTTGTGGACAGAGATTAATGTGCAATTAAGTTTGCTTTATTGTTATTTTTAATAGGGAAATTTGAGAACTATTGAGTAGCCAATAGTAGGGGATACATGGTTCTATAGTTAGTTGTACATACTGACAGGCAATTATGCAATCATTAGAAGCTGGGTTTGCAAAGAATGTATGGAATTTGTTGCTAAGCTTGAAAACAAAGAACAACTGAATTACACAGCTGGTACAGGTGATTAAGCACTTGACTACTAACCAAAAAGTTGGTGGCACAAACTCACCAGGAAAACTCCCAGATGACATAGCCATATGTAATGCAGGAACCATGGGGGCCAGGGGTGAGAGATATCTAAATTATTATTTTTTAAAATGTTTTATTGTGAATTATGTGATAGTTTACATGGGAGAACATTAGTTTTACATTCATCCTATGGTATATTGTTTCATTGCCATGGTTACAGTCCCCTCCATAGATCATCAACCAACCAAACGGTACACCCTGCAAGCCTGGCCCCTGGTTGTCAGCACACAGCCCCTCTCCCTCTCTGTGTCTAAAGTCCCCATCTGCTCCATCTCTCCACGTCATCGTCTCTGCCTCCATCTCAGTCATCACTGCTTCTCTGGGTAGGGTCCCGCTCTCCACTCTTCTCCCTTGATGGTCCCAGGGACCTCTACTCATAGACTACAAAGTTAATCACTCCCCTCCTTGCTACAAAACATCTACCTTTACATTTCCAACCCTCACAATCAGTCCTGATAATAATTATTCACTATTATATCACAAGAGACCGCATTTCATTTCATCAGCCCTGCCTAGACAGATTGTATACTACCTTAGTGGAGATTCTATCTTCCTTCACGCCCTCTGAATCTAGGTTCCCTCTTGAAAGTTTGTTAGCCAGTCACTTGTTGCCTTTGTAGCCCTCCCATTTTGGGTAGCCGATGTCCAAGTTGCCCATCCCTGTCTACTCTGTGTATGGAGGGGGTGGGAATGATCTTTGTTGTAAAGATTTGTTTCCTCTTTTGAGCTACTGCATCCATAGGTGTAGGTCAAGTTCATCAGATTACTCTTTTTTACCTCTTCTTTCTTCTTCTGGTTGAGCTCTGATCATCCAGTCATTGAAGGCAGGTCAAGTGGGTATTATCTGCAAGTGTGGGTGTTCTTATGCATATGCCCTCTCTTCTTATAAGCTGGACGCTTCACTCTCCTCTCTAGTCCTCTTTGGCTATGTCACTGACTCTGGGCTGAATAGTCCCCAGGTCTTGCCACACTGGTGGCCAACCAGGTCTCCACCCGGGTTCACAGGAGTCTATTGAACATTGTAGGGCTTAGCTTGCAGCTTCATTGCTGTTTTTCCCTTACTTCCCCTTATCGGTGACAAGCGTGGTCACCAATCAGAGCGTGTATTCCCATTGAGTCTTAGTCTAGGAAGGGTGTTTACAATGAGGGGACTCGACCACTTGCCTTGGTGTCTCCTGGTTAAGCTTTTCCAACCTTTTGATACTAACTGTGAATTAATGCTCTGGACTGTAAGTTTGGTTTGAATTGCCAGGTCAGTGGTTCAAGCTCACCAGTCGCTTCTCAGAAACCCTATACAGGCTTGCTCTGAGTTGGAACTGACACTAAGGCACTTAACAACAACATCATGCATTAGTTGTAAGAATTATATTGATCAACACCCTGCAATGTGAAATGAGAATTATACAAAAGGATGCGTGGTTTCCCGGAGACTGATCAGTTCATTGTACTTGATGGATCAGGCAGAGAAAGCTCGAAAAGGGAACTGGGTTTTAAAGACTAAGTATCGTGTCTTAGTGGACTCGGAAGGTCAGGTTGCTTCAGGACATTCAAAAGCCTGGGTTGTGTCCATGGCAGAACCATAAATATACCTGGCATGGCCAAGGAAGGAAATTGATCTCAGGCTACGGGATCTGGACTCTCAGAGGAACCTAGGGAGGTAGAGATGTTTCTTAGTCTCAGTCCCTGATGAAGAATTTGGATCAAGAGTTATTTAAGCATCAAAACCTGATGACTGAGCCTGGGGACTCACAGCTAAGTGCTTATTGGAAACATACACATACACAGAACATAAGATAAATTCCATTACAAGACTAGCCTACAGATAAATACATGAAAAGCATTTTGAGGGGAAAATCCCCAAAATCCTCAATGTTGTTTCTGTGATAAAATCCAATGCAAACCATGGTTGAAATAAAATTAACTTCCTAAAAAATACAACTTAATTCTTCTCCTTTAGCCCATTCCTTCTTGTCCTTCAAGTCTTTCCACCTTTTGGAAAACCTGTTGGAGAAACTTCTTGGAACCAAGCTTCCTATAGATGCTATTCTGTCCTGCCTGCTTGTTGTTAAGTCCTGTCAAGTTGGTTCCAACTTTTAGGAGTGGCAGGTGGGCTTGAACCACTAACTTTGTGGTGACCAGTTCAGTGCTGATCTTGTAGTGCCACACCATGGTTCCTACCTGCCACCGGTTAGTAATCACCACTTAGATTATAGGCTTCAAGCAAGAAGGGTGGACAGTTACTAGATACAGCACTGTGTTCTCAGTGTTCTCATTCTATTCTGTCACATGGGGTGGCCCTGAGTGGAAATCCACTGAAAGTCACCCAACCACAACACTCTTTAGAAAGTGGTTTGCAGTGTTGTTAAGTGCCATCGAGTCAGTTCTGACCCATAGCAACCCTCTCTCTGGGTTTCCAAGGAGCGGCTGGTGAGCTTGAACTGCCAAGCTTGCAGTTCAAATCAACTTTGCAGTCCAGCGCATTAACCAACAATGCCACACCAGGACTTCGTGGTTCTTATTAAATAGTTGCTTCCTGAGTGTCCCTGTCCATTAATGGCTTTGCCAGAGTTCATCAAGTTGACATTTTATATAACTCCTCATGACTCAAATAGGCTGAGAGAATGTCCATTTTCCCGCACAACTTATTCCTTTTGAAACTGTTACTAAGCATGGAGATAGAGAGCAACTGGATTTCACAGTGCTGGTGTACATGGTTAGTCACGTGACCTTGTTCAAGAGTTCTGGCTAGAGCTCATCCAGAGGTACCTCAGAAGAAACTCCTGGAGATCTGCTTTCTAAAGAGTGTTGTGGTTGGGTGACTTTCAATGGATTTCCACTCAGGGCCACCCCATGTGACAGAATAGAATGACCTCATGGGTTTTCTTGTCTGTCATCATTGTAGGAACAGCCTGTCAGGTATTTATTTCTTCTGTGGAACCGCCAACCTTGTGGTTAGTCACTGAGCATTTAACCTTTGTGCCACCAGAGAACCCTATGGCATTCAGTTTTCTTCTGCAGCACATCACGTCTCCTTAAGTCAGTACTGACTGGGCAGCACCTGGTTTAATGTATTGGGTGAAGGTTGGGAGGTAGTTCGGGCCCAGGTTGATTCTCTGTCACAAGTTCCCTGGATGGTATCCATTGTGCTTTGTTCTGTTGGTTTCTCCTCCTCTGAAATGAGAGTCTGGAATGCATCTGAACTGCTGATTTCTGGGTCCCGCCACATGAACCTCCAGAATCTTTCTTGCAAACCTCAGCAGAAAAAGCAGCGCCTGATAAATGCCTGATGGTTTATTGATGTGCATGTCTATTAGATTAGAATGTGCATAGAGAGGATCACACCAGTCCAAAAAGTTTCCGGAAGACTCAGCTGCTTCCAGTGAGCTGGAGGATTTGTGTAACTATATTTAATGGGAAGATGAGTTCGTTTCCTTGCGGGGCTCTGTAGGCTGCTCTTAGGGAAATGTTGATGCTGTTGGATACCATCCAATGGATTCCAACTCATACCCACTCTGAGTGAGAGTAGAACCATCCCATAGCATTTTCTAGGCTGCTGTCTCCATGGAAGCAAACTGCTAGGTCTTTTTCTAACGGAGCTGCTGGTGGGTTTGAACCACTGACCTTTTGGTTAGAAGCTGAGCATTTGACTTTCTGCCCCCAGGGCTCCTTTCTGTTGGGGGAAATAGTGTGGGACAAGTCATGTCGTTGCTGGTGATGATGCTAAGGGTATTCATTCACCTCTGAACGTTCACCATGTTTCCTGCCACCACAAGTCTCTGACTGAAGGCAGAGCATTTTGAGCTCAATAAATGGCTGAACATGACTCACAATAAAGGATCTGTGCATTGCTTTTCTATACATACAAACAGCAGAGTGAGGGCAAGAAATGAAGTCTCACAAGCTAGCTGTATCAGAGATTTGCCTTTCCAGATCTGACCAGCATCCGGAGGATGTCTTTGCTTTTTCATACATTGCTAGAATTTTCTAAAGTGATGTGTGGATAATGTCATGATTTGCTTTCAGTGATACATGGATCTCATGGAGGTGGGGGTGGGGCTTATTAAAGCAAATGGTTAAACTGCATTAAACCCACTGCCCCATTGAGTGGATTCTAATACATAGTAATCTTACAGGGCAGAATAGAACTGCCCAAAGGGTTTCCCAAGACTGTACATCGTTACAGTAACAGAAGGCTGCCTCTTTCTCCGTCAGAGCTTCTAGTGTGCTCAAACTATTAACCTTTTATTTTGCAACTGAGCACTTAAACCACTGGGCCACCTAAAGACTTTCTTGAGCACATGATTAAAGTCCAAGAATCAAGAAGGAGATCAACACAGCTGCCGCATTCTGCTTCAGAAACACCTCAACTGGACGTCTCTGTGCATGTGATTGGCAAATGCGGTCTGCATTTCTGGCTCACATACGTTGAAGGGGAAAACATTTGAGAGGGGTCTGCTGTATCCTTGATGGTGCAAACCCTGGAAGATGAACAGAATAGCATACTCAATGATGTTAAAATCATTTGCAAAATCCCATCAAATATTGGTGAAATGTGTTGTCGCTGAGTTCTTTGGCTTTGCAATGACTTAGCCTTTAATTGTAAAGGATTTCCTCCTTCAAGCATATTGTGTTGATTGCAGAGCCCATGTGATTCCCTCTCAGGTATCTCATAATTCATTTATTCATTGTCTTGGCTAGAAGAAGAAAGATGTTAGAATATTGTGTGGGTGAGATGAAGCATTTTGCTGATTTTATTTTTCCCTTTTCTTTTCTCAATTGCCATTGTGTGTTTGCACTAGAGTGCCACTTTTATAATTAGACAGTCCTACATACTCATTTCCATTAGTATTAATTATCCTCTTTACATTAAGTTTTCACTTTGCTGCCACATGCGCCTTACCGTAAAATATTTGTCTGGAGTGGAGGAAGGAAAATACACACGTGCAATGATCTTTACGGCACCTTGTTCCATTACCTCACTCTATCCACGTGGAATCAGTCTTCGAAGTACAAAGGTGAAGTGGCTGTCTGCCACCTGAAAGACTGTCACCCAGCAGCCCTGAGGGAGAAAGGCCTGGTGATCTCCTTCTGTAAGAGATTACAGCCAAGAAAACCCTGTGGGGCACTTAGTTCTGTCTCCCACAGGGGGTAGCTATGAGTTAGAAACAGAACAACCATTATCAGTCAGGATGTTGATGCTCATTCTCACATGAGAAAGTGGACATTTGGAGAGATCCAGTGATTTTCGGGTGTCCTTGTATTGGAGTGGGAGAGCCGAAAATTAGACCTGCCATTGTCCTTACTTCTCCAGTCCTTTGAATGATGGGGTTTTCCTCTTCCTCCTTAGAAATAACATGGTGCAGTGGAGAACGTGTGCAGATTGGCAGATCTGTGTATGTCTCTGCTACTTGATGCAAGTGGCTTGTGCAGTGAGCCTGAAGATTGGTTGTTGGTTGAGACCAACCCAGCAGTACTGCGGAAGAAAGTCCTGGTGATCTGCTTCCCTAAACATTAAGCCAAGAACACCCAATGCTCAGTTCTACTGAGTCCCCAGGACTCAGAATCGACATGTCAATGGGCTGCTCCCTACATGGATTCCCTAGGTGGGAATAATAGTTAAGTGCTGGATTGTTGTTGTTGTTAAGTACCGTGGAGTTGGTTCCGACTCATAGTGATCCTGCACAGGGTTTTCGAGGCTGCAAATCTTTACGGGAACAGAAAGCCTCCTCTTTCTCCTGCGGAACAGCTGGTACTTTTGAACTACCGACCTTGAGGTTAGCAGTCTGATTTGTAACCACTATGCTACTGAGCTCTTTAAGCACTGGATTACTAGCTTAAAATTTGTCAGCTTGTGGTTCAAATTCACCTGGAGGCATCCCAGCAGACCCCTGGTGGCAATCTGCTTCAGAAAGGTCACAGCCTTAAAAATCCCATGGTTGCTAAGGCTATGACACCACATGGGGTCACCATGGGTCAGAATCAATTAGCTAGTGACTGGTTTGGTTTTTACTCTCTCAGTGGCTGTTGGGAGAGCTAAGTAGACTCTCTTGGGTTTCAGTTGTCCCTCAGAATACATGAATTCTGCAGAGTTAGCACCAGATACACCCAGGCAGGATGGGCTGGCTCAAAGGGATCCTCTCCGGCTTCCACCCTTGTCTGCACCAACCTGTCAGCCATTGTTTGGCATTACTGATGGCAGTTCCAGGTAGAAACATGGCTCCCCAGCATGAACAGGACAGCTTTCTTTTTGTTCTGTTGGCAACCCCCATGTGAAAGAGAAAAAAACAAGCAGCCATGCCTTTCAAGGTGAGATGCAGGAATTAGAAATGGGGTTTGTAGGAAATAAATGAAAGGAAATTGTCAACAATTGGTACAGAGATTTGGACCTAACAAACACTAGAG
The DNA here is from genome assembly GCF_000296735.1 of Chrysochloris asiatica. Classification (NCBI taxonomy): domain Eukaryota; kingdom Metazoa; phylum Chordata; class Mammalia; order Afrosoricida; family Chrysochloridae; genus Chrysochloris; species Chrysochloris asiatica. The sequence continues at coordinate 16,109,181 of NW_006408573.1, read as the reverse complement.
TGGCCAGGCAGGATCTGTGCTCTTCCATTTACTACACTTTGCAGGGGAAGGTGGCCTGCTGACAAACTCCCCCGGGTGGAACTCTATGCATTTCCTACTGCCTGGGACCAGTGATGCTCAGCGCTCCCCGGAGGTAGAGCACAAACCATCAGTCGATGGCACTTCTTCCTTTGAGACACTCTTCATAAAACCATAGTTATCGTGTACCCTAAACTAGATATGGGGTATACCAGATACCTGATAGCATTCATCAAGAAGACCTAACCATTTCCATTGTACCATATTGTTGATAATTGTTGATAATTGCTGTGAAGTTGAACCCGTACTCATGGTGACCCCAAGCTCCATGGAAGGAAATGCTGCCAGATCTTGTGCCATCCTCAGGATCAGTTGCAGATCAATGAGGTTTTAATTGACAGATTTTTGAAAGTACTTCTTCAGTCTCTTCTTCCTAGTCCATGTGAGTCTGGATGCTTCACTTAAAGCTGTCCAGCATCATGGCAGCTGTGTGTAAGCCTCCACTGATGGGTGGGTGGTGGCGCACTGTGTGCATGTGGCGCCCTGCTCAGGAATCACACCAGGACCTCTTGCAAGGAAGCTGAGAATGTTACCAGTACACTATCTATCACTTCCCCTTGTTTTACGAATGAGACGGCTTATCCAGAGAGGTTGCCCAATGCTCCAAACGTCTCACAGCACAGCCTGAGACAGAGCTGAATAGCAGCTCAGGTCTGACTGCCTCTTATTCAGGAACAGCATTCTGGGAGCCATGGGCTGCTTGGTCCTGTTTCACCAGAGATAAATCTTCAGAGCCTTATTACTTTCTGGAGCTGGAGGTAGATTCTCCTGAAATACTCTGTTGGCCACACTGTGAAAGCCAGTGATTCACAGATCCTTGCCAAGGGACCATCATAAATCCTGTGGAGACAGAGAAGTCCCTAAAGGCAGCAGGGTTCTTTGCAGTGGCCCACAGCCTTGAACAATAATGTTGAGAAGAGGAGTATTTGCAACAATGCTTGCGAGAGAGCCAAAGGGCTTGTTGACATGGGCCGGGGCCCAGATGGTCCCCTAAGCAGGGTTTGATGGAGAGAGCTACCTCACAACACATGGAGGCGTGGAAAAACATGAGGGACAGTGTTGTCTGACAGATAACTGTCACGTGTGCTGTCCTTCATCCTTGGCCTCAACTCACCAGTTACTGTGTCTTTTTAGAAACAAGAAAACTTGCCTTATAATCTGCCCTGTTGTTGTTGTTAAGTACCATGGAGTCATAAAAACCCTGTATAGGGTTTCTGAGGCTGTGAATATTGCACTGAGCAGAAAGTCTCATCTTTCTCCTATGGAGTGGCTGGTGGGCTCAAACCACCAACCTTGTTAAGAGAGCCACCACACTCCTCTTCTGTCATGTACCTTGGTGAGAAGGAGAGGCCTGGATGACATCACTTCTGTCCATCCTAGCTTCCCCAGCCCTGTTCCCACCCCCAATGGGTAGAGAGGAGCAGAGTACCGGTGATACAAACCTTTCCCTCTGTGCAATCGTTCTGCCAATATTTGCCAGGTCCAGGAGCCCTGGTGGTGCAACAGTTAAGTGCTCAGCTGCTAACAGTAAGGTTGGTAGTTCAACACCACCCCCAGCCACTTCCTGGAAGAAGACCTGACAACCAGTTTGTATAATGATGACACCCTAGAAAATTGTGTGAATCAATAATGTACTTGATGGCAGTAACAATGTAATAAGGACAGCAACAAACACTTGTAAGACACAGTTTTGTGTGCTGAAGAGTGCATGGTGTGAGGGAGAAGGAGACTCTGTGTGTGTGTGTGTGTGTGTGTGTGTGTTCATGAATGCGGCCTTATTTACATAAGGGTATTCCTGAGTGTATAGTTTTTAATCAAAAATGTGAACTCTATTTTTCATGCATGGATGGAAGATGATTTACTATTGCCTTTATAAGTTTTGCTTTTTCTGTAAAATAAGATGTTTTGTAAAGACACTTTGATTTCCTGGGTGGTTGGTATGAATGGTTCACACACCTGACAGTTAACTGAAATCCACCATAATACCTCAGGAGAAAGTCCTGGCAATCTACTCCTTAGAAAGAAGCTATTAAAACCCCAATGGACCATAGTTTTACTCTGTGAGTTATAATCAATTTAATGACAGCAGAGTTTATAAAGAAAATGACTATGGGGGGAAGGCTTCAAAAGTTTGCTAGGGAAAAAAAAATGGAATTAAAAGATAATGACGTTTTTCTGAGAACTTTTTGAAACTCGCACTGTAGTTAGAATCTGGGTCTTTATTGCTACTCAACTCTTTCTTTTCATCTTGTTTTTGTTAAACTGTTTACATCCCACCCCCTCATCTCTCTCTCTGAACACATACATGCCCCCTCTTTCTCTTCCCTCTCTCTCTCCCTCAGAAATGCTTGGCCAAGAATACACCCATTGGAATTTAGTAACAATGTTCAACTTCTTGGGAGAATATTTTTACTAAGTTTTAGTCTTTTCAAAAGGCCCTGCTCTCATTCCTGTGTCTGTGAGTTACATGCCAACAGCTGGACCGTCAGGTATGCACTATTGGGAATCCCATCACACAGAGAAGTAAAGGTTCTGAGAGGGGCGCCCCATTGCCTGTGGTCACTTCTTTCGTTAGTGATGGAGCCTTAATGTGATCTCTGGATTCCTCGCACCAGCGTTCTGTGTTCTTGTTCCTCCCTGGGGTTCTATTGAAGGGCAGCGGAAGACAGTTCATTTGGGCATATTGATCCGGTGCTTTTTTATTACTCTCATCAGCAACTTGTTCCCTTTGGAGCCAGGGTGTTTTTGCACTGCTAACCCAAGCATACCCCTGTCCCCTGTGGCATTCCCACTCCCGCTTCCGTAGTCAGGCAAAGGAACAAGGGAAACAGAAAGTTAAATGAACTCCCCAAAGGGCAGTCAGCAGGAGCTAGTGGACATTTGCTTTATTCTATTTGTTTGATTTAGAACAAAACAAAACAGCAACTGTTCCCTGCCTTTGGGTCCAAGGACTTAGCCACAGATTTAACAGCAGCAGCCGCTCCCATCAATAATGAAAGAGTCTCTGAGTTGTCTGAAAACAACCAGGACATCAAAGCAACACACCAAAATGAGAATCCAGTGTTTACTTCTCCCTCTTCAGTGCCCTAGGGTCAGCTTCCTCCGAGGCCTTACTCCCTCGCAGTGCTATCTGTCCACCTACGCTACTGGGACTCTGGTTGCATATGCATCACCTCAGCCCCCTCCCCCAGACCTGCTGAATCAAACACTGCATTTTAATAAGGTCCTCAGGTGATCTATGTATCCCACCTGAATTTAGAGATCATCTGAAGAACAGAGCTGATGCATTAGACATTAAAGACCAGAAGAGTTGTGGGATGCCATCAAGGGCATCATCATCATACAGGAAGAAAGCAAAAGGTCAAGAAAGAAAGAAAGATAAGAAAGAAGGAAAAGATCAAAATGGATGCCAGAAAAGACTGAAAATTGCTCTCCAATGTACAGATGCTAAAGTAAACGGAAGAAGTGAGGAAGTACTAAGTGCCAAACAGAAAATTTCAAAAGGTAGTTCGAGAAGACAAAGTCAAATATTATAATGAACTGTGCAAAGACCTGGAGTTGTAACACCAAAAGGGAAGAGGATGTCAGTATTTCTCAGAGACATGATACTCAGCTGAGAGACCTAAAGGAGCAAATTCAAGCCTCAACATGCATTACTGAAGGATTCTGTGGGCAAAATATTGAATGATGCAGAAAGCATCAAAAGAAGATGGAGGGAATACACAGTCACTGTACCAAAAAGAAATGGTCGATGTTCAAATATTTCAAGAGGTAACATAGGATCAAAAGTCAACGATCCAGAAGGAAGCAGTCCAAGGTGCATTGACACCATTGGCAAAGAGCAAAGTACCAGGAGTAGATTGAATACAAATTGAAATCTTTCAACAAACTGATGCAGCACTGGAGTCAATCACTCATCTATGCCAAGAAATTTGGAAGACAACTACCTGACCAACTGACTAGAAGATATTCCTATCTGTGCCCATTCCAAATTGGGGTGACACAATGAAATGCAAAAATCATCAGACACTATCATTGATGCCCATGTAAGTGAAGTTTTGCTAAAGATAATACAAAAACGGCTGCAATCATACATTGACAGAACTTCCAGAGGTCCAAGCCAGATTCAGAAGAGGGTGTGAAATGAGGGATATCTTTGCTGACGTCAGATGGAACTTGGCTGAAAGCAGAGAATACCAGAAAGATGTTTACCCATGCTTGATTGGCTACGCAATGACTTTCAACTGTGTGGATCATGACAGGCTGTGGACAGCATTGCGAAGAATGAGTATTCCGGAACACTTAACTGTGCTCATGAGAAACCTGTACATAGACCAGTTGGTAGTTGTTTGAGCAAGGTTGTATTCTTCCCCATACTTATTCAATCTGTATGCTGAGAAAATGGATTATATGGAGAAAAATGTAGCAGCAGGATTAGAGGAAAACTCATTAACAACCTGCCATACGCAAATGACCCACCTTGCTTGCTGAAAGTGAAGAGGACTTAAAGTTCTTACTGATGAAGATCTGTATAGGTTGCATCTCAATGTAAAGAAAACAAAAAATCCTTACCTCTGGAACAATTAACAACATTCTCATCAATGGAGGAATGATTGAAGTTGCCAAAGACTTCATTTTCTTGGATCAACCATCAACAGTCATGGAAGCAGCAGTCAAGAAATCAAATAACATAAAGCATTGGACAAATCTGCTGCACAAGATATCTTTAAAGTGTTGAAGAGTAAACACCTTGAGGACTCAAGTGCACTTACCTAAGTCATGGTATTTTCAATAGCATCATATGCATGCAAAAGCTGGACAGTGAATACAGAAGACCATAGAAGAATTGGTGCATTTGAGATATGGTGCTGAAGGAGAATGTTAAAAGTACCATGGACTGCCAAACCAATCTGTGTTGGAAGAAGTACAGCCAGACTACTCCTTGGAAGCCAGATGTCCATACTTCATCTCTCATATTTGAGACATATTGTCAGAAGGGACAGTCACTGTAGGAAGATATCATGTTTGGTAAAGTGGAGGGTTGGAGAAAAAAAAGGCAGATCCCCAACGAGATGGACTGGCAAAGTGGTAGCAGTAATAGGCTGAGATGTAGCAACGATTGTGAGGTTGGCCCAGGAGTGGACAGGGTTTTATTCTGTAGTGAATCGCTATGAGTTGATGTTGATTTGATGGTACCTAACAATGACCAGCAGATGACCTGGGGAATACTAAGAGAGAAGGGGACTTCCCTGCCCCTCAGGTCCAGGACTGGAGCAGACGGAATGAGCCATTTGTCTCAAGTCCAACATTCCAGAGGGTACCCCAGATGCAGTGATATAGGCATTCCCGGGTCTCCACAAGTGAGTCAACATGAATCTTTTGCTTTCCTGGTGCATAGAAAAGTAGTGTCTACACAATACTGTGGTCTACCGAATGTGCAATAGCGTGATGAAGAACTTGGAAATACCGTGAGAATGGTCAGAATGTGACACCTAGACACACTGTTGGGAAAATGACTCTGATCCACTTGCTGGACTCAGGGTTGCCACAAACTTTCAGTTTGTAACACACAGTATCTGCGGAATGCAATGAAGCGAAGAACAAGAAGATAAAATGTACCTATGGTTAATGCCCCCAACGAGATGGATAAGCCAGGTGACATCACTGATGGCATCAAGTGTGGCAGCGGTAGTGAGGTTGGCCCAGGATTGGGCATTGTTTCGTTCTGCTGTGCATGGGGTCGCTATCAGTCGGTTCCGACTCGATGGCACCTGACAACAACAACATAGTTAATGCAATATTTAGATAAAAAAAAAAAAAAAAAAAAAAAACCTAAGCAAAATTTTTCCTGACTAGCTGCTTCCTCAGGATCTTCTGAGGATCAAGCAGAAGAAGCTGGGGATGAGAAGGCACGGGGACTTTTGCTTTTGTTTCTCTGCATATTCCTCATTTTCAGTAAGCCAAATTGCATTGGATTGTTTTGATTTTGGTCTTCACATATACATATAGTGTCTTGGTGTGGTGCTGTAGGATAAGCTCTGGACCTCAAGGATGTTTGAACCCCAAGGTCGACAGTTCACGCTCACTAGCTGCTCCATGGAAACCTTCTCTACACGATCACTTTGAGTCGAAACCAACTCGAGGGGACTTAACAACAACAACGTCTACACATTACTGGAATTTCAGTCACTGTAATTACATACAAGAAGTGTAGCATGTCCACTTGGACACTGAAGCTCTGTGTTCAGTTGGACTGGTTAACAAAGATCATACTCAGGACCATTTAGTTGGTTCTGACGCATAGTGACCCTGGTATAATCTGAATTGCCGACCTTACAGCTAGTGGTCCAGAGCTTATCTGACAGTTGTTGAGTGTCTTCTAGTTGGTTCTGACTTACAGCACTTCTGAATAGTGTTTCTGAGGAGTGGTTGGTGGACTTGAACCACTGATATTTTGATTAGCATTCTAGCACCCATCCTACCGTGGGACACCAGGAGTACATTTATCACGGGCTTTCTGTGAATTTCTGCTCGCAACTTCTGGTGTGGCAATGTTGGTTAATGCGCTGGACTACAAAGTTGGCTTGAACGACAAGGTTGGCAGTTTAAGCTCACCAGCCACTCCTTGGAAACACTATACAGTGTCACTATGGGTCAGAACTGACCCAAAGGCACTTGACAACAACAAATGAATTTCTGGCAAATTAGAGGGTCGGAGAAAAAGAACAAGACCCCCAAATGAGATGAATTGGCACAGTGACAACAGCAGTGGGCTCAAATGTAGCAACGATTGTGAGGTTGCCTTAGGACCGGGCAGTGTTTTGTTCTGCTGTGTACTGGGTGGCTATGAGTCGGTACCGATTCAGTGGCACCTAACAACAAAAATGGACTTCTGATGTGGCACTGCAGGATCAGCACTGGACTGAGAACTATGAGGTCAGCAGTTCAAATCTACCATCTGCTCCTTGGAAACCATATACAGAGTAGGTTTGAGTTGGAACTGAGATAATGGCAGTTAGCAACAGCAACCTGCCCTCTGGGGAGCGCTGTGATTCTGTAGATAAACATCAGACTGCTAACCACAAAGTTGTTGGTTTGAGCCCGCCAGCTGCTTTCTGCTCCTGCAAAATGTACAGCCTCGGAAACCCTATACGGGGTAGCTGTGAGTCGGAACCCACCCAACAGTATGTAACAACCTGCACTGTAGCATTGCTGAGCCAGAATCAACTAGATGACAGTAGTTGTGGCTTTGGTGTGGACCTATCCGACGCTAAGTGTGTCACAGGGATTAGAGCTGAAGAGGCAGAGCTTTCAGAAGGTTAGGTTACTTGCATTAGGTTATCTAGGTCATACCTGTTGTTAAGTGCCTTCGAGTCTGTTCAGACTCATAGCAACCCTGAATAGGGTTTCCAATAAGTGGCTGGTGAGCTTGAACTGCTGACCTTGTTGGGGTCCAGTGCGTGTCCTACAGCTCCTCACCAGAAGGAGGTAGAATTCAAATCCAGATCGCCTTGTCCAGAGTTAATACTCTTGTTACCAGTTTCCAGTGTCCTTTGATTTGATTCTGACTCATGGAGGCATCATGTGTGTCAGAGTAGACCTGTGCTCTAACTTTTGGTTTTGAATTGAGTGAAGGTCTGCAGAGAAGATCATTGGTTTTACATTCACCAAATCATATACTTTGCTTCATTACAGTGATCATCATCTCCTCCATGTACCTTCAGTATTTACATCTCCTCACTTAAACTCTTCCATTCCTCCCTGTGTCTCCCGCTGCCTTCCTCTTTCCTCTGCTAACCTCCCTCGTGTTGTATGTACATTTTTTAATGGCTGATTTTCTAGTAGCCAGGTCTTTCTTCTGAGGCTCCATTTCTCTAAGTGTCCCTAGATGGCACAAACGGTTTGCACTCCACTGACACTGTGGGCTAAGTGCTCATAAGGCCGGTTTGAACCGCAAGGTTGATGGTTCAAACTCACCAGCCACTCCTCAGAAACTATACAGGGTTCCTATGAGTGGGAACCGAATCAAAGACACTTAACAAAAATAACAATAAACTAAAGGTTGGGAGACCAACCCACCCAGGGGCTCTCTGAAAGAAAGGTCCAGTGAACTGCTTCTATACCAAGGGCAGCCCCGAACGCCATATACAGGAGTTCTTTTCTGTCACACTTGGGGTCGCCTTGCGTGGGAACCCATCTCAGTGGTAGTGGATTCTGCTTGATTCTGAGTCTGCCATACGATAAAATGAATTGACAGTAGTCGCAGTTGTAAAGCGTAGCCGCTCACCCTCCTGTTTTCTTCATCGTGTGTAATGACAAGGTTGCCAAGTGTGTTTTTCTGCTGCAGTTTCGTCCTTCATGAATTTTCATTTTGAAATGCTTTTCCAAGCAGTGGAATCAGAGTGATCGTCGATGGTAGTTGCTGTTAACAAATGTTCTATAAAATGTGTTATTTTTTGATGGAGTTGGGGGTCATGAAGTTAGTTCAGATGTAGATCCAGGGTTAGTTGAAGGCCCTCTTTCCTGTGTGGGCCCCCTTGGGCTCTGCAGGAGGGAGGGAGGTGGGGTTGTTGGGGAGCTCCACGTGGCTCAGCCCCTGCCTCTCCTCTCTTTCCTGCACTTGCTCTCTGGTGTGCATCTGTGTGGACTCATTAGCAGCGAGTGTGTGTCTCGTCACAGTAGCTCATTCACAGGCGGCTAGCAGTGCCAGGGAGCTGGGGCCGCCTCCCACACTGCCTAGGCCAGCACATTGTCCAAGAGGAAGGACTCCAAAACCGCGCTGGGCCGCACCCTCTCCTGGCCCACGGTCCTTGGTGTCCCCACATGAGGCGTCCTGAGATCGAAGAGAGAAGGTACCACTGGAGGTAATGTTCTGGTGGCTGGGTCCAGCTTCCCAGGCAGACTGACTGATGGACGGCAGCACCCTTGGATGGTAGAGTGAGTAGGTGCCTCTCGCCTGCCAGCCCCAAAGCCGGGGCCAGACAAGGGATGGGAATATAGCCTGAGGTTTGATCAAATGGGTGCTGCTTCTAGACTGTCAGTCCTGTTTGGTTTCTGTCCTGTCTGACCCTCCAGGTTCGTTGTTCTGTACTAGCCGCTAGGTTGCTATCTGCACTGGATTCAGGGTTTGTTTCTATTCTGGCTGTGTCGCTGCTGCCAGGGCTGTGGCTCAAGCATTTGGCTGGGACTGCAATTCTCCTATTAGAACCTCCCCAAAGTTCCTTCTGGTATGTCTGCGAGAGGAGAGGCATAGACTGGATTGCACTGCCACACTGGCATGTTTGGGGACACACATTGGGAACACTGTTGCCATCTTCTGCCTTTGTCTACTCTCCACATTCCATCTTCCCCGTCTGTGGAGCTGACTACCAATTGCTCCTGACCTAATTACAGGGACCCTTTCACTTATCAGAATAAGTAGATTATAATGGTTAGTGTCCTGGGACTCCAAGTGGACTCTGAGATTTTGGAGTCCTATCGACCTCCTTGGAATGTGTGTGTGGAGTGTGTCTATCTGTGTGTGCCCTTGCATGCATGTAGGTGAATGTATGCATGTGTGCATCTTGTACAGATGCCTAAGTGAAGGTTGACATACCCTACCGATGAATGTTGGAGCATTGCTTTCAGAAAACTGTCCTGTGGTTTTGTACAGAATCGTTAATAGTTTAACTGGGTTCCCCGCTTCGGTCTCTTTTCATTTTCCAATTGAAACCGATTCTCTCAGGCACTAGTCCTCACATATTCTGCTCTTGGTGTCAGCTCTGTTTGCTTCTCTTCTGCCAAGGATACCAGGGAATTGCTCAAAAGACCTTTAGAACTGTTTGCTCCATGAATGAAGCGTGCAGTGGGGGCAGTTCCAAGGACGGCCCATGTCTCCAATGTATTCTGCGCCACAGTCGCTGGTCAGAGGACTCACGTGCTTGACTTTGTCCCACGGATCACAGGAGCCATGTGGGACGTTGGTGTTGTCAGTGGATTCCAGAGGTTCCGACCTTTTCATCGTTGTTTCACCCTGCACTTTGAAAGATACTCTCCCAAAATGAATCCTATTTACAAAGCAGTAAACAATCCATTCCCTCCTTCATAATTAACCCTATGTGTGTGATTGTCAATCAGAGCTTCAAATCAGGATGAGTTCATCAGAATCAACATTTATTAATTTACTGAGCACCTTCAGTGTGACCGGCAATGCCAGGTGCAGGGGATAAAACAGGGAAGAAAATTCAACTTTAGTAGGACTTTCCAGTATATAATATTCGTGTTGACTCGTCATCGTAATTAGGGTCAGATGCATGAAGCACTCACTGTGTGTGTGTGGCAAGTACCTTGCATGTTTCAACTTCTTTCATCTTCAGAGTTAGGCATTTGATCTGACACTTTTTAGATGAGGAAACTGAACCCCGAAGGAGCTGAGTCACTTCTCAAAGCATCCATTCAATTACAAGGCGTTTGACTCTGGAGAACCCATGGCATTTACAGACACTTGCTCCCTACATTACTTCTGTCTCTTTCCTGTTGGATAGCTGTTGGCTTCTGTGGGCAGGGGAGCACCTTATGTTTTCCCCACATTCCATGAATCCTATCTGGGATCCCTAGGTACAGAAGAGTCTGTTGCCTTATAGGACAATGGAAGTTCTAAGTAAGATATTAAGCTTACTAGCCTCCTGATATTTTCAGTTGGGGATATGGAGGCTCTGAATGTAAAAGCTCATTGCTCATGGTCACAGAAGAACCAGGTCTGAACTTGACCTCAGCATGTTTGATTTATAGGCTGGTTCTGTTGGCTTGATAAGAAATCACACATCTCTGGGTCTTTGTACCTAGGCTTGACGTAAGAGCAGCCAAGTTGGGACACAGTGCAAACTGAGGGAGGTCCAGAATCTGGTGTTGCTCATCTCTGTGTCCAACCCTGAGCCCAGCCCCAGACGCCATAGGTTCTCAGCAGCTGTGTGTTGGAGGATGTCGTAGACAGAATGAAGGGGCCTCCCTTCAGGACTAATCTTCTCATGCTATTTATTCGGTTGTTGCTGACTTTCCTTCTTGGAGTCTCCAACACCAGAAAGTATTTTAGACTCAAATTGATGGTATCAATATTTAATTTGACACTTTGATGATTCAGTCATTCAGTATCATGAACTATTTTCTTGTTTCTATTTTTGGAATGCATTGGCTGGTTCTTTTGGCCTCTCTAGGTTGAGTAGTTTTTCCTGGCTATCCGGGAATGCAATGGAAGGTACAGAGCCACCAGTCGCCTGGCTCACTTTGAGATCTATTCTGCAAAGTGTATGTTTCCTGCATCATGAAGAGACTTGATTAAATTAGCAATATTTTGTTTCTCGGGCAGGCAAATGTTAAACAATTAGAAAAGATGTGGGAAGAGAAGAGGAAACATCACCTTTAGTTCATCCACTTGGACTCATGCATTCATTGCCTTCATCATGAAGAGCTTCGCATATTCCAGCATATTGTTTCCACGGTGCTTTGCATTTTTCATATTTACCAAGGAGCTCTGGTAGCGTAGTGGTTACGAATCGGGCTGCGAACCTTAAGGTCAGCGGTTCGAAACTACCAGCCGCTCCGCGGGAGAAAGATGAGGCTTTCTACTCCCGTAAGGATTTACACCCTCGGAAACCCTGTACAGGGTCGCTATGGGTCGAAACCGACTCGACGGCACTTAACAACAACAACAACCACTTTGGGGGTAGGCTGCTTATTCCTTACAGGGTGTATGCCTCATCTTACTTCAACATGATCCTATTACAGCAATGCAATTTGAATTTACATGAATCTAGGGATCTAACGCTTCTTGGGACTCTGGGTGAAACAGAATGGGATTGTAAAAGATTTGCTAATACTAGAATGTCCATTCATCAAGCCCTTTTTCCATTTCACATAGCTCCTTCAAGGTCTAATGCTTCATTTCCCTAATGGAAAAAAAAAACAAAAAACGACTTGAAGTTTACATAGAGAAACCTTGAATTAGTTAATATCGGAATTCTTTTTTTCCCATCTATATTTTTAAAATATATTTTAAATAGGATAAGCATTGGACTGCTAACCTTAAGGTCGGTGGTCCAAATCCACCATTCACTCCTTGAAAATCCTATACAGGGTTGCTGAGTCAGAACCGGCTTTATTCCAGGGCATTCAGCACCAACACAGTGGATTGGTACAGGGACAGCAGTAATAAGGTCACGTGTAGCAGGGATTGTGAGAACCCGGCAGTGTTTTGTGAATAAGGTCCTCGTGAGTCGCTACTGACTCAACAACACCTAACAACAGCAATACTTTATTAATCTCTAGGACCCTTTGTCCTCATGTCTGGAAATGGGTGACATGTAACAGGAAGACAAAAACAGTAAAAGGAATAAAAAAGTAAAACGAAATGCTGAGGAAAGCTAACCAGGTCTGAACATTTCTTCAGGAGACAACTAACTTAGGAAGTTAGAAAACTGTTCAATTAAATCCACCTGCTCACGTCCAGGTCAGACCTGTTAGGGTCAGTCCTTTAGTGAGGTCCCAGGGTTTTTAATGATTATGGGTCTGTGGAAATGACGTGGTAATGAGCTGACTTAGAAAGGCAGGTAGAGAGGGCTTTCATGAACTCAGTTTGCGTCATTGTTCGGCAAGGTCACTGGGGAACCTTCTTCAGCTACTGAAAACAGACAACCTCACCGATCCCTTTGTGCTATCTCCTCTCCTCTTCATTTCTTTAGTTTTGTCTTGTTTTGAGAGCTCTCTTCATTCTTCTCACCATCTGTCTCCTCTGCAGTTCGACTTTAACTTTGAATAAACCACTACCCACATGTGTGTTGTGGAAAAGCAAAATGTAGGGAATTTCAGGACCCTCATTTACCTGACCTGTTTCCTTGCAGGCACCCCTCACTCCTTCTCCACCTCTCTTTCTCCTTTTCTCTCCCATTCCCCCTGCCTCCCTCCCATCCTTCCTCCCTCTTTTCCATCCTACCTGCTTCCCTTCCATTTTTCTTCTCTCCCTTCTACCTTACATCCCTCTCTGCCTGCCTCCCACCTTCTCTCTGTGCCTCCTCAGCATGGCCCCGGACTCTGTGTATCTGCCTAGCTCTGAAAAGACACTGCTATGGGGAAATCTTCAACACACAACTGTTGAATCCGTGAAAGAAAGCATGGATGAATGGCCAGGATGGTTGGTGTTGGTTGTCCCTGAGTCGTCTCCCACCCACCTTATGGCCACCTCATGCCTAAGGGCATCAGGCTGCTGTGACCAACAAGGCTTTCACTGACTGGTTTTCAGAAGTATATCACCAGGCGTTTCTTGCTCAAGCCTTTCTTAGTCTGGAGTCATTGCTTAACCTTTGCAGCATCGCAGCCACAGGTAAGCTTTCATGGAAGGATGGGAGGGGAGCTGCACACCAGGCACCTTGGCTGGGAGAATTCTCCCATCAAATCACCACTGTCCCCTCATCAGAATGGTCTGTACCCAAACCCAGCCCAATCCACTGCCATGGGACAGAGTGCAGCTTCCAAGGTTGTTATCTGTATGGAAAAGGTCTGCCTCTTCTTTCTCCCATAGAGCAGCTGGTGGGTTCGAACTGCCAAGCAGTTCGCAGCCAAGCACCTCACCACCAGAGTTTTTTGATCAGAGCAGTAAAAAGGTAAAGTTCTAGTGAGGGAATGAGGGGTCCAGGAAGATTGCTGGTTCCCCCCCCCCCCCCACACACACACAGATCTACCGCTCCCTGTCTCCTTCTTGGCCTCCTTCTCATAGAGGACCTGCCCAGGCCTTGCAAGAGCCCCATCGCTGTCTGCTCCCATGTCTGTTGTCCTAAATGTCTGTCCATATCTAAGCATGCACACTGGTCCAGTGTTAGGCTCTGTAACAATGTAAAAGGACTGGTTTGTCTTTCCCTGGATCCGTTGTTTCCATTTTGTCCTCTTGATTCCACAAATTTTATGTAGATTTTGAAACTAAAACCCTACTACATACAAATGGAGCCCTGGTGGGAGGTTATAGGATAAGCACTGGACTGCTAACCATAAAGTCAGCTGTTCAAACCCACCAGTTGCTCCTTGGAAATTCCATACAGGGTTGCTGTGAGTTAGAACTGGCTTGACAGCACTTAACAACATCAGTTCGTATAAAATGAACAATTCAGAGCTCTTGCATAAAATTGAAAAAAGGAAGAAGAAGTGTGGAACCCAGAGCACCCCTATCCCCAACTCCCATCATGGACCTGCAGTGGCCTCCAGGGTGCCCTGGGAATGCCAGGCTCTGCCAAGCACAGTGATATAACAGCCAGTAGATTAGATCAGCTCAGCTCTTACATCCTGTGATTTGTAATGTCTCTCAAAAGTCATGTCTGGGTCTCCGTGTTTATGGTTGCAGCAAATGCAGATGATTTGGTATTCAGCACCGTTGGAACTATAATGTTGCTGCACTTTACAACCTTACAGGAACCCTGGGTTCCCTAAAACTACACAAAAAAACAACACACCATTCTAAGTATAAAGCTCAAACGGAGGATAGAGATGGTGAGCAATACATGTTGTCTTTCATTCCTACCCAGTAGAGCATCATCTATGCACTAGGCAGGTGTGCCCTGGTGTACAGACATCCTAAGAGGGAGTTGCTGCGGTGAGTCAGAAGTGACTCAATGGCAGCAGGGTTGGAGGGAGGAAGATGTGATCCAGTCTGTATTATGTTAACCTCTTCTAATCCTCTTCATGCCGTTGATCACTATCTAATTTGCCTTTCTTTCTTACTCTGTTTCCTTGTTCCCTTTGTAACTCTACCTCTGGATGAAAGCTCTGTAGGAAGAGTGACTTGTCTGACTACTTGAGACCCTGGTGTCTTGACCAATGTGGCTTAAGAAACATGTACTGACGGGTGAATGGTTGGCAGAGAAGATGGCACAGAGGTGTGTGTGTGTGTGTGTAAAGTTAGAGAGTAGGATTGTTAGGCTGAAAGGGCCAGAAAGAATGAAGGAGTTTTATTAGATGGAAAGAGTATTCCATGCAGAAGCAAAAAAAATAGTGGATGCAAAGTTTGAGTGAAACAAAATGGGAAATTAAGGAAAACCAGCTAGTCCCCGTAAGGAGCTGGTGAAGCTGAAAACCAGTTGAGGCTTCTTTATGAACAGCCTTCCCTGCGGGCAGTGTGGGGTGGTGGTTTGGACTAAGCTGGGTGGTTGGGATATATTATGCATCATATCTTTCTGAGATTTTTCAGCTTTTGCATAAACCATCAACCCTTCCATTGAGTTGGTTCTGCATAGGTCTTCCGAGGCTGTGCATCTTTTTCAGAAGCAGAAAGCTTCATCTTTCTCCTGCAGAGTGGCTGGTGGGTTTGAACCTTCTATCTTGTGGTTAGCAGTCTACTGCTTATCCTATAGTGCCAAGGACAATCAATAATAATATCTGTGAAAGCACAATGCCTAGAACAAAGCAGGGCTCAAATATTATTAAACACCAAAGAGGCCCACTGGAGGATGAGGAGGTGTGGGCTTTAAACCCGGTGTGGTATGTACATGGTGTGGGAGCCCACCTGCTCACTGAGAAGGATGCTGTAGTACCTCCTCTCCCCACTCCTCCTCTCAGCACGTTTTGTTGTTAGGTGCCCTGGATGCTGCCCATGCCTCATGGCAGTCCCATGCCCACTGGAATTACACAGTCTTGATCACCAGGCCTTTTTTGCTTGTCTATGTGAGTGTGGCAACTCCGCTGAAACCTGTTCAGCTTCATAGAAGCATGCAAGCCTTCACTGATAGCGAGGCAGCTGTACATGATGTATATTGGCAGGAAGTGGAACTCGGGCCTCCCGTGTGGAAGGTGGACCTCTGCCACTGAGCCACGTCTGCTTCTGTGAGAGACACTGGGTGTGGTCCACATGTCAGATGCTATTCTGAGCTGCTGATGTTCACAGTGGTTCCTCTAAGTGCATCATGAGAACCAGTGAGGTGAAGATTCCTCAGCCATCAGCATCTGCAATGGCTGTGTCCTCCCTGAGAAACAGACTCCTGGGCACCATCTTGAACATGACCTTGTTTCCCCAGTTCCCTGTGGTACGCATTCTTTAAGAGTGCTGACTGCTGCGTCTGAGTTTAGCATATGGACCTTCGTTTATGTTGGCATCTCAGGTCATTGCTTCTCCTGGTTTCCTTTGTCTAATATGAAACATCAATACAGTGTTTTATACTGTGTGCATCTTTGTGTTCTGATGTGGGACTGGTCACTGCGAGGGTACTGGACTGGGCAGCCTGTTGTTCCTTTGTGCCTGAGATCAATCGTATTGCATTGAGTTGAGGACCACTAGCAACAACAATGCATCCTTAAGAGCAGCCTTAAATACCCTTTGAAATAAAACAGGACTTGCATAAAATGCATGGAATGGATTATAGGGACAGGTAGAGACAGGGTATAGGGAATTATAGGGACAGGTAGGTGATGGATTCTGTGCCGCCTGAGTTTCCTACCCGTTTTCTTCTACATGAAGATCCTGATTCCTAGAGAGTTTTTAGATTCTGTTTCTGCCTTCATCACCAGGTTGGGACTGATGTTTTTTCTCTCTGTAATTCCTTCTCAGTCCTTGAAAGAGATCCACAGCATTCCTCTAGGCCTCTTATGTGCCTGGTTTGTGAGGTGGTGCCCACGGCAGGGTCTGGGGCTTAATTTAGGGGCTATGAGCTCTGCTCTTCATGTACGTCCCACTCAGGCCCCCAACCTCCCCACCCACAGCACCCCCACCTTGGCACGGATCCATATTCCCAACTGTCATTCATTCATGCTTTGCAGTCACCATATCTGATTGCCACCACCCACATTGTTATTTACGTCATGTTTTCTTTTGACTCATTCTACTTTTCTTAAATAGTTTTAAAGAAAATGCTATTGCAATATGGGATGGAAAACCAATACCTTTTTCATAAATCAGAGATAGCACATCGCACAGAAATAGACAGGATTAAAGAAAGACAATGGAACCAAATCCATGCTGAGCTTGAGACTGCCTTCACTTTTCAAAGGAAGATTTGTTCAGGAATAGCTGAAAAGAGTGGAAACTTTCTCTTCTGTGATCAGGAGTGAAAGAGAATTGAAAAGACACTGCCCCACTTCCTAAGTCATTGTTACTTAATGCCAATACAAACAACACTACCTTGGGCTCTTATTGTATTGGACATTTGCACGACAATCTTTGTATTCCTTTATATCCAGTCCATAAAGCTGAACGTTGATAAATTCTTCATGAAGATGGCATCTGTTAATAGTTAATGAATGGTGAATTTGTTCTGGAAACAATAGAGCAATGTACTCATCCTATTATCATGTATGCACACTACGGGAGAATGTCTTATTTTACTGATGGTTTGTGTCAGAAGCACCTTGGAAGAAAGAACTGGAAGTTTACTTCTGAAAAATCAAGTCGTTTAGAACACTATGAAGCACAATTCTATTCTGACACACATGGGTCAGAATCAACCCATTTTATTTTTATTTGTGTACATGTGGACTCTTGGTGTGTCGTTGTAGGATAAGCACTGGCCTGCTAACCAGAGGTCAGTGGTTTCAAACCCGTGATCCTCAGGCACCCTACACATGGTCATTATAAGTCAGAACTGACTCCGTGGCGCACAAAAATAACAACACATGCATAAGGAGCTGTGATTCTGTGGGTTAGGCATTGGATTGCTAGTGGCAAAGTCAGCAGTTCAAACCCACCAGCTGTTCTGAGAGTGAAAAAAAGAGGCTGTCTGCTTTGAAAAGATTTCTAATTTCAGAAACTGTCTATAGGGGTCACTGTGCTTTGGAATTAATTTGAAGACAGTGGGTTTGGGTTTGGGTTTGGGTTTGGGTAGATTTGTTGTTGTCAAGTGCCGTTGAGTTGG
This sequence comes from Chrysochloris asiatica, assembly GCF_000296735.1. Classification (NCBI taxonomy): domain Eukaryota; kingdom Metazoa; phylum Chordata; class Mammalia; order Afrosoricida; family Chrysochloridae; genus Chrysochloris; species Chrysochloris asiatica. The sequence goes on along the minus strand of NW_006408573.1, from coordinate 16,091,242 downwards.
TTCCAACTCATAGTGACCCTGTGTAGGGTTTCCAAGGCTATAAATCCTTATGGAGCAGAAAGCCTCATCTTGCTCTCTCAGAAAGGCTGGTGGGATCAAACTGTTGACCTCGTGGTTCACTTATTCTATAGTGCCACCTCATTCCCACTGGGGTATATATCTGCATGCACATATACGCACGTGTCTGACAGATGCAGATACCAAAGAAGGCGTCCATACAACTTGTTTAAAAACCCATTCCGATTTTTACATGTCTGATGCCTTAAGGTGAAGCAGTCGTCATTACTGATACTGGAGAAGATCTTCCCAACCTCTGACTGGGGTCCATCTCTCTTAGTGTGGCAGGAGCATTTGTCTGTTTGCTAGGCACTGATGAGATGAACTGGTCTGGCCAGGTGGCCTAATGCAACATTTTCAATTATTAGCACCAGAATTAGTAAAAGCATACTTCATGTCTTACTGTTTGAGAAATTTCAAAAAGAAAAGAATAGAAGAAATGAGTAATTGGGTCATGACTCCATTGAGCATGTGCACTGTGTGTGGATATGTGGGTGCATATGCTTGGGAGGTCAGAGGTAGGGGACAACTTTGATTAAGTTCCATGAACAATAATGGATGAATTGGGGCACAGCCTTGATAAAGCTCAGTAAACAGTAATATATAGATCCCGGTACAGTCTTGATAAAGTTCCATAAACAGTAAGACATAGATTGGGATACAACCTTGATAAAGCTCCATAAGCAATAAGACATTAATTGGGGTATGGCCTTGATAAAATTCCATTAACAATAATACACAGATCAGGGTACAACCTTGATAAAGCTTTGTAAACAATAATATATAGATCTCGGTACAGCATTGATAAATAATAATACATAGATTGGGGTACAGCCTTGATAAAGCTCCGTAAACAATAATCTATAGATCCCAATACAACCTTGATAAAGCGTCGTAAACAATAATCTATAGATCCCGGTACAGCCTTGATAAGACTCCAGAAATAATAATACATAGACTAAAACATAGATGGGGGTGCAGCCTTGATAAAGCTCCGTAGTCCATAAGACATCGACTCTCAGTATAGGTGTTCTATTTCCCCCAAATGTTTGAGAATGTCAGAAAGTGTGCATACTGGTGAAGAGCATGATTCCCCCAATAAAGTGCAACAAGCTCTAGCGGACACCTTCCAAAGGCCTGCTTCAGCCACCCTGAGTGAGTGTGTGATGAGGATGCAGTGTTGGCTTGACTGTTCCCTGGTTCACTCCAGGCATTCTTCCACCAGATTCAGATCTGTGCCTGAAGAAAATGACAAATCACCATCCAGTGTGGGCCTTCAGAGACACTTGCCGGTGGCTGACACCACAATGCCAACACCTCATTTCCTCATTACTTGGGAACATTCATTTTGCCTTTGTCTACCGGGATCCAGAGGGCCAGTGAGTAGAGACCCTCCTTTCCCTGGTGCAGCTGACAGACCACCAAGTTTGTACTGCTTGTGTCATTAGAGGAAGAGCTAAGAAGAGGTGAATAACCAAATGGCCTTCTAGTCTGCACTCTCTTTTACATTGCACAAGGACCATCCCAGTTCAGTGAGAGAAACCTGGGTTTTGTTTGTTTCTGAGCCTAATGACCCCAGAGAAACCTGACTCCTCTATGTCATAAATCCATTGCCTGCCTGTTGACAGGCAAAGTCACGTTTGCTACTCTGGGAAGATAGTAGAAGGTTATAACTATTTCTAGCACACAACAGACCTCTGCTCTCTCTCTCTCTCTGTGTGTGTGTGTGTGTGTGTGTGTGTTTGTAAACACTTCTCTGATTTTGTGAATATGAATATTTGTATCGTCCGGAAGTTTTCAAATAAGTTGATTCCCCTATGTGAAAGGTGCCCAGACTTGATAAAATGTTAGCGATACTGCTCTGGGCCTTTGCTTGTGGTCCAAGTTCTTGGCCATGTTTCATGTCATCTGGGGATGCTCCTTTGTCAGGGTTGCTCTTTGGTTTGGGAACCTGGAAAAATGATGCAATTGTAATCATTTTTTTTTAATTGTTGGACTGCTTCCTTAAATTACTACCCTCAATTAGATCTAGAGAAAGTGGTTGAATATAGGTGTTAGGTTGTTGTTGTTGTTGTCAGGTGCCATTGAGTCGGAATCGACTCCTAGCGACCCCATGCACAGCAGAACGAAACAATGTCCGATCCTGGGCCAACCTCACTACCGCTGCCACACTTGACGCCATCAATGATGCCACCTGGCTGATCCATCTCGTTGGGGGTCTTCCTCTTTTTCTCTGACCCTCCATCTTACCCAGCATGACATCCTTCTCCAGCGACTGTTTCCTACTGACAATATGTCCAAAGTATGAGAGACGAAGCTTAGCCATCCTAGCTTCCAAGGAGCACTCTGGCTGCACTTCTTCCAAAACACATCTATTGGTTCTTTTGGTAGTCCATGGCACTTTCAGTATTCTCCTCCAACACCACAACTCAAAGGCATCAATTCTTCTACAATCTTCCTTATTCACTGTCCAGCTTTCGCATCCATATGAGGTTATTGAAAATACCATGGCTTGGGTCAGGTGCACCTTAGTCCTCAAGCTGACATTTCTGCTCTTCAACACTTTAAAAAGTTCCTGTGCAGAAGATTTGCCTAATGCAATACATCGTCTGATCTCTTGACTGCTGCTTCCACGAGTGTTGACAGTTGATTGAAGAAGAATGAAGTCCTTGACAACTTCAATCTTTTCTCCATTGATAAGAATGTTGTTTATTGGTCCAGTGGTGAGAATTTTTGTTTTCCTGACATTGAGATGCAACCCATACCGAAGGCTGTGCTCTTTGATCTTCATCAGTAAATGTTTCAAGTTCTCTTCACTTTCAGCAAGCAAGGTTGTATCATCTGCATATTGCAGGTTGTTAATGAGTCTTCCTCCAATCCTAATGCCACGTTTTTCTTCATAGAACCCAGCTTCTTGTATTATTTGCTCAGCATACAGGTTGAATAAGTATGGTGAAAGAACACAACCTTGTCGCACACCTTTCCCAATTTTAAAACATTCAGTGTTTCCATGCTCTGTTCGAACAACTGCTTCTTGGTCCAGGTACAGATTCCTCATGAGCACAATTAAGTGTTCTGGAATACTTATACTTCGCAATGTTGTCCATAACTTGTGATGATCCACACAATCGAAAGCCTTTGCGTAGTCCATAAAGCATAGGTAAACATCTTTCTGATATTCTCTGCTTTCAGCCAAGATCCACCGGACATCAGCAATGATATCTCTCGTTCCATGGCCTCTTCTGAATCCAGCTTGAACCTCTGGAAGTTCTCTGTCAATGTATGATTGTAGCCATTTCTGTATTACTTTTAGCAAACTTTACTTGCTTGAGATATCAAAATGTTAGGTGTTAGGTAAATTGCTATAAATACGAACTATGTCCAGATCCTGGCTTCACTGCTCAGTGAATTTGTGACTTAGGACAGCTTTAGTCCACCTTTTTGTTCCTCAGTCCCCACAGTTATGAAATAGAGAAAATCATGGCATTGTTGTTAGCGTCCAGCACATGGTGACTCCACACCCCACAGAATGAAACACAGTTAGTCCTGTGCCAGCCACCCCTGTGATGGGTGACAGACTGGGCCAGTAAGATCCACAGGGATTTTCATTCACTGATTTTTCAGAAGTCAGTCGTCAGGCCTTTCTTCCTATTCCATCCTCATCTGGAAGTGTTACTTTGTACCACTTTGGCATTATAGCAGCATGCAGAAAGGTGGGTGCACACAAGGTGTGTTGGTCTGGTCTCCTACATGGAAGGCAAGCATTGTATTATTGTATCACTAGTACCCCCCGAAAGAACAATATTAGCTGAGTTGTAAGACTGCTTTAAGATGGTATCATGGTAAATTATGTAGCCAGGACCAGGCATGTTGTAAATGTTTAATAAATGTTAACCATCATTGCCTGTTTGTATGCAGCTATGGGACTGTATCACACGCAACTCCTGGGATCCTAGAAGTGAAATGGTTAGCAACCTGCCTACATAGATCATCATGCTCTTAAATCCCCAAAGGTGACTGCATGCTTCACTTGACATGTGGAATATTTGGGAAGTGTGGATAACACCCTCTCAGATTCAAAACTTCCACCAACACACACGCCTGTGGCATTAGTCCAGACAGACAGTGCAGATCAGTTACCCCGTCTTTTCTTGTTACTAGGGCATTATTTGTAAAATGATAGCCTATTTTACTGAGATTAACTATCTTAGAAAACAACGCAAACAGCTTGACATTGCTTTTATTAAAGCTGAATAATCTAGGCCAAGTGGGCACATCTCAACAGTCCTTGAAAAACATTACAAATTATACCTGTCACTTGGCATCAAGTACTTACAACACAATAGATGTTTTCAATCTTATGAATATTTCAAAATCGTATCTATAAGTTAATGGTCACTGTCTGTTTCACTGGAAACCCTGAATAGTGTAGATGATAAGTGCATTCGCTGCTAACTTTGAGGTTGATGGTTTGAGTTTACCCAGAGACACCTTGGAAGAAATACCTGGTAATCTACTTCAGAAAAATCAGGTCTACTCTGACACACATGGAGTTGCCATGATTCAGTGTCAACTCAAGAACAACTTGTTTTTACTCATCTCTTTTTTTTTCAACAAGCCAAACCCTAGAGAGGGTTCTCAGTGAACAGCCTCAGGTCAGATCGTGATGAGTTGGATGTGATTTCTGTCCTGAAGGGATAGAGTGCTTCCATGCCTGCATCACTGGGAGAGACAGGCAGCCAGAGTAACAGAAAACTCAACTACTGGGAGAAATCCCCAAGCAACATGGCTCTCTAGGGGTATGCTAAAGCCCCCAGTTGGAGACACCAGCTGTTGGAGAAAATTCCATTAAAGTTATGGACCATTGCATGGAAGGGAGTTCAGATAGAACAGAATATGTTGAGGCACAGAGGATGGTCCCTACCAGCACAGAGAGCAGCAGCTTTTCTGAAGCAGGAGGTTTGGGGACAGTGAGGCTGCAGCCAGACCCGCCAGAGAGGCATAGCTGGTGCATGCAGGTGTGGACCTCTGACCCCATGGAAAACCGTGTCATTTTAATAAGTCAGATTTTTTAATGCACTAGCTTTTAGTTGGTGGAGTCTGACAAGAATGGAGTGTCGATTTTCCAGTGTGCCTTTACTTTCAAATATTTCATGCTTTTTCACTCGTGACAAGACGACGAGTCTGTAAGATAAAACAAACTCTAGAAAAATAGGTAATTTCTGTTCTGGATCTATGTGACTGTGTTTATCCTGACTGTTTTTGTTTATTTATTTATCCCACTAATGTAAGTAAGATTTTGCTAGTTGACCAGTCCCCAGAATTCTTCTAAAGCTTGGTTATATATATATTTGCATGCTTGCTTGCAAGGAGGAAAAGAAAAATTTTAGGAAAGAGTAAAATTGCTAACCTTTAAGGGAAAAATAAAATATGCTTTCTTGGAGAAAGCCTTTGCATTTTACTTCTATTCTAAGCACTCTCAGGTTTTACAATAGTATAAATAGATTCCACGTACATCTGGGACTTTTTTTGTGGATGCATTTAGAGTTTTCTTCTCTTTCTGACTTTTTATTCTCTGTTTGTTCCGATAGGGATATTATGATGGCAAATTGGGAAGAGCTGAGCAAGTGGACTCTAGTCTAGAATTCCTATCCTGCTACTAATTACCTTTGTTAGCTGGGACTAGTTATTTAACTTCTCTGCAGTTTGGGTCCTACGAGGACGACGTATGAATGAAATAAAACAAGATCCTTCCCTATAACGCTGGGAGGATTCTTTGGAGGATAAAAAGCATCTGGAAGCACAAGGCAGTCACATCGAGCATATATAGTAAATAACAAATAAGATTGGGGCTTCCCGTATTGCAACTGTTGACGTGTGAAAGGGACAAAGTGAAATGGCATTAATTTAGGCGAGAAATCAGGAGAAAATGTAGAGAGTCACAGGAGGCTAGCTCATATGCTAGATGACAGTGTGTTTATTCATTTCCCAAAGATATTACAAAGGCTGTGAATATTTATTTAGTTCTGTTCCCAATAGCTCTTCTAATAGGGAATTATTTGGGTACAACGAAAGACATTTGTAAATGCGGCTGATAAGACTGGCAGTGGACAAGGAGTGTTTTGTTGGACATAAGAATTCTATTGCCCACCCCCGCTTCAGTTGTCAAGTGCCCCGGGAACCCAGAATTTATGGTGGTGGCACAATGGGCCTTTCAGGGCCCCGGGAGAGGGCTGTGAGATCCCGCTCTCCGGCTTTTCAGCGTCTCTAATCTTTTTATCGGCTGGACAATGGCGGATTCAGCCCCTGCCTGCGCCTCCTGGCTGTCCATTGGCCATCAGGTATTGTGCTGTTATTACCATAGTGACAATAGCCTTTCTCGCTGCCCATCCATGGGTGCTTTGGAAATTGGCGAAGGTTGTCGCTTTGTATTAGGTACCTCTGAAGGCATGGCTTACTTAGAAAAACGACCAAAGGGAAATCAAGATTATCATGTTCAGAGTTTGATTTAAAGGGCCACTGTGTCAAATCCATTTGGAGCCCGGGAACTCTTTATGGATGTTTTCTTGTAATTACACATCGACGTTGGATGTGATCCCTCTGTGCAACCTCGAGGAGCCGCGCCTTAAAGATTTTGCATGGAGGTGTGAGTTATGGGCCACTGGACACCCTTCAGCATGTAGCCGGAGTTCATTTTTTTCTCTAAAATAAAATAAAATAAAAGGGTGAGAATTCTTATAAATCCATGTGAGCAGAGTCACTGGTATGACAATCTATGAAATGTGCCAGGATCCCTGGTGATGCCATGACAGTGAAGTGAAAAGTCAGCGGGTTTAGTCCGCCAGAGGCTCTGCAGAAGACACCAGGGGTTCAGCCCGGCAAACACCCCGGGGGCAGTTTACTCTGTCGTACTGGGGTCTCTAGGGCGTTGGAATTAACTCACCAGCACACAGCAGCAACATTCTGTGCAGATATATTAATATTCTGCATGGATGCTTATATATCTACCATAGGGTTTTGTGAGTAGCATATGTTGTTGTTGTTGTTATGTGCCATCGAGTCGACCCATAGCGACCCTGTACAGGGTTTCCGAGGGTGTAAATCTTTACGGGAGTAGAAAGCCTCATCTTTCTCCCGCGGAGCAGCTGGTAGTTTCGAACCGCTGACCTTAAGGTTCGCAGCCCGATTCGTAACCACTACGCTAACATATGTGATAAAATCTAAATCCAATTTTAAAATCATGTACAATTGATAAAACACTGTTTCAGCAATTGTAAATTAAGCACTGGACTGCTGATCACAAGGTTGGTTAGCAGTCGGATCTCTGTAAGTCAGAATCAACTCGATGGCACTTAACAGTTAACAACAACGCATCTTCATAATCACAGCTACTAATTATTGAGTGGGAGTCTAGATGTGGTACTATAGGATAAGTACTGGAGTGCTGACCACAAGGTCGGTGGTTCAAACCCACCAGCCGCTCCTTGGAAATCCTATACAGTGTGGCTATGAGTCAGACCCAACTCAGAGGCACTTAAACACAACAATTACTGAATGTTGAGGGCATTGGTCTTTTCTTGATAGAATTATCATCTTCCATTCAGGAGTTGTTGTTAAGTGCTGTCGAGTCAATTCTGACCCATAGCGACCCTGTATAGGGTTTCCAAGGAGTAGCTGATGAGCTTGAACCCCCGACCTTCTACTTCAAACGGCTTTACAGTCTGACACATTAACCCACAGTGCCACACCAGGACTCTGGAGACCTGGGTTCAATTCCTGACCACTCTACCTCATGCACAGCCCCTGCCTGTCAGTCGGTGGAGGCTTCCGTATTGCCGTGATGATGAACAAGTTTCAGTAAAGTTTCCAGACTGATGAACTAGGAAGAAATGCCTGGCAATCTACTTTCAGAAATTAGCAAATGAAAACCTTATAGATCCTAAGGTTCATGGGGAAGGCTCAGGAGTGGGAAGTGCTTTGTGCTGTTGTGTGTGGGTCTCTATGAGTAGGGGGCCTGAGAGCAGATCACAGCAGCAGATGATTCAGTGTGGACCAGAAGGTACTGCATTACATTTATATTGCTATTCTTCATGGTAACCTCACACACCAGTTATCGTTGTCCCCATTCTGCAGGTGTGAAAACTGAGGCTCATAGACTTGTTATTTCCCCGGTGTCAAACTAGTTTGAAAGAGGCCAAGTTTGGATTTAATTCCTGTTCCCTCACACTCGGTAGGTCTCTACTTCACTTGTTTTTAAAATCCACAATCTGTAATCCTATCTTACAAAACATGCTTCACCATATGGTTTTGGAACTTTGGCAGTAACAGGAAAGAAAAAGTCTTGGTGACAATTATTAATTGGGCTTATTCATCCCTTCAACAATGTCAGAAACATGTGATACCCGAGAAGGAAGGAGATCCTGTGTGCATGGTGCCCGAACGTATGGCTGCTTGTTGGGGGCTGCTCCTTCTCCCTGCCTAACAAGGAAACCAAAGAACACTCAGCAGAAAGACAGTTTGGTCTTTATGTTGTTGTTGTTGTTAAGCACTGTTAAGTTGGTTCAACCCTGTGTAAGGTGTCCCAGGAGAGCGGGTAGTGGGGTTGAACCACTGACCTTGAGGTTCAAACTGACCTTGCAGTTCAGCGCATTATCCTGCAGCTCCACACCGGGACTCCCCACAGGAAAGTGTTTGCCTGTTGCTGTTTGCCTTCGTTGTCCAATAAAAGTTTGAAAACTTGCTAATTGTTGAGCTGGCTCCATGTGTGCAGATTTGAGCTGCTCCACAGTAGTTTTAAGCTGTGATAATCTTCCAGGTGATGGTGGAACCTGTGTAAAACAGAAATGTATCAAAGAAGGAAAACGCAAATGTTTCCCACTAAGTAGAAAATTATTTAAAAGAAAAAAAGTGGTGGATGCACTTTGTCAAAGACAGAAAGCTTGTTAGACCTGGAAAAAAGCAAGGCAGTCCCTTCTAGTTCCTGCTCTTACAGGTTTCACTCTCCTATATATTTAATAATAGTTTGCGTTGGACCACTCCCCACAAAAATATTTGAAGTTCCTTGTTGTGTTGCTCTCCTGAGAACTCGAAGTTAATCTGTGGTCACATAACAGAGGAATGATTTGCCCAGGGAAGTGGGTCGCATTGCAGGGTCTTCAAGATAGGGGAGAAGGAACAGACTTGTTCCGTCTGTTCTTTGCTGCTCCATTGCTGTGTGCACTTGAACATTTTCCACTTAGCCTCAGTCTCTTCATCTGTCAAATGGGAGTTGAGGGCTATGTTGAGGATTAAATATATTGGTCACACAGAAAGCTCGTCTTCACCATAACCCTTCCCCTTCAAATGCATCCCTCCTAGTGGTCTGGGACACTGAAGAAGGTATTGGTGAAGTAGGTGAGAATGAGATGATCTCATTCAAATTCACATATAGGTTCAGCCCTGCCCTCATCTCCAGCATCCCCAGTTGTTCCAGCACATTCCTGGTCAGGCCAAGCACACAGTCTGGAAGATGACCCATGCGTAGAACTTTGTCTGCCAAGTCATTTGATCTGAAACAGAATTTTAAGAGAAGGAAACACAGTCTCAGGCATCAAAGGGAAGGGCAATGGCCTTTATGCCCCACCTTCCACTGAGTAAAAGGGGAGCTGTCACCGTCACCCCCCATGTCCTGCCCGGACTCCCCTCCCGATTTGGGTATGCTCACCAAGTATTTTCTTCCCCTGCTTTCCACCTCTCCCTGATTTCTCACTCTCTCTGAAGTCACGCATGGCATGTAGTAGCTGTGCCCGTAAGAGGCTTAGTACTGTGGGCAGCCAAGTGCAGCGGTAAGAAGGAGCTGATCACAATCAGGGCATCTGCTCTGAGGGGGTCTGTGATGGCTAGCAGGCCCCAGAAAATGACGTTGAGAAGTCTTGAGTAGGTGATGCTGCAGCGCTGGGTTGTAATTGGGTGGCTCCACAGGGATCCCAGATTTCAGGTCTGGGAGCAGCAGGAGATTTGGGGTGGATGTTGGGAGCTGCTTTCCAATTGATTCCCACTCATGACAACTCCGTGATCCAAATAGAACTGCTCCATAGGGTTCCCAAGGCTGTCACCTTCCTTAAGCATATTACCAGACCTGTCTCCCAATGTGCCTATGGGTGGATTTGAACTGCCAACTTCTTGACAAGTAGGTGAGCACTCAAACGTTTGTGCCACCAAGGGTGGTGGTATGCCGTGAAAGCCGTTCCGACTCATAGCAACCCTGTATAGGGTTTCCAAGATTGTAAATATTGACCATTCTAACCAAGCTCATCCAGAAACAGAAGACCTACTACATATCTGAACGCACAGCCCTCCTAGACCCCAAAACAGTTTCCCCCATCCACTCTCCTGAAACTGCAAAGAACAATTTCCATTTCTTATATCCATCTTTATTTTTCTTTTCTAAGAAATATATTATAGTTGCACACCCGCATTTCTCAGGGGGGCTGCAGCTCCTCTTTCTCAAAGGTTTACAGTGATCAGAATTTGTAGGCAAGTCTTCCATCTACTTTGACTTGCCTCCAAACTTCTTCATTAGTTGTGCAGGCTGATGGAGAAAGGAGATTTAGAGGAAACCTTTTGCAGAGAGGCAACAAATGCAAGGCAGAGTAGGGGTGCGATTCATTTTTATAGATTTGAGTTGTGACCTTTTAAAGGAAATTAAGCAGAAGATACAGCTGCACAGGATCAGACTGTCTGGAGACCGGGGGAGGGAAACAGCGGGAACACAGGCTGTGCGTTTGTAGTGTTGGATTTGGATCCTATCTGGGGCGTTGTTGACTCTGTGCATTGGGCAAGAATCGTATCGCCTTGAGCTGTGGCATCAGATAGGGCTCATGACAGCCATCAAGGATTTCGTGTGAATATTTACAGAGCATCCTCACTTATGACCTTGCACTAGCTGTGCATTCTTTCCTGTTTATAGCATTCTGGTGCTGAGCAACTTAGCACCTCAAAACTAAGGGGCTTCCTGTTGTTAGCTGCCATCAGGTCAGTTCTATTTCATGGCGACTTCATGTATAGTAGCATAAAACATTGCCTGATTCTGTGCCAGCTTCATGATCATGAATGTTCAAGTCCTTTGTTGGGGCTGTGGTGTAGTGTCCTCTAACCTAGGGAGCTCATCTTCCAGCACCATAGTGGACAGCAGTCTGTTATGAGCCATAGGTTTTTCATTGGCTGATTTTTGGAATTTGATGGCCAGAACTTTCTTCCTTGTGTATCTTAGTCTAGAAGCTCCAGTGTCCACCATGAGCGACTCTGCTGGCATTTGAAATATTGGTGGCAGAGCTCCTAGTGTCGTAGCCACACACAGCCTTCCTAGTATGGCCAACTGACAGATGGGTGGTGATTCTGACCCATAGTGACCCTGTATAGGCTTTCCAAGGAACAGCTGGTGAGCTTGAACCTCTGACCTTGTGCTTCAAACTGACCTTGCAGTCTAGCACATTAACCCACAGTACCAGATGGGTGGTTGTAGTGGCTTGTAATATCAGTTTGTTGTCTCTTCTGGTTCTGTTGGTTGATAGGATTCGGCTGGGTAGTTCATACTTGGGGTCTCCCATGCTATGCAGTCAGATGAGTGGAGTCATATGAAGTATGGACTGGGTTGGATTTTAAGAGGGCATCTACACTTCCGTGTTGGTGCCACCAATTGGATGTTTGGAACGACTGGAATTGGACAGACATCTCTGTCCTTATCCATGTGTCTTCTTCACACGGCCAGCTGCAGCATCCTCACAGCGTGGTGGTCCTAGAGTATTCTGACTCCTCCCAGAATAAGCTTTCCAAGAGCACAAGGCTACTTGTGACTCTGCTTCTGAAGTCATTTAGTGAAGCATTTGCTACATCACCTTCGGGTCTGCTCAGATTCATGTGAAAGGGCACTAGAGACATTCATGAGTAGGTGTCATGATAGGGATATAGGAATATGGCTCATTGCTCCTGCTGCCTTATATTGTTGAGTCATACCCAACTCATGGAGACCTCATGTGTTCACTGGGAGCCATTCTGGAGGCCGGCTTTTCATCAGTGATATGTTGCTCCTCTGTGACGCCATGTCCATCTGGGAATAATCCCATTGGTACTATGTCCATAACATCCTGGGAACAGAACACACTGTGCTATTGTTACTGTTCTTCTTGCTAACAAATTCTCCTAGATACTCAATTCATCTAAACCCTTATGCTAAGAAGGGTTTTGTTAGTGTTTTATTAGGGAGGGAGTATTGAGTGGGAGGAACAGTTAGAAGGAACTGAGATGAGACAAGGAAAATGGATCCAGAAAGAAACACAGTACAGTCAAAGTATGAGGTTGTTTTGGACTCCAGTGCAGGCTGTTTGTCCTAGAAGATAGAAGCTCTGGAGATGAAGGACATTCAAGAATTCCTTTATACTATGTATTCAGGAAGCGATGCCAGCCTGCACCTTCCTTGGTTCAGTGCCTCGGTTTTTAAAGACGACAGCTGTTCAGACATGCCATATTCTTCTCTTCATTCATTCAACAGATATACATTGAACAGCTGCTCCAGGCAAGGAAATGTGGTAGACACTTTGGGAGATTTGGGATGAATATGACTAGGATCCGGACACAATGCAACTCCCACACAGAAGATCCAGGGTTTTGTCTTGGGGGGGAAGGGGTGTCACCTTTAGGAAGAACTGCTGCTCTGTCACTCCAGAGCTCTGGTCTGCTGGCATGGAGATGGCATCTCCTACCACCACCACCACCACAGTCCTGGTGTGCCCTTCCACAAGCCTGTCCCTTCATAACGGTCTGGGAGTACCAGAACAGTGCTCCTCACTTTAGGAAGGAGAGCGTTTGTGTTTGCAGTGAGATAGAGTGTGGGTTCCAATGGCTCAGCATCAGATTCGCTGTTGATGCTAGAGTTAATGCATGAAAGCACCTAGTTAGAATGTTGTAGGCGTTAGATCTATTATCAAAGTACCAAAAGAGCCTTTGTGGCACCGTGGTTAAAGTGCTTGGATGCTCATTGAAAGGTTAGTGGTTTGAACCCACCAGCCGTTCTACAAGAGAAATATTCGGTGATCTATTTATGCAATGAAATCATTGTACTCGGTCGTAGACTGTGAGGCCCAGTTGACAGCAGTGGGTAGCATTAGGTTTGGTTTCAGTGGTACCTCTGACATACAGAACCCTGGCATGGTGCTGTAAGATAAGCTCTGGATTGGTAACCACAAGGTCAGCAGTTCAAACCCACCAGCCGCTTTCGGAAACACTATACAGCAGGCGTGGTGAACATCTGGCTCGCAAAACTATGTGATCTAGCTTTGCAAGGCAGCTGAAGTTCCAGTCATCACATTGTTGTTGTTAAGTGCCATCAAGTCGGTTCCAACTCATAGTGACCCTATATAGGGTTTCTGAGGAGCGGCTGGTGGGTTTGAACCACAGACTTGGCAGGTCAAAACAACCTTGTGGTTCAGTGTATTATCCCACAGTGCCACACCAGGACTCTATCACATTAGGTGAGAGTTAGTTAAATGTTTGACCAAATATAGTAGGTTAATTTTCAAGTTGATAATTTTGTATGAAATGATGTCATACATTTTGTTAGTAAAAAGATTTCCCACCCATGCTTTACAATGTCACTATGAGTCGGAACCAACTCGATGGCACATAATAACTAACGTTTAATTTTTCCCAATTTGCATGTTGTGATAACTTATTTATATTTCTCTCTCTACCTCCTGGTGTGGCGCTGTGGGTTAATGTGCCAGACTGCAAAGCCATTTGAACTGTAAGGTCAGTTATTCAAGTTCACCAGCTGCTCCTCGGAAACCCAATATAGGGTCGCTATGGATCGGTGTTGACTCGACGGTACTTAACAATAACAACAGCTTCTAGATTGTAATCTTGTAAAGAAAAAGGCTGTCTTACTCAATTCTGTATTTCCTGTGCCCAGGAGGGTCCGTTCCTGGCACATAGTAAGTGAACGGCACATGCTCCATGAAAATAGGAATCGGAAAAAAGACGTGGCGAACTTTGCCTAGGAAACTCTATGGGACATTACTGCCCTGCCCTGTGGGACTCAGCAGCACACAACAAAGAATCCATGACTAATTGGTAACTGTAATTAGTACCGTAAGAGACATGGAGTGGGAATTTGATGTCTGAAAGAGATCACTGACTCCTGGAAATAGGTGAATAGGGATGGTTTTAGGAAGGGATGGTGGTGGTTTGCCTTGGAGTCGGGTCTGACTCATAACAACCCTGCACAGGGTTTCTGAGGCTGTATGTCTTTGTTGTTGTTTTTGGTAAGTGCCGTTGAGTTGCTTTCAACCCATAGTGACCTTGTATAGGGTTTCCTAAGAGCGGCTGGTGAGTTTGAACCACTGACCTTGCAGATCAAACTAACTTTGCAGTCCAGTGCATTAATCCCCGCACCATGTAGATATAGACATGCTAGTAGTTCGAACTGCTGACCTTGAGGTTAACAACCTGACTGGTAACCACTACTGTACCAGAGCTCCTTCTGGTAAGGGGTGTCATTTGGATTATTTTTGTAGAACAAACAGAGTGGGCTTTCAGAATGATCAAGGACCCACAGGGCAAATCTCCATTGTTGCTCTTAAGTTCCCTTGAGTCAGTTTTGACTCTTAGCAACCCTGTATAGGGTTTCCAAGGAGTGGCTGGTGGGTTTGAATCACCGAACTTTTGGTTAACAATCCAGTGCTTACATCGGAGGGCTCAGTTCATGGTCCATTGTGTTAGGGGTAATCCTTGTTTGGCTGTGCACATATGTGAACATGTCCCCAAGAGCCACTCTGTAGCACTATCACTTTAGTTGGCCCACTTGTAGGTTACTAATCGTTCTTTCTTTTTTTGTCTTTTGCAGAAATCACTGTTTTCTTGACTCAGTGGTCCTGTGACTTCCATTCCTGTTGTTATTTGTTGAGTGAACAATCAGATGGGTGGAGTGTGTTACAGAAATTGGCAGCAAGTGTCCAATGGGTGAAGAAGGTAAGATGGTCTACCTGATTCGCAGATTATTATTCACATGGAAATGGACTTGTGCCCACCTCTAGCTCTAAGAGCCATCTCCATAAACTTGACTTCATTCGGGCCTTCACCACAAAGCTTAGTAGAAACACTGAGGGAGGGAAAAGCCTGAGGAATGTGCTTATTCCATTCTTGTCTTGAATACCAACCATGTGTCAGCACAGGAGTAGTAATCTCTTTGGCAACAAATTCAGAGGAGAGAGAAGGAACTTTAGGGAATTTTATCTTTAGCAAAAACTCAGCTAGAAAGATTGACAGACAGCTGTCATGTTAGTGTTTTCATCCTTTGGAAACGCATTCAAATATGCACAAGATGGCTTATATCCTCCAGGGAAGAAGAGGGACTAGGAGAGTTGACCTTGTAAGCCTCCAGGGATGAAGCACTAGGCCATGAGCTAGGAAGCCTGGTCTCAAGGCCCCGGCCCAGCATTGCCATCTGTCTGTGTGCCCTTAGGCAAATGAGCTCTTTGCTGGGTCACAAGGGTGGTTGGACCAAGGATCTATAGCAGTTCTGAAGTATAAAGATTCTAAGAATCCATTTGTCTTCTCCATCTACTTGGTGGTGATTGGAGCTATTTTTATAGTGTGTCCAAACATCCAGATGGATGTGGTGCTCTGGAGTTAATGCTCTGAACTGTAGAGTCAGTTTGAACCACAAGGTTGGCGGTTCAAGCTCACCAGCCACTCCTCGGAAACCCTATACAAGGCTGCTATGGATGGGAACTGACTCTTAATAACACTTAATAACAAGGACAGGGTTTTTCATACTTTGGGGTCCCAGACTTTCACGCTTTGGGATTATAGGCCTATCTATTCAAGTATCCATGACTCATCTTCCTGTAAATGTCTGGGAGGTGCCTCAGATAAAGGCACCAAATCCAGCTGATCCTTTAATCCTTTAATTTCTCTCTCTCGTGCCCCCCACTCCCATCACCCATGCTTGAAACAAGGCATGAGTCCCTGACGCATTTCCATCTCTCATCTCTAACAGTATCTCTTCATATAGACCCCTGTTGGCTCTCCCCTCTGAGATCTCTGTTCTCTTCCTACCTGGTCCTGTCCCCACTACCATTACCACAGCCAAGCCACATTCTTTCTCCTACCTTACTGCCACCTATCGGGTCTTTTCGCCTTTTCTCCTGGCAGCTCCAGAATGAACTATCTTCTAGACACATCGTAACTAGTGTCCCAAGTGAAGATTTTATATTACTTCTCCACTCAAGGCACACAGTGCTAAAGACCTGAATGCTTAACAAGCTTCCAGGACCCTTTAAAAACGGACCCTCTGTTTCACCATCCCCTTTCATCACTTAGATGCCCTCTCTCCCCACGGACTCTCATATACATCCTATGTGGAAAGTACAAACAGGGTACATGCAGCATTTCCCCAAAGCCCCTTCTTGTCTCTTGCTGACTTTACAAGCCAACTCGGGCTCATCGCTACAGCTTAGCTTGGCTAGCATGCATTCCATGAGGAGCCCTTTCCGATCCCCTAAGGCTGAGCTCTGAGTATCAATCTAGACAACTTCTTAGCAGCCAAGATTGCACCATTTACCATGATTTTCACATTGAGTTGTAATTGTCGTTCTTTTATATTCAGTTTTATTTATTCTTTTTAATACACGTTGCATTTTAGAGCAGTTTGAGGCAAACAGAAAAACTGTGCAGGAAACACAATGAGTTTACATAGATGAGAGGACTTCAATGCGTTATTGGAAAATGTGGACTTGAAATATAACAGATTTGTTTATGAGCTTTTTATAGCCCCCTTGCTTGCTCTCGACCCCTCTGCATATGGTTTCTCCTATTATGAACATCTTGCATGAGTGTGGAATATTTGTTAAGTTGATCGACCTATACTATTATTACATAAAGGAGCCTACACTAGGATTCCCAGGACTCCTTTAATTAATAATAGCTTCTTGTTGTTGTTAAGTGCCATCCAGTCAATTCCGACCCATAGCGATCCTGTATAGGGCTTCCAAGGAACAGCTGGTGAGCTTGAACCACCAACCTTGCAGTTCAAATAACTTTGCAGTATGACACATTAGCCCACAGCACCACACCAGGACTCCCAATAGTAGTAGTATGTTGTTGTTGTTAAGTTCTGTCGAGTCAATTCTGACCCATAGCGACCCTGTGCAGGGTTTCCAAGGCTGTAAATCTTTACGGGATCTGAAAGCCTCATTTTTCTCCTGCAGAACAGCTGGTAGCTTGGAACTGCTGACCTTAAGGTTCACAGCCCGATTCATAATAGGTGGGATAATGTACTAGACCATAAGGTCTTTTGAAGTGCAAGGTTGGTGGTTTAAACTCACCAGCCATTCTTTGGAAACCCTATACAGGATTTCTAAGAGTTGAAACTGACTTGACAGCACTTAACAACAACAACAACAAAGGAGCCTTGGTATCATAGTGGGTTACATGTTGGGCTGCTATCTACAAGGTCAGCAGTTCAAATCCAGCAGTCATTCTGCAGGAGAAAAATGATGCTTCCTGCTCTGGTAAAGATTTACAGCCTTGGAAACCTTATACAGGGTTGCTGTGAATCAGGATGACTCCACCGGTACTTAACAAGAACAACAAAGTCTATAGTTTACCTTAGAGTTTACTGTTTGTCTTATATAGTGTTTAGACTCCCAGCAACTGCAGTATGTCAGATATCCCAATATAGTATGATACAGAATTGTTTCATTGCATTTAAAATGCCTTCTGTTTCACCTCTTCATATATAATTGTTGATTGACTTGGAGGCTCTTGAGGAAAGAACTAATTTTGAGACCATCATGGTTCTGGTATGGCGCTATAGAATCATTACTGGACTGCTAACCGCATGCTTGGTGGTTTAAATCCATCAGCCCCTCTTTCAAAACCCTACACAAGGTCGCTATGAGTCAGAACTGACTTCATGGTACTTTGCAACACAACACTATGCTTCTGGTATTTAACAGTCTTGGTGTGGCGCTGTAGGATCTGCACTGGACTGCTAACCACAAGGCCAATGGTTTAAACCCACCAACTGCTCCTCAGAAACCCTACACAAGGTCACTATAAGTTGGAACCGACTCAATGGCACTTAACAACAGCAATATGCGTCTGTTGTAAGCATTGTGCCTAGCCCAAAGTAGGATCTCAATAAATATTCATTAAATCTATGGATAGAGACTGTCTTCAGTATATTTGAGAAGAAGTTGAGGAGTGTTATAGCCAATGTTAACCATAGAGAATAATGGCAATCACTAGGCATCGTGTACTCAGTATGTGCTAAACATAGTGGCAAGCTCTTTAAAAACAAGATGAGGCTGACTGCTCCCATCCCAGAAACCTAAGGAGCAGTTACTCTGTTCTAAGGGCCGCTGTGAGTCACAATCAAGTAGAAGGCAGCGGGTTTGTTAGTATGAAATCCCTTCCCACCACCTCCATACACAGAGTAGACAGGGATGGGCAACTTGGACATTGGCTACCCAAAATGGGGGCACTACAAAGGCAAGAAGTGACTGGCTTACAAGCTTTCAAGGGGGAACCTAGATCCAGAAGTCATGGAGGAAGGTAGAATCTCCACTGAGTAGTATACAATCTGTCTGGGCGGGACTGATGAAAGGAAAAGCAGATAGGTCTCTCTCTTATGATACAATAGTGAATAATTGTTATCAGGACTGCTTGTGAAGCTTGTAAATGTAAAAGTAGATGTTTTGTAGCAAGGAAGGGAGTGATTAACTTTGCAGTCTAGGAGCGGAGGTCCCTAGGACCATCAAGGGAGAAAAGCAGAGAGCAGGACCCTACCCAGAGAAGCAGTGATGCCTGAGATGGAGGCAGAGACGATGGCTTGGAAAGATGGAGCAGCTGGGGACTTTAGACCCAGAGAGGGAGAGGGGCTGTGTGCTGATGACTGGGGGGCAGGCTTGTAGGGTATACCCTTTGGTTGGTTGATGATACATGAAGGGATTGTAACCATGGCAATGAAATGATATACGATAGGATGAATGTAAAACTAATGTTCTCCCGTGTAAACTATCACATAATTCACAATAAAACATTAATAAGCTCTGGTAGCGTAGTGGTTACGAATCGGGCTGCGAACCTTAAGGTCAGCAGTTCGAAACTACCAGCCGCTCCGCGGGAGAAAGATGAGGCTTTCTACTCCCGTAAAGATTTACACCCTCGGAAACCCTGTACAGGGTCGCTATGGGTCGGACCTGACTCGATGGCACTTAACAACAACAACAACAACATATGTATATATTATATGAAGTCCCTGAGTAAAACAAATAGCTAAGCATTCGGCTACTCACTGAAAGTTTCTTGGTTCAAATTCTCACAATGGGGCCTCAGAACAATGGACTGGTTATCTACTTCCCAAAGTGCGGTTCTGTTCTGAAGAGGAACAGACTCCACAGAAATGATGTCTTTGCTTGTTTTTCAAAATTCAAAATGTTCTAAATGATAAAATGGAGCTTGATAGAAGAAGAGAGCTAGTTAATGTGTCTCTGACTACGCACCTGGTACGTACAGAGCCCGAACCCTTAACCCTAGATGTCTGATATTAGCCAGAGAACTAGAGCCTTTGTCTGCTTGTTCACACAATGAATCTGTTTGTTACACTGTGGACCAAAGACATTTTCTGCAATGTAAGTAACCAATATTACCCAGACGGTCATCCTGTGACAGGGGCCCTAAGTCAACACCTTAACTTGGGGAACCTTACTTATTTTGCTCACGGTCTGGTCAGTGTTTATTATGGGCAGAAACCAAGTAAAATGAAAACAAAGAATAGAGGCGGAGTTGGGTTTCCTACCGATGAACTGATAAGACTTGGACTTGGTTTGGCGGTCTCGTCTCTCATTTGTGTATTCGCATTCAGTTGCTCCGAAGCCCAACTTAGCAGACAGAGCGCGTCACTCCTGTGGAAATGTCTGAATGGTGATCAGCTTATTTCTAACAAACCAGATGGATCTTATCGATTCATTAACCCTTTCACTCCTTCAATAGGATATGCAACGGACATTTCCTATTTTGCTAGCTGATGGGGACAATTAGAATGAGGTATTGATGGAACAGAATAAAAAGGTAAATAGAAAGGACTTGAGTTTAATTTCTTCTCTAGGAAATATGCTGGACATCTTCTTTTATTCCCACATAGAGATTTAAGAACAGCCTATGTCAAGGATTTCTGCATAGCTTTTGGCCCAAGAAGAAGAAAGGCAAAATTAGCCTAATTCATGTAGCCGTCTTGAAGAACCACAGCATGGGTGCAGTGGGACAGTCCTTTCAGCTTTTAGTTGAGCTTCTTGCTTTATTGATAGGATTTCCTGTGTCCAGAGGAGGATGGGCAGAGAGGTGGGAAGCCAGGCAGGGAGACACAGAGAGAGGAACTTCTAACAAATGGCAGTGACATACTTTGGGCTTACAGGATCAGGTCTGTGACAGGCTGGCTGATTACTAGAGAAATCCACTTGAGCTTCTTTCTGACACCTGTCTTATTCAGATACCTTCTCAGAGCGGGAGGAATTACCAGGACTGTTCTGCCTTGCTGCCCAGCTGGGATTTTAGCAGGGGACTTGCGTGCAGAAAGAAATGTCTTGGAAAAGTGAAGGGAACTTGTGGATGATTATGAAAAGCCTACAGACATTGAGACCTTCCTGGGAAATAATCAACAGGACATATTGGTCACAGGTCATCCACTTAACTCTCATTTGCATTGAAGGCAGTTTCGCGGAGCTGCTGGGGACAGCTCACCTGTGCTGGACTGTTCCCTAGGCTCAGCTGTGTCCCTGACATTTTGAAATGCTGGCAGCCTGCTTCTTACTCCATGCCCGCTGGGTCTGTCTGTGAATGCATATGTCCTATTTTGGGATCTGGGCCACTGTGGAGAAACTGTGGAGAAACAGGCCATGGATCCATCTGTAGTTAGTGTAATTGAATCATAGACAGGCAGAGTTCACCTGTATGACTTTGCAGACTGTATCCAGCATGACTGTCACCACTAAGGTCCTCTCACCATTGCATGTAGCACATACATGCCAGGTGGCATTTCCGGGATCAACAGCAAAGAAAAAAAAAAAAAAAAACACCCCACCTGTGTTCGGGTTCTTCCATCCTGCTTTATTCAACTCATGGTGGACAAAAGGCAGAGAGTGCTTCTGATGTTAACAATGATCCAAGACAAAGACAAGCCGGATTCTCAGCAGCCCTAGAGGACAGAGGAAAAGTGCCCCATAGGGTTTCCAAGGCTAAAAATCTTTATAGACCCTTCACCTTTCTCCTGTAGCCGCTATTCACTTACCAATCATCTCTTGAGAACCATCATTACTTTAGGCTCTGGACTAGGTACTGGGGATCCACTAACCAATTACCCATATCAAAGCACCAATGAAACCAAAGCCTCACCCACAGCAAGCCCCCTTCTTGAGATGGAGCCAGACCTGCCAACAAATAATGACACAGAGCTATTTATACTTCCTCCTCTTAGGCCCCTTTTTACGATGGATTCTGGAGAGGAAGTCCTCAGCAGGGAGAGAGGATACTCTGCTGGAGTCAATCAGGGAAGCCTTCAGTGAGGAGGTGCCCTTTGGGTTGAGATTTGAAATATGAGTAGGAATTTACCAGGAAAAGAAGATTGAGAAGGTTTATCAGGCAAAGGCAACACTACAGCCAGCGTTTTTGTATACTAAGTGAAGAGTCCTCTGAAACGTTGGCTTGATGTCATTTTATTGATCTTTCAATAGATATGGAATAAGAATGATTTCAAATTCAAAAAGTGAATTTTTCAGTTCCTAGTCTCTCCTTCGTCAGTTTTGCTTTCTGGTGTCAGCCACTCTTTGCAGTTCTACGTGTGTGTGGCCTTCTAGAGATTCTCCAGCACATTTATAAACACAGGCATCTCATAGTTGCTCCCCGCTGTGTTTGTGTGGCACTGTGGATTAATGCACTGGACTGCAAGGTTATTTTGAACTTCAGGACCATCAGTTCAAGCTTACCAGTTGCTCCTCAGAAACCCTGTACAGGGTCACTGTGAGTTGGAACCAACTCGCAGGCACTTACAACAACAGCAATAAATCAGTCTACACATAGCTCTATCCTGTGATTAAAAACAAAAGCAAGAAATCTTTACGACATCCCCCCATTTTTTTCCCTTATGATTGTTTAATTTTTAATATTTGGGAACATTTCACATCTACAGAAAAGTGACAGAAGAAATGCAGTGGATTCTTACGAGCCACTTTCTCTGATGTCACTGATTTGATTTATTCCATTTGCTGTGTCCCATGCAGTACTCTTCCTAGGTTAAAGGTTTATCCCCAGTCAGGTAGAGCTTGGATATCTATTACTTGGACACCTGGGCACACTTCCCCTTCCCAGCACTTGTTTAGAGAGCGCCCAGGTGAACTTGAAACCCAAAACATGTCCCTCCTGGTATAAGTTCTCCTGAGATGTCATAAGCACACATTCACCACAGCATGGAGCTGGCAGGAGGGGCCCCTCTGAGCCATTTGATACCCACTTCCTGCTTCTCTTTGAGAAAGGGCTTGCCCTGTCTCATCAAAAGCTCAGGAACAGATGTGGGTCTCAGGCAGGTGAGCACACTCCCCAAGCTTTGCACTGGCCCCGTGGTCCAGGGTGGGAAGAGATGGGCCAGGTGAAATCTAATCACTTCATTTCCTCCGACAGCCGGCTGTTGATGCCATGACTCTTCCGTTTGGCGTATCAGAGTCAACAGAATGCCTCAAAGACTGGAGTAGGATTCCCTGCTTTGAAAGATCAAAGTGTTTGAGCACTGCTCAGGTGATCTGTGTTCTTTCTCTGTGCCACATGACATGATGTCCACTGTCCTCAGTGTGGGAAGGGCTTTGAGTGATGACTGGCAGGAAGTAACCTGGGGAGACAGGGTGGTATGGTTTTACAGCCGTACTCTCTGAGCTTGAGGAGATTGCTTTCAGATATCCATCCATTCATTCATTCTTTTAGTAATTCCCACAAGCCTTCATGGCTCGCTGTCATCCTCTGTGCCAAGATGTGTGTGTGTGTGCTCCCTGGGGTTTCATATTCTCTGTCAAGACAGGTATTGTGCAGATGGTTAACACAGTCGGCTGCTGGTTTGCAGATTTGAATTCACCGAGGTGCCTTGAGAGAAATACCTTGGCAATCTCCTTAAAAAAAATCAGTGACTAGACACCTTGAGGAGCACAGCTGTCCTCTTATACACATGAGGTTGGCATGATTAGTAATCTATCCTATGATGGTTGGTTGGTTGGTTGGTTGTTTGATCCATTCTCCTCTCATACACATAAGGTTGGCATGATTGGTAATTTATTCTATGACGGTTGATTGGTTGGTCCATTGGGCTGAGTAAAGCTTCTGGACCTCAGTGTGATGGGGCAGAATCTTTGAGGAGGACTTCCTGGCCATTCAGTCAGTCAGTCAGTCCTAAATCAAGCACATATTTGTTACTTTGTGCTGAAGAAACCCTGGTGGAGCCATGGGTTAAGCATTGAGCCACTAGTCGAAAGGTCAACAGTTTGAATCCACCAGCAGCTCTATGGGAGAAAGATGTGACAATCTGCTTTTGAACTGCAGTCTGGGAAACCCTCTGAACTATTGAGTTGCTATGAATCAGAATCGAGTGGACTGGGGTGGACACCCTGTGCTAAGTTCGCTCCTGCAGCTATGCGGAAGGTCAGTGAGATTCCTCTTATCACAGAATTCCAATGCCAGTTGAGGCTATTCTCTGACCCCTATCTACATCTTTCTCATTAAGTCAGGACCATGAGGAAGGTTTGGTTGCCCATCGGCCCTTCCTGGTCCCTCTTGATTCCTAAAACTACAGAAACACCATTTTCTCTGGAGGCTAGTAACCCAAATTACCCCTTGCTCTGTCGGGGACTTGGAGCCCAGGGTGGTTATGAGAGGCGGGAAAGAAAGGTATCAGGTCAGAATAAGATCTGTCCCCAGTTCATTGTGGATACTGAGGATGGAGAGGGTTTAGCTAGGCACCTGGCAGTTGGAAGCAGTTGCTTCTGTTTGGAAGCTTTGGAGAAATTGCAGAGGGCCAGGAAGTTCATCCTTTCAAGAGGTTCTGAATTTTAGAATCAAAGCACTCTTCCGAATGCTGTTAGGTTTCCATAGCAACTGTATATATAACATTTTTCTAAAATATAAAACACATTTTCTAAACTCTTGCAAGGACTTCTGGGAAGGTGCCTTTCTAAATTGCTGATACTCCTGTAAGTTTGCTGAAGTACCATAGCTGGGTCCATTGTGGAAACCATTTCAGATCGTCAGCATTGCCACTTGAACAATGGACCTGAGAAGATTGGTTTTCACTGTCCCTAAGCCAGAGACTCAGGCAAGGAATGAAAACCCTTTTGCTGCTTATATAGCTGTGTCTCTTGCTAAAGGACTGAACTGGACCACACTTTCTCACCACATCAGCTCCCACTCAATGGCAGCAAGCGCTATGCATTAACAGGTGAACTGGCCAGGTGTTCAGAGCCCTGGAAGCATGCCCAACTTGATACCCATTTCCCAGTCCATTCTCCAAAGAGCTGCTTGGTTTTCCCTAAAATCCAAATAATACCAAGTTACTTCAGTCTAGAAACTTCCCATACTTTGCAGGAAGGTATCCAAAGATTTTTGTCTGATTTCTTAAGCTTGCCTAACACAACCTCACTTCTCTTTCATGAAGCTTCCCTTCACATAATTGTGTTCCCCCCTCATAGGTACCAGCATATCTCTGCTGGTTCCTGGACACAACGTGACGTTTCCCAACTCCATTGTCCTATACAATCTTGATCTTCTCTTTGCTGATCTATCCCAAGTGCCTAGGAACAAAGAAAAGGATTCTCTCTGTTTCACGGTATTTCTTAACCTCTTAACACACTTCCACCTATTTGTAGGGTTCTCAATGCCTCAGAGTCTCATTACAACAGCCATGGACCCAGATACCTTGGTGGCCTCCTTCAATCATAAAAACAATATTAAATATTTTATTTACAACTGCTTTGATAGGAAGATGAGTGTAATATTTTACTTTAAAGGTAATTTTTTTTTTTTTTTCTGATTTAGAGAAATGAGAATATTCCATGGCTCTCCTCATTGTCTTTGGAACCTAATGGATACGCCAGCTCAACAAGTCCTTTGTCACCCTTGCACCTTGTAATTTGTCTGTCTACGAGATCCTTGGGGACAGCATTTGGATGTTGATGGCCGCCATGATTTCTACCATAGTGTGTGGGCACATGTGCATTCTTGGTGATTTCATTAACCTGCAGGGCTTGCTTCCCATCGACTTCAGCCTCTCATGCTGAGGGTTGGGTTGGGGCAGATCTTCCTGCTAGGCCAGGCTTTCTTGTCCACGTCCATTATCAAAAGTGACCAAATGCGCCTTTCCTATGATTGTATAGCCCTTTACAGTGTGTCCAGAATGTCCTTTGCATTATCTATTACAGTCTCTTGAGGTGGACATTGTCTATCCCATGTGACCAAAGACTAAATGGAGGCTCAGAGTTTGCCAGCATCTAGAAAACTGAGTTGTACAAGGTTACACTAATACATAGCTGTTGTTAAGTGCTGTCGAGTCAGTAATGACTTATAGAGTTTCCAAGGAGCAGCTGGTGAGTTTGAACTACTGATTTTGAGATTCAAACCAGCCTTGTGGTCTAGTGCTGATACTACAGCGCCACAGCAGGACCCCAGTAATGCATGGAAAAGTCCATTTTAATCCTTCTTATTTCCTAACACTGACCATATCTGACTATGGATCAGTAAGGGCTTGGCCATCTCAGTTCCACTTGACGTCATTCTGTTAGGCCTCTCCTAACACCTGAGGAGCATGTGGGGACCCACTGAGGCTGGTGTTGGGTCTGCATCATATCTATTTTGATTCCATCATTCCACCAGTATTATTTCCAAGACAGCCCCTCAATCAACAACCCCATGATAATGTCCACCTGATAATCTGCTCCTTAGAGAACCCAGTCTACCACAATTCTATTGAATATTTTGTAACAAACTGTTTTGTGTCTGTCTATACATGGAGTATTGCTGTGACTCTGTGGGTTAATGTGCCAGACTGCAAAGCCATTTGAAATGCAAGGCTGGTGTTTCAAGCTCACCGGAAACCCTATACAGAGTCACTATGGGTCTGAACTGACACGAAGGCGCTTAACAACAATGATACATGGAAGACCAAATTCATTTGCCTCTCCATTGTCTTCATGGAATGCATATTCATTGAATGCTTAATACAATGCTAAGTACAAGACCCTGTGGTGACAAGACAGAGGAGGGGCTCTGGTCACATGCAACCGCTTTTAGATTGAAGACACATTTCCAGTCTGATTCTGCACTCAGATTGAGAAGCTTCTTCTAGAACCTTCAGTCTGCTCAGCACTCCTGCATGCTGGAAGTCTCCCGTTGACTGAGTGCTCCTGAACACATGCTCCTTCAGAGAGACCAATACCAATGTCTGAATGACCTTTTCCTCACTCATCAGGGCACATCATGGTTCTCCTCTGGTGACCCTTTCACGTGGTCTAGACTGAAGTCTGAGGTGCCTCTGAAGCAAGACCTGGTAATGGATTGCTGAAAAATCAACCATGATTCAATCACTGGGTCATCAAGAATCAGAGTCAACTGTTTGGGCTGGAGCAGGAGAAATGGTGGCCAGATGGATTTTTAGAACAGC
The DNA here is from genome assembly GCF_000296735.1 of Chrysochloris asiatica. NCBI lineage: Eukaryota > Metazoa > Chordata > Mammalia > Afrosoricida > Chrysochloridae > Chrysochloris > Chrysochloris asiatica. The sequence goes on along the minus strand of NW_006408573.1, from coordinate 16,064,460 downwards.
GGAATTGCAGACAACTGGGAGAAGGAAATGTCAGAGGAGGCAGCCAGTAGAGGCTAATATTAAGGCCTTGTGTTGAACAGAAGAAATAGGATGAAGCCTAGGCAGGTTTAGACCTAGTTTGCAGCAGGATCTCAGAAGGAGGAGCTAGAGGTAGGTCAGGGTTTTCTTATAGTTAACCCTTTTGTGGTTGCTAGTTTTCACTGAGTTGACTTTGATTCATGGCAACCATATGTTCAGCTGAACAAAGCGCTGTCCAGTTCTGAGCCATCTTCAGAGTCATAAGTGCATTGTTGTGGCCACTGTGTGCTGAGTCCATTTTCCAGCACGCTACTGGACTATACAATGCTGTGACCCATAGGATTTTCTTGGGCTAATTTTCTTAAGTAGATCTCTCCAGTCCTTCTTCTTAGTCTAAAAGCTCCACTGAGACCTGTCCACCATGGGAGACCCTGCTGAGATTTGAAATATGACAGCTTCCACCATCAAAACAACAAACAAGCCCTTTCAGTCCAACAAAGTGACAGAAGGATGATAAAATTGCCTCGCTGTTGTCAAGTGTTGTCAAGTTGGTTCCAACTCATAATGAACCTTGATACAGTTTTCAAGGAGTGGCTAATAGTTTTGAACCATTTATCTTATGGTTAGCAGTTTAGTGCTTATCCCACAGTGCCACACCAGGACTCCAGAATTGCTTTATAGTCCTTCCTTAATCCTGGCACATAGCATCCCATCTTGCTCAAAACAAATCACTGAACCAAACTATACCACAGTGCCCTGCTGTCCCTTAAGCAGGGTCTTTGCAGGTTGATTCTCTTGAAGTCCATGTTTCTGGAGTGTTTGGGTCCGTCTCATCATGTCACTTTGTAATTCAAGGTCAACTCATCAGAGAGGCCTTTTCTGATGAGCCATACCCTCCACCCACCTTGTGGTTTTTAGGTTAGTCTACGTTTCAGGACACTGTTTTTGGCACAGTTTTCACAGTCTGTGGAAACAGGATTGATTTCTTTGTTCCCTTTTCCTCCGCGAGAGTCTAAGACACCTGGAGTTCAGAGACATGCTCTGCCCTGCCCACCCTTATCCAGTCCTTGCAACAACGCTGTCCACACTAGCAGGAACTCAGCACATACTGCCTGAATGAGCGATGAAACCATTACCTGATGCTTCAAACACTTCTCTTCAAGGTTGCAAGGAATGGAATGGTTGGGATGCCTGCCTTAGGAAACAGGCTGGAAGAGTGTGCTGGAGGCAGGGTTCCATCATATGGGGATAAGAAGAATCCAGCATCTCTCTCATCCTCTACTTCTTCCTCCCCTTCTCTCTCTCTTACTCTCACTCTTCTCTTCTCTCTCTCCATTTTCCTTCCTCATCTCTCTCTCTCTCTCCCTGTCTCTGTCTCTTTCTTCCCCTCTCTCTTGTCCTTCTTCCAGACCATCATTCAGATGTGAGTGATACCATCTCTTTAATCTTTCTTTCTTCCTCTTTCTGTATCTCTTGGTCCTTCACCTGGGCCATCATTCAGATCTGAGTGTTGCCCCCAGCCCTCCCCAGGGAAAGGACAGCTGTATATTGGCTTCCTCGAATTAACTCTGCACCGGCTCCCATGTCCCATTTCCCAGCAGGAAAGACCATGCATCTGTAATACGCTGGCACATTGGGACTGACATGTAGCTTGGTACCCATAGTGGAGTCACTCAAGCAAACAGAGAATAATAGCTGCACACTTAAAATTCTCAAGCAGGTATCACTTAGAGGAGCATCCCAGTTGCCCATGTTCATGAAGTCTATTAGTACGAATTTCCCAAATAACACTTGTTGCACTTTGTCCTGGATAACTGGAGTTTACAACCATTGCAATGTATTTTATTTCCATCATGGGCCCGTATTGTGGGGAAAAGGTTTCCAACAATAGCCAGGCCTGAGCCATTTTCATTGTGCTTCTATCGCCATTCTAGTTGCTAAACTAAACGTAATTGGACAGTTCATTATGATGAAAAATTAACAGCACGTGCTTTAGGGAGAATAATCATAGAACAAGATGGCTTGTGAAAGCATTGGCCTTGAGCAGTGCAGACAGATGACAGACTTGCTGGTCTGCAGAACAAGTGGCTATTGGCCAATTGGTCAGAAACTCTGCTTTTGCAGAGCACTTACCTGTGTGACCAGCCCTGAGCTGAGGTGCTGGGGAAGCAAGATAATGTAGCAGACACAGTCTGTGGCCTCCAGGAACATGCCACCCAATTGGAGAGACTGGGGAGAGGCCCTGCCTTTAGAGAGGGAGCTCAGGACAGTAGGCTAAGGGTCCCTGGAACTTTGGCACAGCTTCTCACTCAACTCAGGAAGGTCCCAGGGTGGACATGCAAGAAGGTTCCCTGCCTTCAATAAAAGCAGTCTTTTGATGAGCAAAATGCTGCTGAAAATAGTAATTGCTAAGGATATGGGGCTTCGTACTGGGGTGATGAAAGCATTCTACAATTAGATAGTGGTGATCAACACACACCTTTGTGAATATGCTAAAAATTACTAAAGGGCACACTTTAAGCACACCAGCCCCTCCTCAGAAATCCTACACAGGGTCACTGTGAGCTGGAAGCGATTCAATGGCACTTAACAACAGAAATATGTTTCAATCGAGATGTGAATTTTTTAAAGTACTCTACCAACTCCTGGGATGGTGCTGTAGAATCAGCACTGGTCTGTGAACCCCAAGGTTGGCAGATCAAACCCACCAGCTGCTCCTCGAAAACCGTATACAGGTCTCTAGGAGTTGGAACCAACTAGACGACACTTAACGACAACAAACTTTGCAGAGCTAAATTTATGAATATGTTGTTTTTGATGTTGTTGTTTGTCATGGAATTGATTTTAACCTATGATGACCCCATGTGTTCAGAGTGGCTGGGATCTGTCAGGAACAGATCACCAGGCCTGCAGTCAAACTACCAACCCTTGGATTAGTAGCCAAAGCCTTAAGCTGTTCAAACAGTTGGGCCTACTAGGAATCAGAAAAGTGGGTGAGGCAGAACACCATTGGTTCAGGGCTTCCATTATGGTAAGATGTTAGCAAACACCCACTTTGGATGATGAGGAAAGCAAGTCAGATCAGTTTGTGCCTTTCCAACAAGCCACTGAAGTGGGCAAAAATGAAAACTCTGATGCTAAAATGCTTCCCATTTATTTCTCAGAGAAGATCCCACAAGATACTCACGACCGGACCACCAAGGATCATAATCATGTGTTCTGAGATGCATTTTCAAGTTTGGAATGTCTCCTCACCTCTTTCTGTCCTTTGTTTGTACAGCAGGAGGCTGTGAGTGGTGTCAATGGTTGCTATGTTCTGGGCTATGAGCCCAAAGGTTGGTGGTTTGAAACTCCCCACAGGTGCTTGAAAGACAGGCCTGGCAAGCTGCATCTGAAAGGTCATAGTCGTGAAGACCTTTTAGAACCCAGTTCTGCTCTCCACACATGGGGTCGTCATGCGTGGGAGTGGGCTTGAGTGCAGCTCAGTAGACTTGGGTTCTTCAGCTTGTGAAGTGTGATATGTGGTGGGGGCTGTGTGTGAGGCAGCAGACATGGGGGCTGTCTCGTGGGACAAGAGGGCTCAGGAATGGAGACAGAAGACACTAGGCGTACTTTCCCAGGATGCATCAAGAACACTTTCCCAAAATCATTAAAATTTGTTTTTCTAGCTTTGAGGTACTTTCTCTGAGCTTCAGCTCCATTTTTGGTTCTGTGTCTCCCTAGACTCTTTTTGTTTTGTTTTGAGTTTTTATTGTGACTTGAGTGCTTGTTTACATGGGGTATCATCAGTTTTACATTCATTGTTTCATTGCAATGACTGCAATCTCCTCTGTGCATCATCAGTCAATAGTATTTGCTTCTATTACCTCTGTGTTTTGTTTTTGTTTTTGTTTTTTGGCAGGGGGGTGTACACAAAAACACTCAGGAATAGATAATCATTTAAACAACCAAAGGACACATTCTGCAAGCCTGTCCCCTGGCCCCCAGCACCTGGTTGCCAGCACACAGCCTTTCTCTTTCCATAAGTCTAGAGTCCTCAGCTGCTCCCTCTCTCCATGTCCTCATATCTGTCTCTATCTCTGGATAGGGTCCCACATTCTCCATAGACTCTTACTCATCCTATTTCCCCAATGCCAGGGACTTCCTCAGTGAAACCACAGAGATGTGGGGTCCAGGGATATTTGGACACCTACCATGAGGTGCCCTGCCCTTTAGCTCATAGAAGTCAGCACTGTGTCTCTCTTTTCCTTTGAGGAAGCAGCAGGTACACATATCTGTTGTCAAGTACTTACCTAGAATAAAGCCACTTAAACCATTATCTCCCTGATGGATGGCTTTTGATGTCATTCTCAGCTTACTCATGTAAATAGTGGGTCAAATTCGCATCCTGTTGGACAGGATGGAAATCGGATTTCATTGATTTTCACAGTGGCATTTCCCCCAGTAGACTGTGGCATCTCAGCATTCAGGAATGCAGGCTGTGGAGGGGCCTGAGGCCTTCCCCTGCACAGCCAGGCCCAAACAAAAGCTCTGTTTGCGATCTCCCGCCAGAGCCCCAGTCCTGCCAGGCCCTGCTGTTAGGATGCATTCAGGAAGCATAAATAAAATTAGATCTTAGCCGAGCGAAAAGAGCTGGGACTTATGAAATAGAAGTCTCTCTCGAGCAGCTTCTCACTACTCTCTAAATTTCTTTCCAGTAGCGCTAGCTTAAAAAGAAATAGAAGGGAAAAAAAAAATGTTCCAAACAAGAAAAAAAGGATGAAAGCCTCTTGAAATAGATTCCTGCATATTTCTCAGGGTCTGCTTTTTTTTTTTTTTTTTTCCCTCCTGTGGAGTGGTAAGACCTGGGTTCTAGTCTTTTTTTTCTGTTACCTGTTGGGCCAGAGACAGCTCTGAGCTTCTTTGCTGTTATTGTTACCTCATTGGGTGGTCTTTGTAAGACAGAGAAGATGCTTTTGTGGAGTCTGTTCCCACTCATAATGACCTCATCAATATCAGAGTAGATCCACTGTGCTCCAGAGGGTTTCCAGTGGCTAATTTTCCAGAAGTAGATTGTAGGATGTCAGACCTTTTTTCCGAGTGTCCTCTGATTGGATACCAACCACATCCTATTTGAGAGCAGCGGAATGTATTAGCTATTTGCCTGTCCAGGGACTCTGTCACAGAGAAACCAAAAAATCAAAACCACTGCCTTCAAGTCTGTTCTGATTCATAGAGGGCTTCCGAGACTGTAAATCTTTACCCTAGAGTAGACAGTCTCATCTTTCTATTGACCAGCAGCTGGTAGGTTTGAACAGACAACATTGTGCTTAGCAGCCTAATGCCTAACCCACAGAGTCACCGGGGCTCCTTGCCACAGAGAAAGGGGCCCAGAAATAAAAGCCTACACAAGTCCAAATATCCAGGTACAAGAGGACTTCAGAAAGTTCATATAGAAGTGTCATGATCTTGTCACTCCTTTTTTCCAAAAACATTTTGAAGTTCATGTGAAGGTGACAACACCCAGTACTCCACTGACCCACTCCACTGGCCCTATGCTGGTGACCAGGGCGGGATGCAGCAAGGCAGCGGCTGTGAAAATGCCCCACTGGACACACAAGAGCTGGGACCTTAATGGTGTCCAGAGAAGAGCTTCTGATGCTTTCCTGTCTGGGAAGATGGATTGGAATAGTGGTTGTCTGAAGGGTCTCCTGGTGGGGGTGGGGGGTGGGTGCAGATTTTCAAAAGTGGGGTTGTATTCAGGCTCCTCCTCCTCCCCCAGAGCAGTAGGAGCTCAGCAAGTGGTGGGAGTGATCTGGAGATACCCCTGGGCATGGTTTCTGAGTCTCTGCATGCTGGCTGGCAGTGTGACCTGGGGAAGTGACTTAACTGGCCTCTGGAAGCTTCACTTTTCTCACCTGTCAAATGGGCTGTTCTTTTTTTATTGCTGATATAACAAATTACTACAAATGTCATGGCTTGACACAACTCCAATCTTGCTTTCTGTGGCAGAGCTCAGAGTCTGACTTGGCCTCCTGGGATACAATCAAGGTGTCAGCAGCGCTGAGTTCCTTTGAGAGACTCCAGGGAACAAGCCATTTCCTTGCCTTTTCCAAGCCCTGATATGGGGTTGTAGGATAAGCACTGGATGCTAACTAAAAGGTCAGTGGTTCTAGACCACTGGCTACTCCTTAGAAATCCTATTCAGGGTCATGATGCATCAGAACTGACTGGACTGCTTGTAACAACAACAACAGGGAGCAATCCATTTGTTTGCTTTTTTCAGATTCTTGAGGGCTCTGCTCTGTATCCCTGGGTGCCTTCCTCCATCCCCAAAGCGCATCGGTCCAGTCTCTGCTGCTCTGCTCTGGAGGACTCATAGCCTCTGAGCCCCTGCCTCCCTCTGAGAAGACCCTGTCTAGAAAACCAGAATCATCTCTCATGTGGAGAACTGTCATTTGACCACACCTTTAAAGTCCCCCGTTTGCCAGGTAGGAAACATAGTCACAGGTCCCAGACCTTAGGACCTGGCCATCTCTCTTGTTCACTGCCACCAAGTCGATTCCAACTCATAACGATCCTACATGGAAGGGTAGAACTGCTCCATGGGGTTTCCTAGGTGACCGTATTCACAGGAACAAATTATCGGGTCTCTTCTGCAGAGTTGCTGGTTGTTCCTACCACTGATGTCACAGCGAGCGGCTGAGCGCTTAACCGCTGTGCCTCCAGAACCCCTTTGGACATCTTTGGGGGCCATAGTTCTGTTTACCACAATGGGTATACTGAGAGTCCGTTGCACATGAGACGCTTGCAAGGGTTACATGAGATATTACATGTCAATAATTAACACAGGTCCCAGCACCCGTATTATAGGAACAATTCCATAAATATTGCTTCTTTTCCTTCTCAGAATTCCTGACTATGACTTTGGCCTGCTTCCCTCCAGGAGCTCCCAGACCACTTCTCTTGTTATTCCCACAGCTCTACATCTGGCAGATCCTGGAGCCAGAGCTGGAAAGATGACCAGTCTGCAGAGATAGTTTGGTCTGAATGAGATGCCCTCCGGCAATGCTAGCTTGTGCCCGGTTTGCCTTTTGGCAGAGCCTCAGTCTTCTGATTTGTAAATGGAGGATAAGGGAAAAAGGCTTGACTATGGGTTTCTTACCCACATTGGAAATCTGTGATCTATTAATATTGGTCAGATGTGAATCAAAGAAAGTGCAAAGGTATTGTCTTAGTGTCTCACTGTTGCTATAAAGAAACACTATTAGTGGGTTGTTTGAAATGACTGAAATGCATTTCCTCACAAGTTAGGAGGCTAATAGTCTGAATTCAGGTTGCTAGCTCTCTCTCTGTCAGCCTCTGTAGACTCTGTGTTCCTTTGTTCGTTGGCAATACCCACATGGCCTTCATGTCTGTTTGCCTCTTCTCTGTGTCTCCCCTGCCCTTTTCATATCTCAAAAGTGAGTATGTTGAAGGCACACCCTACACTGAAATAGCCTTACTGGCATAACCAAGAAAGCCATGTTCCCAGATGGGATTACATCCCTGCTTAGGATACAAACACGTTTTTGTAGGGAGTGCAACTCAGTCTTCTCAGGTCTGGTTACTTCTCAAATGGAAAGAGCTCATCCCAAATTAACAGTGGAAAGCGCTCTCTCCTCTCCAGCCATCCCTGAGAGTTCCCATGGGCTCCTGTACTGAAGGGGCTTTTGTCCTTGGTGATACCATTTTCGGGATTGGCCATTTTCTGCAAAGGATGAATCCGCAGACTTTGAGGATTTGGGCTGGAGTTGCCAAGCTACACACTGGGGGCTGCCTTCTCATTAGAAGACGAGTCATCAACTCAGAGATCAAGGATGGAAGAAACCTTGGGAGCTGGCTGTGTGTCAGACAGTTGTTGGGTGCTCTATCCCTGCCACTTAATTCCCACCACATTGCCCTATGCAGTGGGGGCTTTTATTTCCAGTTTTCAAATGAGGAAACCGAGGCTAAGCAAGACTGAGTAATTTGCCTGATGCTGCACAGCTGGTAAGTGACTTGAGAAGAAGGAAATTGAACTAATGCTTCAAATCCCAAACCAAACATCTTAGCTACTCTGCCTGCACTGAGACACAAAGCAGGCTGATGCGAAGGATGTCCTTATCTCTTCAGTGCCCCCACTCTTTCTCTAAAACACAGAGACCCACAGCCACAACATATTCCACCTCAGTGTTTCCTTTCTGACCCAACGTTCTTGCAAAAAATAGCTCCCTCCACCCTGCCATCTTCCGTTACAACCCTCTGACTTCCCAATTCCACACAGTCTCTTTTTTCTAAGTTATGATAGGCAGAGGAAGGTAGGGACATTAGCTAACAGACTGGGATATAGGTGCCCAAGTGATCCCCTCACCTTCTATGTTAACTCCCCCTTTAGGGGCAGGGTATGATTCACCATTTGGGAACCTGAGTATTGAATCATTTTAGAAATGGATGGAGCCCTGTCTTGGGAGAACACTGAAGCTCCTCAGAGTTACCAAGAGAAAAGAATGACGCAGTACAAATGGAGATGGTGCCAATTACTGTGGAGTGTGAAAAGCAGTGATTTGTAAGGCTCATGCAGTGGGGCTGCATTTATTTTATGACTTAGAAGCAGAAGCTGACTCTCGGGGAACATTTGGATGCATGGGTTCTGGTGTTTGCCCCAATCCAATGTCTTTATTGCAAACCAGAGTCCCTAAGGGCATACCAGAGGCAGTAGGGGAAGTATGCCATCAGGGCCTCCAAGAGTCCTGAGACCATACGCAATGCTGTCCCCATCTTCAAAGTGAGGTCTCTGAGATCAGACTCTCAGGCGTTACCACTGGTTAGGTAGGAGACCATCAAGTGTATTCTGAATCATGGTGACCCTGTGCAGGGTTTCAGAGGAACAGCTGGTGGGTTTGAACGGGCAAACTTACAGTTTACATGCCAGTTCTCATCCTACAGCACCACACCAGGAGTTCATGGTGAGTTATTTTCCCTCTCAGAGTTTTGATTTCATCATTTACAAAATGGGAATAAACTGAAAGGGCTGCGTGAAGATTAATAACAATAAAACACATGGAGGGCTCCTCCTGGAGCACCCGGTGACTGTAAGGTGAAGGAACCCGATGGCGCAGTGGTGAAAACATTCAGCTGCCAACTAAAAGGTCTGCAGTTCAAACTCATGAGCCATTCCTCAGGAGAATGATGAGGCAGTCTGCCTGACTCCAGACTGTCAGCCTTGGGGAAGTTCTGCTCTTTCCTGCAGGGCTGCTATGCATTGGAATCACCCACTGACAGTGAATCTGGGTCTAGTTTTTTCCTTTGAGGTTGTAAGCTACAGGGCATCACAAATGGTTTATGTTGGACAATAACCAAAAGGTTGGCCTCTGTAAAGATTGTTTCTGTTGTTGGGTGGCATGGAGCCCATTCAAACTCATGGCAACGCTGGATGACAGAGTAGAACTGCCCCATAGGGTTCCCTAGGCTTTATTCTTATAAACTAGGCTTTATAGCAGCCCTTATCTTCATCAGTAACATTTAACATCAAAGAACATGACTTATCCATCCATTCTCCATCAACGCAATGAGGGTAATAATGCACGGAGCTTTGTTGGTGGATATATAAAGTGAGCTGATGTTTGTGGACGCGCTTTGTAAATTACGAAGTGCTATAAAGTATGAGTTATTGTAATTGTTAGACTCCATTCCATATGTGGAGCTGAAAATTAAGGATGCGTATTTCTGTTAGTCAGAAAGCAATCTTTATAAGAGCAGACTGCCAGGACTTTCTTCTGCACTACCAATCAGTGGATTCCGACTTAACTGTATTGCCAGGTTCAAGGAAATACTAAGGAACCATGCCTTCTGGTTACCTTACCACTAGGTAAGTCATGAGCCAGAATCCACAATGACATGTTTTGTTGTGGTGGTGGTTTTTATTATAAACTACAGTCACCATGCCATTATTAACCAGCTGTATAATTTCCCGGACACATAGATTGATGACTGAACCTGACTGATGTGGAGCCCTCTGCCCTCCTGTGGAAACACTGTTTTCCCTTGTGGATGTTGTTGTTGTTTAGTGCTGTTGAGTTGGTTCTGACTCATAGTGACTCTGTATAGGATTCTGAGGAGTGGTTGTTGAATTTGGACCACCAACCTTATGATCTGTAGTCCAGTGTATACCAGGACTCCATGTTTTCTGTTGTTGTTGTTATGTGCCATGGAGTCAGTTCCGACTTATAGCGACCCTGCCCAGGGTTTCCAAGGATCCACATCTTTACGGGAGCAGAAAGCCTCATCTTTCTTCTGCAGAATGGCTGGTAGTTTCAAACTGCCGACCTTGAGGTTAACAGCCTGATTCGTAACCACTACTCTACCAGAGCTCCTATTCCCTTAGACAAATATTTTTCCTTTCTTGGGACAGAATGTTCAGCCCTAAGCCTTCCTCTGGAATACCAGCCCTCATCTTCATCCATAACTTTTAACATCAAAGAACATGACTAATCCCTCCATTCGCCATCAACTCCTTGAGGGTAATAATGCACCGAGCTTTGTTGGCGGACATGTAAAGTGAGCTGATATTTGTGGACGTGCTTTGTAAATTACGAAGTGCTATAAAGTGTGAGTTATTGTAATTGTTAGACTCCATTCTATATGTGGAGCCGAAAATTAAGGATGCGTGTTACTGTCAGTCAGAAAGCAACCTTATCTTTTTTGAGTGGAAAGCTACATACTATAAACAGATGGGGTTGAGAATACCAGCCTCAGTTTGATGTAAATATTGTTGCTGTGTGCTAGGAAATCCGTTGTAATTCATGGAGACCCCAGATAACAGTAGAACTGCCCCAGAAGGTGTCCTAGGCTGTCGTCTTTATAGAAGGAGACTGCCAGGGTTTTACTCCAGTGGAGTTGCTGGGTGAGTTCAAACCGCTGATTTTGTCAGTTATCCAGAGAGGGCTTAACCATTGCACCAGTGAGACACCTCGTGTTTGGGTAATAATAATGGGGAATGTTTAGATAGACCCTGCTTCTGATAGTTTTATTATTTCCATGGGTAGGCAAAATTCTCGAAAAGCAAGAAAATAGTTTATATACAATAAACTACATTTTTAAAGCAACATATACGTATCTTCCTTTTTCATTTTGTGCATTTGATGAACCAATTGTTGTTGTTGTTGTTGTTGTTATGTGCCGTAGAGTCGGTTCCGACTCATAGTGACCCTGTACAGGGTTTCCGAGGCTGTAAATCTTTACGGGAGCAGAAAGCCTCATCTTTCTCCTGTGCAGCGGCTGGTAGTTTCGAACTGCTGACCTTGCAGCTCACAGCCCAATTTGTAACCACTACGCTACCAGATCTCCTAATGAACCAATTAGCATTGTAAAACAAACATACATGCATGCAGCTATTCATATGTGTGCCTATGTGTGTGTTTAGATGTATGCATGTTGTTGTGTGTCACCGAGTTGATTTTGACTCCTAGCTACTTTACAGGACATAAGAGAACTACCTCATGGAGTCCCCAGACTGCAGTCATTAAGATATCAGATCACCAGACCTTTCTTTCTCCCTGCCACTGCTAGGTGGGTTCCAATTACCAAGTTCTTAAACATTTCCCCACCAGGGCTCCTTAATCTAAATATGAGTAGCCCTGGTGTAGTGCTGTGGGATAAAGCACTGGACTGCTAGGTTTGAACCACAAGGTCGGCGGTCCAAACTCACCAACTGCTCCTTGGAAACCCTATACAGGGTCGCTCTGAGTCCGAACCAACTTCACGGCACTCAACAACAGCAACAGTCACCCCAGGGGAGTTCTGGTGTGGTGCTGAAGGATAAGTACTGGACTGCTAAATGCAAGGGTGACTGTTCAAACCCACCAGCCGCTTCTCAGAAACCTTATACAGGGTCACTATGAGTTGGAACAATTCAACTGACTTTACAACACTAACAGTAACCCATGGTCAGGAAATCAAATGCCATATTGCACTGGGAAAATCCACTTCAAACGATCTCTTTAAAATGTTCAATAGCAAAGATGTCATTTTGATGACAAAAGTGTTCCCAACCCAAGTCATGGCATTTTCAGTTGCTTCATATGCTTTCGCGTGCATATGAGGACAGTGAATAAGGCAGACTTAGAGAAGAGTTGATGCCTTTGAATTATAGTGGTGTTGAAGAATATTGTGTATACCTAAGAAACTGCCAGAGAACGAATGAATCTGAGCTGGAAGAAGTACAGCCAGAATGTTCCTTCTGTACTTTGGACATTTCATCAGGAAGGACCAATGCATTGAGAAAATCATCATACTTGGTAAAGTAGTTGTTATTGATAAGTGCCGTCGAGCTGCCTCTGACTCATAGCAACCCTGTCCCTATACAGGGTTTCTGAGGAGCAGCTGATAGGTTTGAACTGCGGACCTTGTGGTTCACAGTCCAGTGTTGATCCTATAGCACCACACCAGGTAAAGTAGACGGTCAGTGAACAAGAGGAAGCCCCTAAATGAGACAAATTAACTCAATGGTTTCAATAATGGTCTTAAATATAGGAATGATTGTGCGGATGGAGCAGGACTGGCCGCTGTTTCATTGTTGTGCAAGGGTCACTGTGTGTCAGAACCAACTCAGTGGCACCGAACAGCACCACACTGCCCTTGGAGAGGGACTTTCTGGTCAGGGCAGGGCTGTAGATGGTGGTGCATTCAATGGAACAAGGATGCTCACTGTGATAACATTGGATCCACTGAATGTGAATGCCTGCTCTGTAACTGAAGGACTTTGTGCTTTTCTGCTTAATCATCAAAGGTCTCTGCACCTCACTTCTGTCATTTGCAAAATGAAGATAGCAATAGTGGCTTCACTTTTGCTGTGAAGAGTAAATAAGATGAAGGTCATAGAGCCCTGGACACAGCTCTTAGTCCTGGGAGCCGCTTGCCTCCTAATGGCAGCCCCATTGCTGCTGATGGACTGATGGACAGGTGTTCTCTCATTCCTCCTTAAACCCCTCATGGGAATGCTAATCAGGGCTGAAGCCCTCCCCATCAGCAGTCTCTGTCCAGTCTGGGGTGGCTACACAAGGTCACCACCACTCCAGCTCCTTCCTAACCATGCTGACCTTCAGGCCCCCAGGATCAGCTCTAACACAGCCATGTCTTTGCAGATCCCCAAGCCTCCTCTTGATGACTGTGCACTCCGTGTGCGTGTTGGAGGTGGTAACAGTGTGAGTATTCTAGACTGCTGGACATCTCCCTCAGATGGTAGGTGATCTGCCTGGATTTCAAGGACCCTGTTCCACTGAGACAGTCCAAGTGCAGCCATATCCACTCTGCCTTGAGGACAAACCAGTGAAAAGTAAAACTGACTCGAACGTCTATCATGGTAACCCACGCGGACTCTGGCAGCCTCATGTGTGACAAGGGTAACCCTGCTTGCTTCTGCAGCATCGCTGATAATGCTAAAGTCCTTTGTGACGGCCACTGTGTGTTCTGAGTACCTTCTGACCTACAGCATTCATCCTCCAGCATTCCATCTAGCAACGTTCTATTGTGATGTATAGGATTTGTACTGGCTAGTTTTAACTGGTGTGTTTATGAACAACAATACATATATAACTCCATTTTAATACAACTGGGAGGACTTCAGTCATCGGACCCTCATTGGAGTGCTGCCAAACCACCGGTTAGTAATTCCAAAAGGCCCACCTAAGGGGACAAGTGAATGTCACTTCATCCTTCGGAATAAATCCATAGAGACAATCATCAGAAGACAAATATGAATATTTGATTCACTTTAATAGTGGGCATATGACATCTCACATTCACCCATTGCTTTGAAAAGTGGTGCATGATTTTTTAAAGTCTGTGTATGATTTTTCCTCGTTGACTGGTGGGGTGTAATCACCGGCATCCTACAGAAGCCCTGGAAGGGGAATGATTTCATTGAGGACCACCACTTATTAGATGGAAGAACGATTAGCCTGTGCTCTGTTTAATTAAGCCTCACTTAATGGGCAAACGTTTCCTTTAACGGCTTGCTGACACCTCATCAGTTATTTAAGGCAGTTCATTTCACAGTAGGGAAAAAAAAAAAAAAGGAGAGAGCGAGAAAGAGGGAAAAAAATTCTCATTTGATCAAACTGGATTGGTCTGAGAAAAGCGTGGCTGTCTGGAAGACGCCTAATTGCTGCTGCTATGGTGTGCTTATTCTCTATTTAGTCCTAGGCTTCTTATTGAAACGCTAATCAGGGTTAGGTCTCACCTCTTGATGAATGATTTTGTAAAAACTTGATATTTCTCAGCTTAGCTAGGAATGTCTGCAGGCAAGTATAATGCAGTCGGCTGAAAGGGAAGATAACTAATGCCCTTAATTTTGCAAAGAGGACTGTGATTGGGTACATACTGTACAGATCAGGGGGAATCAGAATGAAATTAATTTCCTTCTTTGCATAAGCACCGCCTCTGTTATATCATGAGCCACCTTTCTTTAGCTGATTTTCCTGAGGATTTAGAGAATGCATAGCTTGGCACGTGTGCTCGGGTGGCATGTTTTCTGCAGCCCAGGTCAAATTCAGGTGATGCCATCTTAGCAGAAGTTGCACGTTGGAGAACTTAAGTTTTCAGGTTGTTCTATTTGTCACAGTTGTAAGGACTGTGTGAGAGATGAGCCTCAGACTTGTAGCTCAAGGTGTGGGTACCCTATAGAAATGCAGTGTGACTTCACCTGCTGCCCTCATCTTCCTGCCTCCTCACCCATCCACCAGCCCTGGACGTGGGGATAAAGGTATTTGTTTCTAGGACAGCAACACACTGTCATCCTAAATCTGAGTCTCAGGTACTCTGCCATTTCTAGTTCAACATGATTTGGGCTTATGTAATCCAGGTGGAAAAACATAACCTGTAGCAGGCATCTCCTTCTTCGGTCTGCCAGACACTGTAAGTATGGACATTTGGTTACGGACATTGGGTCAGCTGATTTTCTACTTACTTTCCATCTTCCCACGCTCACTGTAATTATGCATCCACATTTTGGCGAAAGAGAGTAAAAGGGGTTATGATTCTAATTATGATTATAGCTATAGCTTTTCATTTTATTATTTGCATGAGTGTTTGTGTGTGTGTATCGTCTACCACTTGCCTACTTTCCCTACCACACCTCCTTCCATTTCCTGAGCAGACCCCTGTCTCCACAGCCCCATCTCTGAACTCGGGTCTAATTCTAGGTCTTAAGTGCTTATTGTGGCGCTGTGGGTTAATGTGCTGGACTGCAAGGTTGGCAGTTCAAGCTCACCAGCCACTCCTCAGACACCATATAGAGGGTCACTATGAGTCAGAACCGACAACAACAACTGTCTGTTTATGCCGTTTCCTCTGCCTGGATTACTATTCCTCAACTTAAGCATCTGGTTCGTGGGTACAGTTCATACATTCATTGGAGACTTCATTTAGGTCTACCTGGTAAATCCTTCTAAACAACCACCTCCTCCTACCTTGGTTTGTAGGACTTTCCTCCGAGATCTTTCAGTCCTGTCATGGAGTCCCCAGGTGATACAAATGGTTAACAAACTCAGCTGATGATTGGAAAGTGGTCTAGCCAAAGGGACCACCCTTTCTCTTTCTGGAGAAAGACCTGGTGATTCACTTCTAAGCAATCAGCCACTGAAAATTCTACTTAGACACCCATGGGCCTACCACGAATTGGTGTTCACCCAGCAGCAACTATTTGTTTTTTTTGTTTTGTTTTTTTAATGCTTCCTCAAAACACCTGTCAGGTTATAGTGACCTGAGCAGGCCCCAAGCCTACCATCCCACCATTTAACTGTAAGTGACCTGAAAGCCAGGCTGTCATCTTCTTGTCATTTCCTCTGCCTAGCATAGCCTCAGGTTCCTAGTTCCTGCTCAGAGCGTGTTTGGGGACTGTATTATTGTGTGTGTGTGTGTGTGTGTGTACGTGTACATTCATGAGTACTACATTCTGAAAAGGCCTTGAAAGCCATGTGGTACATCTCCTAATTTAAAGAATCAACTCCAGGGCTCAGATCTTAGTGGGTTTTGAGAAGAACTAGTGTCAACTCCTAGCATGAAAGAGAACATGGCTTCTAATTCCTCAATCAGCACCAGGGGTAGTCCTTTTGTATTGGGGACTTTGGCATTGTAGGTCACTTCAGGACTGTAGGTACCTTTTCTATATTCTCCCCGTCAATCTAAAAGACTTATTTGGATTTCTCTGACCCCAACTTAATCCATGTTCAAAGTCTCTACTGTCAAATTTTCCCCAATAAAATCTCAGATGCCCAATGATGTTGCTTGTATCATGAGAATTCTGAGTTCACAGTGCAGATCGTTAATAACAAAATGCTTCTGGAATTTAGAATAAAAGTAATGTGGAGCTTTCAAACTTGGCTTATGTAGCCCAATTCTCTATTTTTCCAGATGAATTAACAGGAGGGTTGTCAGAAAAAAATACAAAACTCGTGTTAAATTTTAATTTCAGATAAACAACCAATTATTACTTTTGTGTCCCTGGTGATGCAGTGATTAAGTGCTTGTCTGCTAACTGAAAGTTTGGAGGTTTGAAACCACCCAGTGAATCCATGGGAGAACTATAAAGTAGTTTGTTGTTGTTAAATGTTGTCCTGTCATTTTCAAGTCAGAGTGGCCCTGTATAGGATTCCCAGGGAGCAGCTGGTGAGTTTGAACTGATGACCCTGTAGTTCAAAACAACCTTGTGGTCTAAGATGATGGCTTTCACAATCCCATGGAGCAGTTCTACTTTGTCTTTTAGGGTCTTCATGAGTCAGAATTGACTCGATGGCAGTGGGTTTGTGTGTGTGTGTGTGTCTCAAATTGCATGTGGTATAAGATAAGTACGTCGCAGTCACACAGTTGGCAGTTCAAACCCACCAGTTGCTCCTCAGAACCCAATACAAGGTCTCTATGGATCAGGGCTGACTCCATGGCACTTTACAACAACAACACTACAAATGCTAAATAATATCCATTGCTTGCCTGAAGCTCAAATTCAGCTGCATGCCCAATATATATTTTTACTAAGCCTGGCACCCCTCCTTCCTACACAGTTAATGGTGTTTCCATTCTGATATGATAGAATTGAAACGTAGGATAAGCACTTTGCATCCTAGGCATGCTACCCAGTATACAGATTCGCTGAGTCCCCAATCAGCCTCATCCCTGACATCCTGTGATAAGGAGTGGAGGATTTGCTATGTGAGCACTGAGTAGTTTTTGCAAGTTTCAGATGCTTGTTCCTTAGAACTTGTCCCATCTTAACAAAGCACAAGTTGAGTGAACGTGGGGAACACCACAGGATGTTGCTGCTGTTAAGTGCCATCCAGTAGGTTCTGACCCATAGTGACCCTGTATAGGGTTTCTAAGGAGAAGCTGGTGAGTTTGAACCACTGACTTTGCAGTTCAAATGGCTTTGCAATCTGGTGCATTAACCCGCAGCATCACACCAGGTCTCCTGAATGAGCCATATTAAGACTATGTTATCAAGGGTACTTATGACATGGTGTTGTCACTTCTGCATGCTGCAAGGCTGACTGCACATATCAGGTGAATTCCCATCAAAGCCAGGACCTCTCTAAAAATTGCAGGTGTTTTGGGAAGTGTAGGATATTGATAAAGTAACAGAAGGCACTGTTCTGAGGAGATTCATGCCACACAACAGAATAAGGATGGCCGCTTTAGCCTTATGCAAGCGTTAAGCCAATATATACTTCCAGTGCTCCATACTCACTAAGGCACTGCTTCCAAATCCTGTAGCCAGTCATAGGTGAAAGAATTGTTGATACTCTGATAGAATCTAAATGTCTCTTCAGCATGCTCTTCTTGCTCCAGATTATTTTACTGGGGGAGAAAAGGAAAAAATAAAATGGCAAATCACATCTGTGTAGGAAGGTGTCTATTATCCTTTAGCAGAAAAAATGTTCGTCTTTTGTCATCTGCCTGCTCAAAACCCCATTCCAGCACCCGGTTTTCTATTTGCAGTTATTTGGAGGAGACTCTGTTCTTTGAAATATCCACACAATGTCTACATGTCTTTCTTACTGATGGCACAGTTTTATTCAGGCCTTTGGTTTGGGCATCACAGTGTCGCACTTTGATTTTTCTCACAGTGACACCTCCATCCCTTCCTCCTGTCAAGAACCTGCTTTGCTCCTGTTGTAGTAATGTCACATTCAACTAAGATCCAGCGCGAAAGTGATGCTTGCTGTTGGGTGGAAGCATGGTTTCCAGGACACTTCCTGTGTAACGGTGAAACCATTCCCCCTTCTCTGGAGGACATCTATGACTGTACAAGCACTGAGTGTTGGACGTCTGTTGAAAGGACATATGCAAACAGAATGTCTTTGTTGGCGGATTCATAACTTTACAGTGAAACACACTACTTTCCATGGAGTCCAGTTAGACTCAAAGTGACCCCGTGCATTTACAGAGTGCTCTCTAGGGTTTTCAGGGTTGTCGCTTTTCCAGAGCCGATCCATTTGGCCTTTCGTCTTAGCCATTTCCAGGTGGGTTTGAACCGCCGGTCATTCAGTTAGTTGCCAAGTACTTAGCCATTTGCAGCACTCAGGATGGACCCCTAACTTTAAGTAACTCTGCTTTCTTTCTCTTTTTTCATCTGTTCCTTCCTTTACTGGGGCACCTCTGGTTCACAGGCTGGATGATGGGGAGAACTTTCTACCCAACCAAAGTGCATGGATTACAAACAGAGCTTTGAATCAAGAATCACATGGTTTGGGGAGGATACATATGATCTAAGGGTCAAAAGATCACAAGATCAAGGGGGGAATCCATCACTGGTTAAGTCTGCCTTTCCAGGCCACATACTGTGCACACCTGGGGAAGCATCCAGTTGGGATTCGTCACCCTAAAGCCATTACCACTGAGACACTTCCTAATTGTAACAACCCTACAGTACTCTGTAAGCTGATTAGAATTGGATATTATTTTGTTTGTTCACTTAGGATTTGGTAGATCACTGCCACATCCTTTTCAGTTTCTGTAAAGCTTGAATGGACTTTTCCCTGTGGGCAGAGATGTCACAAGAGATATGGTAGTGATTGGCTAACTGAGAATAGAGTGGGCATCTCCTTTACGTACTCTGTTTTTAAGCATCCTAGCCTCTAGCTACCTTCAATGAAGAACACGCCCAATCATTTGAACCAGTGAAGCCACTGTGGAGGAGGGGGTGTTGTGTGACTAGCTCCTGAGATCTCCCAATGGGGTTTTCTGTTGGAAGATTTCCTTTCATTAGAAGATCCACGTTTCATATCAGTCTTCCTATATTTTCCCACACTGCTTTGGAGACTTGGGCAGGAAAAGAAGTGGAACAAACGTTAGTTCTAATGTTGTCAGTGTTATGGAAGAGTAGTTTGAGCTTTTGAATCATTTCAGTGTTATTTGGAAGATCTGGGCAGGTAGGAGAACTGAGAAAAGATGGAAGCAGTCTTCATAAGGAAATGTTGAAAGAACTGGAGATGTTTGAAGTGGAGAATATAAGCTCCTAGGAGAAGTGCTGACTCTAAACAACTTACTAACCTACCAATTCCTTGATGGCAAAGAACATGATTTACTAAATCCTTAACTCTTAACAACTGCAGAAATCCTGCCATCCAAAAATAGTTCTTAAAGACGTTGCTATGTGGAATAAGGATAAACTGTGTCCTGAGCATCTTGAGAAAGCAATTTTTAGATAATCACAGAAATTTGGAGGCGTAGATTTCAATTCAGGACCAAAGGGTGGAATGTCAAGAGCCTTTTGACCTAATAGGTCCTACCTATTAGGTCCTACCTTGACATTACACCCTTTGCAAAAAGTTCTTGACATTCCACCCTTTGATCCTGAACTAAAATCTACGCCTCCAAATAGCATAGTGGTTTCGAATCAGGCTATGAACCTTAAGATCAGCAGTTCAAAACTACCAGCTGTTTCGTGGGAGAAAGATGAGGCTTTCTGCTCCCATAAAGATTTACAGCCTCGGAAACCCTGTACAGGGTCACTATGAGTCGTAACCAACTCTCCCATGGCACATAACAACAACAACTTGATAGGTGCCGTCCCATCGATTCTGACTCTTGGTGACCTGATGTGTCTCAGAAGAGAACTGTGCGCTATAGAGTTTTCAGTGGATGATTTTTTTTTTTTTCACAGTAGAGCATCAGAACTTTCTCTGAGGCACCTCTTAGTGAACCTTCAACCTTTCAGTTAGCAGCCAATCCTGTTAACCTTCGACATCACCCAGGGACTCCACGACCAATGTTGTTATTGCTACGTGCTGTTGAGTTAGTTCCAATTCATAGCAACCCTATCCAGGGTTTCTGAGGAGCAGCTGCTGGATTTGAACCGTCGACCTTGCAGTTCAAACTGACCTTGTGGTCCAATACATTATCCTGCAACAGTAACCATATAGTATGTCTTTAAATCCCACTCCCAGCACCAATTAGTCATAAGATCTAAACCGAATGCTCTGAAACTGAAGTGCCCCGTGCCCTTGTTTCATTTTCTGGGAAATAAAAGCATGAAGATGATAGACGGACATCAGATATAAAGAATGCGTACCACTCAGCCATAAAGAGAGACAGATTTCTGATACATGAGGGAGCCTTGAAAACAGTATGCTGAGTGTAATAAGTCAGACACAAACAGACAGATATTGTATGATCCCACTTAAACGAATTACCTGGAATAGACAAATGCGTGGAGGCCAAAGTTATTAGTGGGTACTAAGGGTGAATGGAAGGGATAAATGCAGGGCTATTGCTTAAAGGGTATGGAATTGTTTCGAAGGTGATAAAAAATGTTTAAATATCCATTGTGATTCTTCTACAATATGATGCCACTGAATTGTGCATGTATAAAATAATTGAAGCAAAAACTATTTTGCTATGCATGGTTCACAACAATAGAGTTTTGTTCCTAATGTATAGAAAGCTTCCAGCCCAGCGTCAATCACATACTACAAAACCAGCTGCTATTGAGTCAATTTTAACTCAAGCAATCCTGTGTGTGACCGAGTACAACTATGCTTTTCAATGTCTGTGATTTCTTGGAAGTAGATCTCAAGACCTTTCTTCCAAAGTACCGTCCTTTATTTTAATAGCTTGGCGCTTAACTTTTTGCTCCATCCAGTTTTTGCTGTTGTTGTTGTTGTTAAGTGCCATTGAGTCTGTTTTGACTCATAGTGACCCTGTATAGGGCTTCCAAAGAGTGGCTGGTGGGTTTGAATAGTCAACCTTGTGGTTAGTTTTCCAGTGTTTATCCTACATGGCCACACCAAGATTCCAGATTTTAGGAGACACATAATGGTGGTGGTGATGTGCCGTGGAGTCAGTTCTGACTCATAGTGATCCTGCATAGGGTTTCCAAGGCTATACATTTTTATGAGAGCAGAAAGCCTTTCTCTTGTGGAATGGCTGGTAGTTTCAAACTACTGACCTTGAGGGTAGCAGTCCAACTTGTAACCACTATGCTACCAGAGCTCCTTAAGAGTCACATACTAGATGCTCAGTAATAGAAGCTGGGATGTTGGTTATAAGTCATACCTGCCCCAGAAGAAGCTGAATGGAGAATGGGTGGTTGATAAGATGCCTTCTTGGAAGTCATCCAGTGAAAAGACTCCATTCCATCTCAGACTCCCTACAATGGTCGCCGTCTCATTCCATGGAGAATGGAGAGTGTGGTCATCTCAACAGAAAGGTGTCTGCTCTGGATCTCCATTAAGTCTGTAAATCCTCACACACTATAACAGTTTCCTTGTTGGACCCCACTATCCACTCCCACCCTACCCTAGTCAGGGAGCTATAGCTGAGGCCAGTACACTTCATTACAGTTAACACATTGATTTCTGGGGGAACGCAACAGGGATGACCAGTACATGAAAGGGCGCCGTTGGCAGTGTGTTGTTGTTGTTGCTGTTGTTATGTGCCGTGGAGTCGGTTCCGACTCATAGCGACCCTGTACAGGGTTTCCGAGGCTGTAAATCTTTACGGGAACAGAAAGCCTCATCTTTCTCCAGCAGAACAGCTGGTAGTTTCGAACTGCTGACCTTGCGGTTCACAGTCCAATTCGTAACCACTACGCTACCAGAGCTCTGTGGAAGATGTTATATCCCTATCAGAGCAAAGGAGAGAAATCGCTTCTACTTTCTGTACTAAAAACAGACCATTTGCATTTCTCAACAACCTACAGGACTGAAGCTTAGAAGCCAAAACTTCTAAAATGACCTAAAGAAATGGGAGTCCTGCTGCTGTCAGCCATTCATCATCCTTCTCCTTACCTGCTTGGCCCCAGTTTACTTTTACAAAGAGTTTCCTAGTCTATTACCTCATTCGGCCCCCACATTAACTTGTGAGGGAGGGAGGTCAGGCATCATCTGTCTTTTTCGCCATACGAAAGCCATGAGACTCAGGCAGGAGAAGAGAGATGTCAGTTGTCAGTGTTTCCGCAGCTTCCTGAGCACGGACCTCCTCCTTAACGCCGGAGATTATGTGTACTGAAGCAGGAATTCTCCAACCCGCTTGTGGACTGACACAGAGAATCTGTTAGATATCAAGATCTTAGAAGTGGTTTCTTTCTTTCTTTTTTTCCCCTCAATGCCTCAGAACCACTTTTCAAACACATATCTAGCTATGTGTTCAGGAACCCCTAGGTGGTGTCAAAAGTTAACACGCTGAGCTGCAAACCCAAAGGTTGACAGTTTGAATCCCCTCACAGACACCTCAAAAGAAAGGACTGCTGGTCCTTTTCCAAAATAGCCATCCAGTGAAAACCCTATGGAACAGAGTTCTACTGTGGCACGCAGGGGCCCGCAGTGAGTTGGAATCGACTTAATGTTCTGTTTTTTGGAGAGTGTGCTGCCAACCGGTTCAGCTTTCTCCAGCCCCTGTAGCTTACTTGTTTTTCAAGGCATTCTTTTGCATACTATTGGAAAATCACCCATCCTAGCCAATCCTTTCAATTCTCAGATACAACCACAAAAGTCTTGTGACTTTTTGGACATTACACACTGAGTTTGTGGCAAGGTTCTGGATGATGAATGTAGTGGCCTTTGTACACCTTCGTCTACTTAAAGGTATTTATTAAGGATGGATTAGTGTCTCACACTCAAACTGGCTACTAGAACATTCTGCAATGATGGGAGTGAGTGATGAGCATTTGAAATGAAACTAGTAACTTGAGGAATTAAATTTTACTTTGATTTGATTTTAATGACTATAAATAAAAATAAGGAACCTTGGTAACCTATTGGATCACGAAAGTTCAGCAGTTTGAATCCATCAGTGGTTCCACGGGAGGAAGATGAGGTTTTCCGTAAAGATTAATAACCTCAGGAACCCGATACAGGGTGACTATGAGTCAGAACTGACTCAACGGCATCCAATCACCACCACTATAATTAACACGAATCCCATGTGGCTAGCTGCTACCATATAGGCAGGAACCTTTGTCAGTGGGTTTCAGTCTACAGTGTACATTGGAATTAACTTTAAAAAATACTGATTTCTGAATGTCATCCATCTTAACTGTTCTTGAGTAAGGCCTGGTATGGCTCTGGACTGCTAACCCCAAGGCTGATGGTTCAAATCCACCAGCAGCTCCTTGAAGACCCTCTATAGGATCACTTTGAGTCAAAATTGACACCATGCAGTTTCACCACAGAGTAAGGCCCTGGTGGCTCTGTGGGTTAGACACTGGACTGTTTAAAGCAGGGTCGACAGTCCAAAAGCGAGCAGCTACTCTATAGGAAAAAGATAAAGCTGTTTGCTCCTGTAAAGAAAGCATAAATAGGGTCTCTCTGAGTCAGGATTGACTTGATGGCAGGATTGACTTGACTGGTTTGGTTTTAACATCGAGTCCAGGGGGCCCTGAATAGCCCCAATGGTTGAGTCCTCAGCTACGAACCATAAGGTTAGCAGTTCAAACCCACCCAGAGCTCCTGAAAAGAAAGGCCTGAAGATAAACATCTAAAAAGAGTGAAAACGCTATGGAGTTCACTTCAGCTCTGAAAGACATGGCGCCACCATGCTGGCAAATCAGAAGGGACTTGGTGGCATCTGGCTTTGTTGTGTTGTGTTTTTCAGAGTCAGGCATAGGCAAGAGGATGTTTAAGGCTCCCCAGATGATTCCAGTGTGCAACCAAGTCTGGGAATCATGCGTCTGGATTCTAACCTCCATGAGGACAGTATTAAGTCAGACACATATGCACCTTGTACCCAGTGGTGAGGAAATCACCTTGGTACCAAATCTTAACTGACTCATTATGTCTTAAGAAAGAAAGACGTATCGTCAAGAAAAAGAACTGTTAAAAGTGTCCTTATCCAAAGGAAATATGACCCCAAGGAAGAGAAATGGTGATTACCACCCAGAACAAAGATCCCTGTGGCTCTCTGTGGTACAGTGGCATTTTCCCCCAGAAATATGTTTGTAACAATAGCTGTTTCTGCCAGGCAAGTCAAAAATTCATGTCTTTAATTCACAATAGGATTAACCTGGGATTATGGAAAATCGAATTAAGTGAACCATATTATCTGAGACCCACAAAAGACACTTACCCAAGCCTTAGAGAGCCCTGCCTGTATCGGAGCATTCAGCACAGACTTCCAAAAAAAAAGTTACTCTGCCCACGTTCAAGGTACTTGACTAGTTTACTGTGTCCCATCACTTTCCTTTTATCCTTGACTTTTTTTTTTTTTTTTTTTTGTAATCCTATTACTTTTGATAAATGAGTTCATACTGACACCTGAAAAGAAGGAATTGGGCTTCAACGATTGGATTATTTTTAACACCAGTGAGTTCATTCTGAGCCTCTTGTTGGTTTCTGTTCTCCAGAACAAGGTGGGAAAACACTCTCTTTGGTATAGGTAGATATTGAAAAACACCATTTAGATGTGAGGCCGAGTTTAGACCCCTCTTAACATGATGCGGTTTTTCTGGAAGTGAACTAGGTAAGAAACCTCCAGAGATGCTTACCCCACACCCTGGTGAGATCCAGCTTCTGGTCATTGGAAGCCACCTGATTCTCAGTGTTCCTGCCTCTGCCCTGTAGCATGGGAACACTCTGATCAAGATGGAAAGGGTGTGTGTGCACCCCAATGGATTAGGGTCAAGGACTGGACATTCCAAAACTCTAAAGGCTCTCCTCAGAGGTGACTGAGGCACTCTGTCCCCTTCCTTTAGTGATTTTTTCGAAAGACCAAATCAAACTCTGATCCATTAGTAAGGCCACCTCAGCCTAATTTCTCCTCTCATTATTCATGCTTTAAAAAAAATAATATTTGTGAGAAGTGGTTCTCTATAGGACAGTGGACTCCCAACAAGACCCTGCAGAGTGTTTTCTCCACTGACAGTCTTTTGAGAGTTTCCCCAGGTTCTCAGTTTTGAATGTTTGCTCCCTTCCAGAACCAGGGCTGCTTTATTGAAATAGAAATGAGTTTAAAGGGAGGACTCTTGATAAACAGAGTAGTTGTGTAGTTGATGGTCCTCCTCCATCCACTGATAAAGAGTTTAGGCTTTGTTCCATTTGCCTGTTACTTTGGATAAGTCCCTTATTACTGTAGCTCCATATGCCCTTTAAAATGAAGGCCTAAGAGTCAAAGGTCTCTCGTGTTCCTCCTAATTCTATGCTCCTAGAATCGACTCATGCAGTAAAACGTCCCAACTTGAAATGGAAATGGTAGCATTGATACCTGCTCTTCAGAGGACTCTTAAACCTATCACAGTGGACTTTGCACCTAGTATCCCTCTTAAGATCAAAGCCTTAAGATATTTGAAGCCAAGCTCATGTTCTTTACTCTCAAACCAGCCCTTTCTCCTCCTGAGGCCAGGAATGACCCATCTTCTCACTGTCCTTATCTGGGCTCCTTCTCAATCTGCTCAGTCCCCAAGGCCATCTGTATTGGGTTTCCAAGGAGCAGCTGGTGGATTTGAACCACTAGTCTTGTGGTTCAAAGAGATCCTGTGGTCCAGTGCTGCTCCTGCAGAACCACACCAGGACACCCATGTCCACATGGTTGCTAGAATGATTTTAGTAACTATATAAGCCCAAGGATTCCATGGTGGTGCAAATTGTTTGTTGCTTGATGACCAGCTGAAAGGTTGGGGGTTCAAACCCACCTACAGGAAGCTGAGAGGACCAGCCTGACATCTGCTCTTGAGAGATCACAGCCTTGAGAACTCCATGGAACACTCTGCTCTCCAAAACCATCCCAACTTAAAATGGAAGTGGGCTTATTTTTCTAGATCAGAACCATACTATCTTTCACCTGCACTCCTACAGTGATTCCAGGAAGACTTCGTTGGCTACAGACCCTTCTCTCTGAGGATACTTTAGGACATTCTATTTCTGGACTGTTCTGAAGGAGCCCTGGTGGTTCTGTGGATTGGATGGGGCTTGGTAACCTCAAGGTTAGCCCTTCAAATCTACCGGCTGCCCCTCGGAAACCCTGTGATAGGTGATGATCTTCTGGAAGTGTGTCTTATATTGCTCTTCTTAGTGTTCTTGTGCCCGGGCTGGCTGTTGTTGTTGTTAGTTGCTGTCAAATAATTTCCAACTCACAGTGACCCAATGTGTGTCGAGTAGAATTGCTCCATAGGGTTTTCAAGGCTGTTACCTTTCAGAGGCAAGCCAGCAGGCTTGTCTTCACAGGTGCTTCTGGTATTTGAGCTTTTAACCATTTGCACAACCCAGAAACTCCTAGGGTTTGCAATATAAACCTGCAAAAGATGAAAACCGTGTAAGGTGGAAACCTATCCAAGGGAAAATGCAAATATTTTCCACTAAAAGGAGCAATAGAGAAATTCTCAGGCAGAACTCTGTCAATGACAGAAAAGTTGGGAGACAGGGAAAAGCCAGGCAGTCCTGTTTAGTTCCAGCTCTTACAGGTTTCACTGTGGTGGTGGTGGTTGTGGCGGTGTGCCCTGGAGATGGTTCCAACTCATAGCCACCCTGCATAGGGTTTCTGAGGCTGTAAATCTTTATGGGAGCAGAATGTCTCATCTTTTTCCCATGAACCAGCTTGTCAAACTGCTGACCTTGAGGTTAGCAGCCCAACTCGTAACCACAAAGCTACCAGAGCCCCTTCACTGTATTTATTCATATTTTTACTTGTCAAAGAAACAACAAAAATACGTGGCAGGCCATGTGATGTGGTACAATAGTGAACCACAGAGAAAGGGTCTCTGCCCCCATAGACATGTTACTTGTTTTCATGTGACAGGGACTATGCAAAGTCCTGTGGATGCTTTCGTCTTCACTCATGGGGCCTTGAGGTTTCCCTGTTTTCTGTGTGGTAGCCTAGAAATTCAAGGGCATTATTCTCACATCTAAGGAGTTGTGACTGTAGGGTTCTAACCTTCTAGTCCCTCTGACTCCTGAGTCCATGATTCTGGCCACGTTGTCAGAGGTGCCTCTCCTCAGTTCACTGCCTCCTGAACAGCCACCATTCTCCTGACTAGTAGCTTAGAGCGGATTCCCATTGCTGCCTAGGCAACATCCTGCTTCCTCACATTGCCAATCCTGGCCTTACACATTTGGAGGGTCCCTGGTACTCCAAGTGTCAGACTGCTAAGCCATCAGCCATTGCACAGGACTAAGATTAGGCTGTCTGCTCCCATGAAGATCTATGATCTTGGAAATTCAATACAGGGGGACTATAGGACAGAATGGATTCAATTGCAAGGACTTAGGTTCTGATTTTTGTTGCCCAGACCAAGACATCACTCACGTCACATTCTATGGAATCTCCTGAATTTACACACTGGGCATCCCTGCTAACTGACACTCCATCCGAGTGTCCCTCTTAGCCCCGCTCCAACTTCCATGTTCCCAAGTTAGGGGCAATTCTTACTAGACAATTTTCAAGGACCCTTTGAAGCTTCTGCTGAATATGTTATATCTGAGAATAAACACCCCCCCCCCCAAGCTATGACTTGCTGCAAGAGTAGAAATTGGGGATGAACTGTGATTCAATAGTTCTTGTAGAACTTCCTTTCGCAATGCTCTATGATTTCCACAGACGTGACATATTCCTGTGATTTAATTGGAAACGAGAGACCAGTTCAGTGCTGAGTGATGAGATCTGAACAGGGAATAAAATCTGTTGGAATTAATTTGCATAATAGAATCCGATTGGTTACAAAGCTGGGTTTGTTTGAAGGGGAGGCCAGAGTCCCTGAGCTCACCAACAAGGGGGACTTTGCAGATGCTCAGTGGAGTTTCCAGTTCTGCTGAGGGCCTCCGTCATGTTCTAAATGTAATGATAACCTGTCTTTAACTGTAAATTAGCTACCTGGGAATGAAAAGAACAGGTCAGCCTGGCTGATCCCTCTAGCTCTGCAGGAAGGAGAAAGCTGAAAAACCAAATCCGCTTGCTCTCTGCTAAGCTCTTTCCTCCTTCTTTCTCTACCCGATAACAATTTCCAGCAGGAGTCCAAATATACTTAAACACCCGTCTGTGTCATTTTCTTTTACGGAGACAAAAGCAGACACAGTGAGAGAGACGCGGTAGCTTATGGCAGGCTATCTGCTCTCAAGATAGAGGAGCAAGCCTTCTGCTTAGAGCTGGTAGTTTTGCAAATCCATTTTCCTGCCATGTTATTACTCTTGTGACTTTCAGCAACATTTATTTTTCTTTCCAAGCAATATGCTCCCCATCCTACAATAAAGTCTTCCTATATATCTTTTAACAGAAAACCAAAGCTTAGGCATACTGGAGTACTGTTTAAAAATGGTTTAATGGGAAGATTGCTCATGAACTGCTTTAGGGGAGTCTTTCTTAAAATCTGTTAGAGCTTTGATATATTTGCCTAATTATCATAGCTATCGTGGTCTTCTATTAATTTGCATGTACCATCCCTGCAAACTCTCTACTTTTGTATATATCAATTAGGTAGCATTCCTCAAAAAAGAAAGAAAGAAACTCTCTGGATGCATTTTTTTTTTTTTTTTTTGATTTTGATAAACATGCAAATTTAGAAATTCTGAATCAGGTTTTTAAATGAAAGGAAAAGATGAAGCCTTGTGTTTAAGTGTACTGTGTTGTTGATGGATTTAGTTAGTATCACCTTCATCATTGCTAGGAAATATTTCATCTTTCTCTTCCTGATTCAATTAATATCCTAGTCACAGTCCACCTGACAGAACCACCAAAAATTGAATTATTATCACCGTTAGATCACTGTGTGGACATGGGAAGTGTCCATCTGTAGTTTATCTGTAATCTTCTCTTAGAGAGACCCTATCTTTCAGGATTGTATGAGAAGTCAAACATCTAGGGTTCAAATCCCAGATCCTCGATTTGTTGGCTATGTAACCTTGGGCCAGTTACGTAATCTCTCCATGATTTAGATTACTTACTGGTAAAATGGGACTAATAATAATAATATTTATTTGGTTGGACTATTTTACAGTTTTAATGACTCAAATACTGAGAAGTGTATTGGGTAGTAGAGAATTGTTTTATTGTTTTTAAGTGTCATTGAGCCAATTCTGACTCATAGCAACCCTGTATAAGGTTTCCAAGAAGCAGCTGGTGGGTTGGAACCACTGACCTTGTGGTTTGCAGTCCACTGTTTATTCTACAGCGCCAAACCAGAAGTACAGTACACTTGTTAAGTGCTGTCATGTAGGTTCTGACTCATAGTGACCATCTATATAACAGAATAAAAACCAACTGCCCAGTCCCGTGCCATTCTCACAGCCCTAGCTATATCTAAGCCTATTGTTGCAGCCACTGAGTTAATCCATTTCATTGAGAGCCTTCCTTTTTATCTCTGACTTTCTGCTTAAGCAAGCATGATGTCCTTCTCCAGAGACTGGCCCCTCCTGATGACATGTCCAAAGATGTTTACTGTTGTTAAGTGCCGTCGAGTTGGTTCCGACTCATAGGGTTTCTGAGGAACAGCTGGTTAACTTGAACTATCAACCACACAGTTCAAACCAACCTTGTAGTCCATCACATTAACCTGCAGTGCCACACGAGGACTCCCAAGCAACTGAGCTGAAAGGGATTCATACTGGCCATTTTGATTTGACAGTCATATGACTGAATCTGTCTGGACCAAGACATTCAAGAACGATTCTGTTGCATTCATCATCATTCAAAGGAGTATTTCAAGACCTGTCTGGAAGTACAACACTGTCTGTGATAGGATAACATCAATATGCCTACAAAGAGGACCTGTTAATACAATTATTATTTACACACAAACCACAAACACCAGTGATGATGAAACTGAAGAATTCTACCAACTTCTTCAGTCTGAAATTGATCAAACATGCAATCAAGTTGTACCAATAATTACTGGTGATAGGAATGCCAGTTGGAAACAAACAGGAAGGATCAGTAGCTGGAAAATATGGCCTTGGAGACAGAACTGATGCTTGAGATTACCTGATCCAATTTTGCAAGATTAACGACTTCTTCATTACAAATAACTTTTTTTAAGCAACATGAAAGGCAACTGTGCACATGGAAATAATTGAACAGTATCATTAATATCACATGCAAATAAAATTTTGCTGAAGATAATTCAAAAACAGTTGCTGATGTCAAGTGCTCTTGACTGAAAGCAGAGAATACCAGAAAGATATTTACTTGTGCCTCACTTTGCAAAGGCCTTCAACTGTACAGCTCATGACAAACTATGGAATAACGTTGTGAAGAATGAGTATTCCAAAACACTTAGTTGTGCTTATGAGGAACCTGTACACAGACCAAGAAGCAGTTGTTAGAACAGAACAAGGGAATACTGAATTGTTTAAAATCAGGAAAGGTGTGCACCAGGGTTTCATCTTTTCACTATCTGTATGTTGAGCAAAAGGTTTCATCTTTTCCTATCTGTATGTTGAGCAAATAATCTGAGAAACTGGATTATATGAAGAAGAATGTGGCATCAGGATTGGAGGAAGAATCATTAACAACCTGCAATATGCTGATGACATAACCTTGCTTGCTGAAATCAATGGGGTCTTAAAATACTTACTGATGAAAATTAATGACCACAGCCTTCAGTATGGATTGCTCCTCCATGTAAAGAAGACAAAAGCCCTGACAACTGGACCAATAAATGACAAAGACTTCACTGTGTTCTAATCTTCAATCTGCACTTAGGAATCATCAGTCAAGAAATCAAATGATGGATTGCATTTGACAAATTTGCTGCAATAGGGCAAAAATGTCAGTTTGAGGACTCCGGTGCACCTCACCCAAGTATTATGCATGTGAAATTCTTGTAGAGAAGACAGTAGAAAGATTTGAAATATGTTAGAGAATATTAAAAGTACCATGGACTGCCAGAAGACCAAACAAATCTGTGTTGGGAGAAGTACAGTGAGAATTGTCCTTAGAAGCCAGAATGATGAGACTTCATCTCTTATACTTCAGACAGGTTATCATAAGGGACCAGTCTCTGAAGACGGTCATCATACTTGGGAAAGCGGAGCATCAAAAGGAAAAAGGAAGACACTCCCCCACCCCCCAGTGAGCTGAACTGACATGCTGGCAGCAGCAATGGGTTAAAATATAACAATTTTATATAAAATATAACAAATATAACAATGGGTTAAAAAGGCAAGGCAGTGTTTTGTTCTGTTGTATGTAAGTTTGTTGTGAGTCAGAACTGACAAGATGGTACCTAACAACAACTCATAGGGCTATTGTTAATGCGTTACTATTTGTAAACTTATCAGAACAGTGACTAGAAAAAAATTGTTGAGTACATTTTCATTTTGCAAGTGAGTAAAAGATTACTCTTTGAAATTCATCCTATACACACATGAAATACAGTTTTGAAGACTTTTATATATTACTTGTAGTCATACTAACACTTGAAAACAATGGGTCCAATGAATTACTTTAAAAAGCAAATTGATTTTGCTATTCTCTCCCACTGAAGGAAGTCGATATTTGTATATTTTTAACAAAGGGTGAAGCGTATTGTTTATTGGTCATGTGGAAGCTCTTAAATTCATTAGTATTAAGCTCAAATGTTTTATAAAGGGAAACAAAAGTTGTCATCCAGTTTCAACACTTCTAGTGTCAGAAATAATTGTGCTTTACAGCAAAATGGCAGCCAGAAGAAAGAGGTGCAGAAATATCAACTTTAATTAAACCCTTTCTTTCAAATATGCTTCACAGTTTATATGCAAGAATAATTTATCACCGTGTGAATGAACACTTAATACTTGCCATGATGCAAAATGGCTTTTGCGGCACCATATGCTCTTCCCTTTCGATTTCTTCTTTGCTTGAGTTTCTATGTAGGCAACATCAAGTGTTAAGATGAAGTATGTGGTTCAAGTGATTCATTCACTTAACTAGTGGCCTGCTTGGGAGTCCTGGTGAGACACTGTGGGAAAAGTATTGGACTGGTAACCACAAGGGTGGTGGTTCAAATCCACCAGAACTCCTTGGAAACACTCGGTAGGGTCACTCTGAGTCAAAACCAACTCGATGACACTTAACAACAACAATGACAGTGGCCTGCTTTGAGATCAGCCTTGAACATATATCTGTGGTTATGATGAAATCTTTGTTTAAGAGGCATTGAGATCCTGTTAATGTTGGTGACATTATTTGAAAAGAACAGTGCCTACACAATTTAGAAGCATATAATCAAGGCTACTGAATTGTTATTAGTTGTCACTGAGTTGAATGTGACTCATGATGGTCCCATAGAACTGCTCCCTAGGATTGTCAACTTTGTGACCTTTTACAAGTCAGTCTCCAGGCTTGTCCTCAAGGCTTCAAACTCCAGACCTTTCAACTAATACTTGTGTACTTGACAGTAACACCCAGAGACTGCCTGCTGAATTGCACATGTAGAAATGTTGATATCATGTATATTGTGATGCTAATAGATGTTTTCAAAGAGAATTCCAACCTTATCTTGATGAATTTAAGATAATCACTTGAGTTAAGACCAGGAAAAATGCTCACTGTCTCTCTTCAGAACTCTAACTCTGAATAAGCTTGGGAGGCCCACTGGAGACCATTTCCTCTAAGGACTGATCTTAGTGGATGTGTGGCTCGTGCTGTGATAAGAAAACTAATGAGGTCCTGTGGCAAATGAGGGTCAGCTTCTTGACCACACTTTGAGCTTCTTGCTTTAGCCCTGAGGGCTTCCTGAGGCCCCAACTCCTGGGCACCTCTTGGTGCTCTTACCACACAGTAACCTTAGCTTGTAAGACACATTTGATGTGGTATTAAAGTGCCTGAGTTCTAAGGTTTGTTGTTGTTAAGTGCCGTCGAGTCGGTTCCGACTCATAGCGACCCTGCACAGGGTTTCCGAGGCTGTAAATCTTTATGGGAGCAGAAAGCCTCATCTTTCTCCCGTGGAACAGCTGGTAGTTTCGAACTGCTAACCTTGCGGTTCACAGTCTGATTCGTAACCACTACGCTACCAGAGCTCCTTGAGTTCTAAGGTAAGGCACTTAAATGATGCTGCCTTTTAAATCTTTCCCTCTCCTCCATGCCACCTTTAACATATCCCTAAATACCTGTCTACAACAAATACTAAAGCTTTAAACTCCCTGTTCCTTGAAAAGATGCTAACTTAAAGACAACAAGATATTGATGGCATTAACGGACACCTGGAGAGTTAACCACACATCTGTGACTCCACAGATGCTGTTTTGGCAGATTACAAAGGTAACAGAAGGGCTCTGGTTGGTGAAGTCAAGGTGAAAGTGAAGTATGTGGTTCAGATCATACTGTGCTGATGGTAGGCACTAAGAAGTTCAGTAGCAGGAGCATTAGAATTTTCCCTTTCCCTTGTTTTCTAGAAGCGACTAAGGCCAGAAATCTCTGGAATCTCACGAAACTCTTTTGTTCATTGGAAAATCATCATTTGTCCACTGTCAAAACCAGGGCCTGTCTTTCTGTTGTGTGAAACCTGCAGGTTTGGACTGTGGCAGACTGGGGGGAAAAAAAGATGAGGTCCAGAGCTTGCCTAGTTCCCTGATTGTGTGATCAGTCCTTTTGTGTCATCCCCATTGTTCACATGAAAACACACAAGATTCAGATGATGCATTGTTGTGAGATGTGGAAGCAGTATACAAAATCAAGTGGATCCCCAAGTGAATCCAGTGTGCCAAGATTCATGCCCCCTCCCTCTTTCCTGTGCCATTCTTCATGCAATCAAACACCAAAGAATTAGACAATGGTTGTTGTTGATAGTTTCTATGAAGTTCATCGCAACACAAGGCAACCTTAGGTTTACAGATAGAACGGCTCCATAGGGTTTCAATGACTGAGACCATCCAAACTCAGATCAGCAGGTCTGTCTTCCAAGGAACCTCTGGGTGGGTTCGACTCCTAGTCTGGTGCATAACTATTTGCACCACCTAGAGACCTCATTATGCTCATCAGTGCTGAGAGGAGGTGTTATCCTCATTATCAATATGCCATTCTCACTAAACAACAGTTTGTTAAGGTCTCTAGGGAGAGAGAATGATTCTCTAGAAGAGAGTAAGGTTTTAAGAGAGAGAAGCAAGCCATGGAAGGTCCGTAGGGGAGAACTAGGTTTCCAGTAACAGAACAACTAAGTCCAGTAAAGAAGTCCTCAATCCTGCAACAGGAACGGATGGCCAGCGGGAAGAGCCTGAGGGCTGCTGGGAGGGTAGGTGTAACTATAGGATAGAAACCTCTTCAACATCTGCACATGTGTTGGTGGCGCCATCTTGCTCTTAATGAGTATTTGACTTATGGCAGGTGCCAGGAACAAGCCCTTTGGAGCAGTTGGCAGGGCGTGCTGTTTGATTTTACAATATAAAATTGATCATATGTTGCCTTTCCTAGGTGGCAGGATCTTGAAAACATCCTTTATTGCACTGTAGGCTAAGGCAGGGTCTTGTGTTTTTTGGGGGAGCACTGACTCCTACAAGACAAACCTTGCTCGCTGAATAAGTAATGAAAACTTGACCCACTGATTGATCAACAGAGTTTTTGGTGACCATCAAGGAATGCTCTCTGGGGAGTTTCACCCAGCCTGTCTTTCGAGCTGTGTCCATGATCTCCATTCCTCCTAAATTACTGTTTCCCAGCATGCTGAACCTGAGTATGCTGTTTGGCTGACTACCTTAGGGATTTGGGGACATGCCATTCCTTCTGCATGGAGTCTTGGTGTTGTACAGTGGGCTAATGCAAAGCCATTTGAACTGCAAGGTCAGCAGTTCAAGCTCACTGGATGCTCCTCAGAAACCCTATTCAGGGTCACTATGGGTCGGAACCAACTTGACGGCACTTAACAAGAACAACATTCCTTCTGCATGGTCACCCCATCTTCCCCCTTCTTATCACATTGATGCCTGCTTCAGGATTGAGCCCAGCTATCAGCCATCACCTCCACTCCTTCAATTGTACATGCCATTGCCAATATGATCCTTAGGTCCCTCTTCTGTTCCCCCCACATGTTCTAAGTTTGCCTTTTATAAAACATACCAGAACCCAGTTACAGTCAATCACAGTAATACCAGATGGACTTGAAGTGATTAGCACTGTGCTAAGAGACTTGAATGCATCGCTCATTTAATCCCTGGGCAGCCTTTCATTGATTACTATTCTCATTCCATAAGAGAGAAAGCTGAGCTCAGAGAAGTCAGCTAACTTCCCCAAAGCCCACAGTTGTTGCTGTTAGGTGCTGTTGAATCGGTTCTGACTCATAGCACAACAGAACAAAACACTGCCCAGTCCTATGCCATAGTCACAATTGAGCCCATTGCTGCTGCCACTGTGCCAATCCATCTCACTGGGGGTAAAACAGACCTCCAGACCCTGGGGGCCAGATGACACAGCACACCGTGTCCTTGGTGTAGTCCTTGAGGATGCTCTTTGTGTGTTATCTCACCTGCCACATGGTAAGCAGTAAGAAAGCAAGCGCCATTTCTTACTAATTTCTGCCTTGCCAGTTCTCAGAACAAGGAAATAGGTAAATGTTTGCTGAATGCAGTTGAAGTGAAGTGGGATGAAGCCTGCAGCTAATATGATCTCTTTTCTGTGCTTCTAGAAGCTGATTGGGAAAGGAGGCAGCCCTGACGTGATGTGTTCATCGAGCAGAGACACTCCCTTTCAAGAGAGGTCTGAGTGACGCATCTGGGAGGCCACCGTCGTGAAGACCCCTGCACGGTTGGCCATAGGGGTGACCACCACATTCTCCTGTGCCTACCACATAACCAAAAATGAGGGAGAACTACTGTTTACAAGCCGCTCTGGTGTGCCTGGGCATGCTGTGCCACAGCCACGCCTTCTCCACGGAGAGGCGGAGCCACCTGCGGCCCTCTTTCCATGGGCACCACGAGAAGGGCAAGGAGGGGCAGGTCCTGCAGCGCTCCAAGAGAGGCTGGGTCTGGAACCAGTTCTTTGTGATAGAGGAGTACACTGGTCCTGACCCTGTGCTCGTGGGAAGGGTAAGGCTAGTCCTACTCTTTATTTATATCCATGCATCCGTCCATGCATCCATGCATCCATGCATCCATGTATCCATCCACCCATCCATCCATTCATGCATCCATCCATCCATCCAACCATCCATCCATCCATCCATCCATCCATCCATCCATGCATCCATCTATCCACCCATCCATCCATCCACCCACCCACGCACCCATCCATCCATCCATCCATCCATCCATCCATCCATCCATCCACCCATCCATCCACCCATTCATCTGCACATCATTAACCTTGTTGGAGAGTTGATTGTGACGCATGGGACAGATTCTGAAGAACAGAGTACAACTACCTCACAGGGTACCTAGGCTGTAATCGTTTTGAAGTACATTACCAGGTCTTTTCTCTAGCACAGCGGCTGGTGGGTTTGAAATGGTGATCTTTTGGTTTTCAGCCAGGTGCATAGCCATTGTGCCACCAGTACTCCTTAGTAGAATGGGAAAAAAATTATAAGAGAGAAAGCCTAAGAATCAGCCATTCAGAAAAGCCTCACAAAAGCCACTGTTCATAGATTCTCCCAATCTTTTCCTTTTTACAACAAACAGGTTGAAAACACTTCTGTTTTCCACAGTTTTGCCATAAAAACTGGATTTTTAATTGCTGTATAATATAAGCCCTGGTGTGGCACACTGAACTGCTAACCTAAAAGTCAGTAGTTCAAACCCACCAGACGTTCTTTGGAAACCTTATACAGGGTTGTTATGAGCTAGAACCAACCCAAAAGCACTTAACAACAATTGTTTCCAAATGGAAAGGATATAATTTATTTAAACATTCACCTTCTGGGGACCTTTCCCTTCTCCTTCATATTTTCATTTGATCATAGCTTTTCTTTTTGCATTGTAGGTGTCTATTTTTTCATGTCTCCCCCACTAGACACCAGGCTTTATGCACTAGAGACAATGTCATCATTGTACCCCAGGCCCTGGTACTAAACCTGGATTTGGTGAAGCCTCCATAAATATTTGATGAGATGGATGAATGAATCATACGGATGTGTGTGTAGGGATGGCAAAATCTACTTGGGATGGCATGATTATTCAGGTTCTGAATACTCTGGTGTGTTGTTGTTGTTGTTGTTGTTGTTAAGTGCCGTCGAGTCGGTTCCGACCTACAGTGAACCTGTATAGGGTTTCTTAGGAGCAGCTGGTGACTTGAACCACCAACCTTGCAGTTGAAATGGCTTTGCAGTCTGGTGCATTAACCTACAGTGCACACCAGCCCTCCCAAAAAGTGCAGGTTCAAAAAAACAGTCCAAAATAGGTGTATAGAGCTGTTTACCCGCTATCTTTTGTGATAGCACATGCAGTTGTCTTTTAGACCATAGCCATATGAACCACGAGGAGATGGCTGAGCATACTCATTAGATGTGAGAGCCTATCATGTCAATCATCAGAGTTAGACATCAGAGTTAGAATTGAGCGCAAAGAAGGCACATACCTAAGCATTTAAAAACAATTATTAGATGAGAAGTAGAATAATGACTAAGTCCAATATAAATGGTTATAAATAAAAATGGTAAGGTATGGGAGCGGGAACATGATTTTAGCTTATGAGCTGAATGATAAGCAGGAGCTACTCATGGGAGAGAATGGGACAAGTAAATTTCAAGGATGCTAACTTCTGAGGGCTGTGGATTACAACACTTAGATGTTCTTTAACCTTTAACAACAGTGCTCGATGTTTAGGTAATTGACATTCTTGGAGGAAGTTCATGTTAGAGTCTCAACACTATTGTCCAGGGTGGGGAAAATGTCTATTGGCAGAGACGTACCAATGGGATTTTTTAATTCATTTATAGCAGAAATAGAAAGATGTTGAGTAGACTTGGGAAATTGGAGCACCAGGAAATAATTGCATGTAGGATGCGGTAAGTAGAATAGATGAACTCCATTCCCATAGAGGATAAAGAGGCTCCAACCAAGGTTGGGGTTTTGAGCTTAAACAATGTGGAGAGGTGTTCATGAATTAATGAAATAAAATAATACCTTTTGCCTTGGGGGATGTCTCAGTGGTAAGCAATGTGTTTTACGGTAGGAGAGGTCATCAGGAGAAACAAGATGTGGAGAGTCATTTCAACAATTTTGTGGAACCTGCTGTTGGCATGTCATGTCTGCTTAACAAGAGCATAGAAGAAAGAGGAGTGAGGGAAAGTTCTAGCAACATTCTTTGGGCGTGATCTTCAAAACCTAGAGACAAACATGAGTCTGGAAATCAGACTGGATGGAGGGAAAGAGAAATAAAATAGTTGGATTCTGTGTCTTCTTTTTGGAATAGATCTATAAGCAAAGAGCAGGCTAGATGGCATCTTCCCTTACCACCTTTGATTTTATGGCCATGAGGTACTTTGAAGTGCACTGAACAATGAAATTTAGTAATCCATAAACTTTCAGATTTCTGTAGGAAACAGTGGGTGTGGCATTGTTCTATGAGACCGGGAAGCTATCTGTCCCAAAGTTAGCTGTAGGATGTGTAGCCCCAACAACTGGTTCCCTGGTGCCATTTACTGGTTAACCAAACATTTTGTAGTAACTTGAAATGCAATACTGTTGTCAATGTGTCAATCATCTTCGCTGGTGAGATAAAAAAACAAAAATATTTGCATTCAACTTTCAAATCTGAAAACAAAATAGAAACAATTAATAGTATGTTTGATTAATTTCTAGTCATGAAAAATGTCTTTAATTTCCATAAAACTCTCCACGTGTATCTATAATGTGTGAAACTCTAGTTGTCTGGGTACTCACATCAAAGGAGAGATTTCATTCATTTCCTTCTTCTTGTCCATGAAACTGACCTCTTACCTTTTGCTAGTCTGACACTGTAGGATAAGGACTGAACTGTTAACCACAAGGTTGGCAGTTCAAACACTCCAGTCGCTCTTTAGAAACCCTTTACAACATCTGCATGAGTCAAAATCCCATCGCACTTAACAACAGCAACAGGCATAGGAGAGAAGACTTGGAGGTTTAAGCGTTTGGTTGCTCACCAGAAGGTGGATGATTTGAAACCGCTCCATTTGCTCCATGGAAGCATTATGAGGCAGTCTTCTTCTGTAAAGGATTACAGCCTTGAAAACCCTAAGGGACAGGTCTACTCTGTCCTATATCCTATAGTGTTGTTGTTAGGAGCTAGGTCTCTGGATGACAATACCTTTTTTAATGCAGAGGAGTGAACATACCACAGGTTACCTGGGCAAGGGATCTGCCCTTTTTGAGAAAAAAAATATAAGAGTTGAGCCATTCTCTCCATTCATTGGAAGTTTCATATTTCACTCACAAACTGCTGTGCTCACAAGAAATGGGTTAGCCATGACCTCATGAAAACTCATAGTTTGTTATGAATAACACGTTTGTAAGAATGTCTTTTTCCTTCTCTGAGCAGCACTGTGGACTAAAAACAAAGTGGTCATGTACTTTGTTGTTGGTGGTGGTGTTGTTAAGTGCCGTTAAGTCAGTTCCGACGCATAGTGACCCTGTATAGGGTTTCCAAGGAGCAGCTGGTGAGCTTGAACCTCCAACCTTGCAGTTCAAACGGCTTTGCAGTCTGGCACATTTACCAACAGCTCCACACCAGAAGTTCCCCTGTAATTTGTACCTGAGCTGAAATATGCAGTGTTTCACTAAAGCACCGCAAACCAATTAGACATGTTTGGGAAAATGAAACAATACAAATTGTTTTGTTTGCTTTTTTTTTGATAATGTATTCAAGTTTGCTTTTGACTATAAACAAGTTACTCAAGCTCCCTAGGCTTGGGTTTGAATAATAATAACGTGTTGCTCTTGTTAAGTGCGGTTGAGTTGGTTCCAACTGATTGTGACCCTGAATAGGGTTTCTGAGGAAGAGCTGGTGGGCTTGAACCACTGACCTTGTGATTAGGAATTCAGTGCTTATCCTATAACACCACATATTATATTATTATTCTTTGTAATTATATGTTGTTGTTAAGTGCTGTCGAGTCAGTAGCAAACCTGTATAGGGTTTCCTAGGAGCGGCTGGTGAGCTGAAACCACATACCTTGTGGTTCAAACTGACCTTGGAGTCCATCGCATTAACCCACAATGCCACCCCAGGACTCCATGTGTGTGTGTGTGTGTGTAAGACTTCTGACTTCACTGATCCCCAGGTGTTTAATCTTTGCCAAGGCGACTATCGTCTCTAAAGTTCCATTTCTTCATTTGTAGACTAGTGTGTGTGTGTGTGTGTGTGTGTGTGTGTGTGTGTGTGTGTATACAGCCAAGTGTAGTGAGCAGCTTGTGAGTGAGTCTCTGTCGTCTCTGTCTCTCTGGAATTAATCCCTCATGGAATTACAATTCTCAATTTCTCTTTCCCTAGCTTCACTCCGATATTGACTCTGGTGATGGGAACATTAAATACATTCTCTCAGGTGAAGGCGCCGGAACCATTTTTGTGATTGATGACAAATCAGGGAACATTCATGCCACCAAGACATTGGACAGAGAGGAGAGAGCCCAGTACACGCTGATGGCTCAAGCAGTGGACAGAGACACCAACCGACCACTGGAGCCACCATCAGAATTCATTGTCAAGGTCCAGGACATTAATGATAACCCTCCTGAATTCCTGCATGAGACCTATCATGCCAACGTGCCAGAGAGGTCCAATGTGGGTGCGTACAGCTGGCAACATCTGGTCTACCTCCAGGCCTGGTGTGCCTTGGGTGGTTGGGTTGTTCTCCAATCTGTTCTCCTGGAAGTAGAACTTATCTTCTACTACAAAATAAACAACAACAAAAATTTAGTTGTGTAGCTGAATTGTCAAATATTTGAAATGTCTTTGAAGTTTTAAAATCTTCAGAATGGGAACAACATAGTGAAATCTGGGTTAACACTGGCTCTTGTGCTTATTAACCCTATGGCTTATAACCAGTTCCATGTATTTTCTTAGCTTTGGATTCATCATTTGTAAAATAGAATTACTAATTTATAGTCTTGCAGGATTGGAGAGATAATATGTCCAGCAAATAGTGCATATTGATGTCCAATCATAATATTTGTTGCATATAGATATTGTGCTAATTAATGATTTACATCTTTTCATTTAATCTTTACAATAATTAATCTTTGCAATGAAGTAGGTCCTTGTGCCTTGTTATACAGATGAGAAATACAAACCAAAAGCAGGTTTACTAATTTATCCAGTGTCATCAGAGTTGTTAATGTAGAAAACATTCATAGCCATGACACTACGCCATCATCCATTGTGAGAATAAGTAAGACGTTGATTCCTCTTCACCCTACGTGCATTACCACCTTGCATTGCCAAAAGATAATGCTCTATAATATTTCTTCCACTCAATCATATTCCTCTGGCAGTACCATTTGTAGAATACATGTTCTTGTGGTCTTTTAAGAATCACGTCTCATATATTAAGAATGCTTGGTCTTCACAACAGTGAGTAGGGCTCTTCTGATTCGAAAGTGGGTCTAGTTATATGAGTCTGAGATTTAGAGATAAACAACTCATTTTGCAGATGAGAAAACCAGGCACTCAAGATGGGTATGAACTGATTCCAAGAAAGTTAGATGCAGATGTGATTGTAGAATGCTAAGCTCCTCTCTCTTTGCGTGTACAGTCTCTTATTCCAGAAAACCGGAATCATTAACTCCACCTCCTCCTTCTTGTCCTCAGACACTTCAAGCACTTCTCATACTTTATGAAAGCTGGGCTGAATCATTTAGTCATTTCTAGTCTTCATGTCTTCCATTTTCCCTGCCATGTCCTTTAGCCTCTCAGTATTTACCTGGGGATGCTAATGAGATGCAGACATCAAAAAACCCATGAAGTAGAGGGCAGGAGTCTCAGGAAAGATCTGAGTCAGGGGAAAGATCAGCCATCAAAGGATAATCAAGAGGCATTCCATTGTTCCCACACATGGGGGTTCATTGCTGCTAGCCAGACCTTTTCATCTGGCATCTGAGAGTACGGTCTTTGTTGTCAGGTAGTCTGGCTTTGCCTCAGTGTTGTGCCTCTGACCAACTGCATAAACCCAGATAACTTCTCTTCCTTTCGAAGTTTTCTTTTCATCATCTATAGAATGAGGCTAACATATACATGGTGAGAGTCAAACAGATGTAGAACCAAAGAGCTGTCTTGGATTTAGCAGAGTTCTAGAAACCAATTAGGCTTAAAAAGATTAATAATCTCCCTTTTTGTACCATGATAGTAGCATATATAGCTTATTCAGCTTTATAAGTCAGCTCCAATGTCTAGAATAGTACATGGCACCTGGAAAGAGTTCATACTATATGTATAATGACTCTGTATAGTGTTTCTGAGCAGCGGCTGGTGGGTTTGAACTGCTGACCTTATACATATGATATTATATCACATGAAAAAAATAACATTTTTCTTAGCTTCTGTGCAACAGTTCTCTATTTCATGGAAACCACATGAAAATAACTGCACACTCTCTAAACTGAAGGTC
The DNA here is from genome assembly GCF_000296735.1 of Chrysochloris asiatica. Taxonomy (NCBI): domain Eukaryota; kingdom Metazoa; phylum Chordata; class Mammalia; order Afrosoricida; family Chrysochloridae; genus Chrysochloris; species Chrysochloris asiatica. The sequence continues at coordinate 16,021,544 of NW_006408573.1, read as the reverse complement.
AGCTAGTCAGTACCCTTTGCTGCAAATGCCGTGGAAAGAGCTTGGGTTTTGATGATTGCTAGACTGAGGTTGTACTTCTTGATCTGGCAACAAGCAACTTGACTTCGAAAACTTGGCTTCCAAAAGTTCGTGGAAAAATTCCAGTATCTTCTAAGTCCCTGTTTCCACAATTTTTTTGAAGTCTCTTCTTAGATTTCTGAATTTTACACCATTGTCACTCTTTCTCACAAGTCCAATGGATTGAAAAAAAAAAAACATGCCTGGCAGATGGATGCTGGCAGAATGTATCTTGGCAGTGAGCCCAACACAGTGCTTGGCACAAGAAGAAAACAAACAAAACCCAGCTGCCCTCATATTGATTCATACTCATGGTGCTCCTACCTGATTCCAAAGAGCAAAACAGTGCTTCGTAGGGTGTTCTTTTTATTTTATTTCTTTTTAAACATTTTATTGTGAATTCAGTGAAGTTTTACAGAGCAGTTTTACAAAGCCTACGCTTCACTGCATTTTAATAGATGGCAATAGTGGCAAAACTTTTGGAAGTAGATTACTAGTCGATTACTTTTTCCAAAGCACCCCAAGGTGAATTCAAACCTCAAAGTTTTGGGTTGGAGTTGAGTCACTAATGGCTGACTGTCTCCTTCCTGCTTTCTGTCTCCCAACTCTGAATCCCAGTCTGCTAGGCCCCTTTAATTGTGACCAGAAAGAAAGAGGTTTTTGATATTAAAAGCACTCCATCCACCTTTGAATTCCCTGGTTCCCTTTCCTGCTGACCTACAAATCCTCACCTTAGCTTTCACCAGATGTTGACTGGCTGTTTCTGCTGTATGGTTACCAGCCCCACTAGAGGTGGGAAGATGCAATTTTCATGCCGGTAGGGAGCAACATTCTGTGCCATATTTATAGCCATAAATTAATTAAACTGTAGTATTAACAGCAATTTTATTATATGCAAAACAACAATAAAATGATGTATTTATTGCTCTGCCGCACATGGAAGATTGCACTCTATCCTTTCCTGAAAAGTAGTTCCCATTAATTATCATTTATGATACTCTTTGGGAAGGTTTTTATTTAATTATTTGATATACTGAACATTTCGATTGCATAGGTCTAAGAATGTGTTTGCAATAATGTTCATATTATTATCTTAACTACCGAGGCTAGCAGGGTGTACTATTAATACAGAAAGCTCATTTTTTAAACCAGGGGAGAGAAAAAAAAAAAAAAAAGAATGATGGACAAGAGGAAAACTGGTTTCCTTCTCAATCCCAGGGAAATGAGAGGACAGTGAATCAGTATGTGGTTCTCCTCAGACTCTTCTTTTGGAAATAAAACTCTGTCAGCAAGAATGGCATTTGAGAAGCTGAGAGGAGAGTGCTAATTCATTGATTTTTCTTTCAAGGGACGTCAGTAATCCAGGTGACAGCTTCAGATGCAGATGACCCCACCTATGGAAACAGTGCCAAGCTGGTGTACAGCATCCTCGAGGGACAACCCTACTTCTCAGTGGAAGCGCAGACAGGTACCAGGGATTGTGATTGTCATTTCTGATGCATTGTAATCAGGAGTCTGGACTGGCCACTGAATCACTTTGATTTTCAATTCTCTCAAATGTAAAAAGAATACAACAAGACTCTCCTTACAGGGCTGGGAGAGGTCTGGATGCAATGCATGTGTCAGGCATATAGACAACTTTCAAGAAAACAATCTTATTCTTGTGTTTTTCAATGCCCCAGAACCTCACAGTAGCTGTCGGTTCTGACTCAAACTTTGTATAGGGTTTCGGAGCAGCAGTTTGTACTGCCGACCTTGTGGTTCAAACTGACTTTGCAGCCCAGCACATTCACCTGCAGCGCCAGTCACTAGAATTTTAAAATTCAGCTTTTCTGCCAGAAGGAACTTATCTATGAGTCCAAATTAAGAGACCACAGAACTTGGGGTTTCTATAAAACTGGCAGCCCTCCAAACATGCTTTTTAGAGCGCTGGATAGAGTTGCGGGTGGTGTAGATATGATAACTTATATTTATGAGACAGTGTATTTCTTTTTGCTTCCACTGTGCTTATGGATTCCCAGTGGACATTCGCATCCAGAAAAGAGGCTCTACAGAAAACAAATGCAAACCCAAAACCATGAACAAATGTATCCACAGAAACCAAAATGGTTTCATTGATCCCAAATCTGACCATAGAGTCTGTTTTACTGGATTCTGTATATATGAACATCCTGTGAAACTGCTGGTCCCCAATAATATCCCAAGGTTCGGTGTATTTGTTTCACAGTATTTGGGGGAGATGTTTACCCCCCAAAATTCTAAATTTTATCAAGAAAGTGTCAGGAATGGGAGGAGGATGTGGAGTGTGTGGTTTAACTGCTGCCATGATCAACTGCCTCCTTTGACTCTAGGCCAGAAGAACTGGCTAGCGTTACTGAACATTCAGATCCAATAGTCTAGAGAAGAATTCTGATCAAATGGTGGGGAAATGCAGAGCAGAACTTCAAGCAATCATTGAATTTGCACTTTCTGGAGCCTTTGAGGCAGTATGAACACCCAGCTTTATTACCCTGAAGTAATCTTTAAACCTTAAACTTGGAAGACTTCTTTAAACCAAACAATAGTTTAGCTTCACCAAACATTGTGAAACAAACAAATACATGAGCATTTTGTTCCTTTATAGAAGTAACTGTGACAGCAAAAAATAAGAACCTTAATTCAAAGATTAGACATGAATCTTACAGGGCAGTAAATTTATATTAACAGTGGAGGGATGACTTAGGAAAGGAGCTGAGAATGGTTGTAAAAGCTAAAGACTGTCACTGACTTATTTGTACATGTGGAGATTATTAAATTTGCGTTTGTTCTGCTGTGTATATTTTCAGCATTAACAATAATAACAAAATGAGGAAAACAATCGGACACATAATTTATGGGAATACTTGTTATGATATCATCAAAGTCATTTGCTCTGAGTCCTTTGCAGATTTACCAAGGGGAAATTGTGCATTTCATCTAGACTTTCAGAAAGTTAAAATTTGGTAGAGGCTTTCCTTCTCTCAGAGATTATAGTTTGGAATCACTGGTGTGTGCCTGCCCCACACATACCTGCACTTTACAGACACGGAAAGTGAGGCCCAGTGATTTCACGGGTGATGCTTAAAATTATAGAAACATCACAGCATAAGAAAGGGACAGGGCTTAAGGTTTCCACTGTAGTCTTTGTATATTTCTAGTATGCCGTTGTTGTTGCTAGGTGCTGCCGAGTCTGTTCTGACTCATAGTGATCTTGTTTAGAGATTCTGAGGCTGTAAATCTTTACAGAAGCAGAAAGCCTTACCGCCCTCCCAAGGAGCAACTGGTGAGTTCGAACTGCCAAACTTGTGGTTAGTCAACCAGTGCTTATCCTACAACACCACCGGTGCTTTGATTTCTAGTATGTTATTGTTATTGAGTGCCATTGATTTGAATTTGGCTCATGGTAACCCTATATAGGGTTCCTAAGGAGCAACCCGTGGGTTTGAACTGTTAGCAGTCTATGCTTATCTATAGTGCCACACCAGGACTCACTACATGCTTCCAAGTCTACTGTGAGAAAAAGATATGTGCCAGGAATCCAGCCAGGATTCCAAGATTATGTGGAAAGCTGTCATTAATTCATCCTTGTCAGTGGTAGGTGATAGCCAACTGTTGTTAATTTTCCCTAGCATTTTGTATATTTTTAACCCATTTGGTTTATTTTAAAAATCAATATTATAAGGATAATATATTGTATTAAACATTTACCTCCAACTCTGTTAAATATGAATCCTAGAAATGCTCCTAAGACTAGCCTGCCGAGACAGACCTCTGAAGGATTCTGCTTGCTGAATCCTAAACAGGGACTTATTCCTGGACATGCATGCTCTAGACCCTCATGGATTTAGGATCTTTAAGTGTTTCACTTGAAATCAGTGAGGTTGTTACTTGTATTTACAAGGAAACACATAAAAATAAGTGAGATTTTAGTACCATGCTAGTAAATATAAAGAGCTGTTTTCAAAGATGTATTATGCCCCAGCATCCTGGAACGCAAAGTTAGTTTGAACCGCAGGGTCAGTGGTTCAAGCTCACCAGTCACTCCTTGAAAACCCTACACAGAGTCACTTTAAGTCAGAATCAGCTCAATGGCATTTCACACCAATAACCTGATTACTTTGGGTTCAAATTATCTGTAAATGTTCCTGCGGTACAGGAAACATGGAAAGCCAGGTCAGTTGCTGTCAAGTCAGTTCCGACTCACAGCAACAGCTCATATGTAGATTAGAACAGCGCTGCATGCGATTTCCATTGACTGACTTTTTGTAAGTAGATCACCAGGCCTTTCTTCCAAGGCACCTCTCAATGAACTCCAACCTCCAGCCTTTCACTCTGCAGTGACGATGTTAAAACCATGTGTACCAGGATTCCTTCTATAAGGACAGTGGCAGTTTTCTTCATCTTTGCCTCTCCAGTGCCTAGAACTTTCTGTATTGTCAATACTTTGTATAACGTTGTTGGAACCGAAAGAACACTTACCAATTTTTTGATGTTCCTGGCCCAGGTATCATCAGAACGGCCCTGCCCAACATGGATAGGGAAGCCAAGGAGGAGTACCACGTTGTCATCCAGGCTAAGGACATGGGTGGACACATGGGTGGACTCTCAGGGACAACCAAAGTGACGATCACACTCACCGATGTCAACGACAACCCACCAAAGTTTCCACAGAGTAAGTAGGTGGGCTTGGCTTTCACTTTGTAACTGTCCTACCGCCAACTGTCTGTCTCCTCTGCCTCATTGCTGCTACACTCAGCTTCCAAAGGAAACCTAGGAAAATGAAGGTTCCACAAAACAAATCAGCAATGAAACTTAGGTGGAGTAGAGGTCGTGGGAGATAGAAGAGAAGTAAACAGCCCATGATGTGAGAAACAGAAAATTCTGTGTTGCTAAATACTTCCCCGGATACTAACCAAGTCATCCAAACAAAAGTGACGCACCATTGTCGCGCCACGCCTGACGCCTAGTGACCTTCTAAAAACGCCCCTTAAGGTTCCCAAGACTGAAAATCTTTACAAAAGCACGCAGAATGTGCCCTTTGGTGCTGTAAATTATTATATATACCTGAGTGTTTAAAGAAAAAAACAAAGAAGAAGTAAAATAAAGAAAAATACCGTTAACTGATGGTACATGGAGGGAATTATAATCAATGTAATGAAACAAAGTGTATGATTTGTTGAATGTAAAACTGATGATCTGCCCTGTAAACTTTCACTCAATTCACAATAAAAACTTTAAAAAAAAAAAGGCAGACAGCCACATCTTTCTTTCATGAAGCAGCTGGTGGGTTCAAACTACAGACCTTTTGGTTAGCAGCAGAGCACTATAACCTCTGCACCACCAAGGTTCCTCAGCAATGGCATACCTTTTTCCTTGTCTCAGTTTTCTCACTCTTAACCAGAATATAATATCAGTACCTGAAGGACGGTAGCAGTTGCTGGTTAACAAGCTGCCCCAAACTGTAGTGACTTAAAAATAATGATTTCATTTTATCATGAATCTGTAATTTGGTTAAATCTTGGTGAAGTCAGTCTATTACTTGCTCCAAAGCATCACCAGATAGAAGCTCTGTGAGGGCTGGATGGTCCAGTTCCATTGCAGATCCCTCACACACCTGGCAGCTTGGCCTCTCCGTGGAGTGAGTTGGCCGCCTTATGACATGAAGGCTGGGTTCCAAGGGCCCCAGGCAGGGGCTATTGCCTTTTGTCCCCTACTATGGAAGACACACAGTATCATTTCCACTGTATGATAAGCACTGGACTGCAAACCACAGGTCTACAGTTTGAGCACACCACCTGCTCTGTGGGAGAACTATGAGGCTTTCTGCTCCTGCAAAGATTTAAAGCCTCACTGTGAGTTGGAACCAATTCAACAGCACTTAACAACAACAACAGCAACATAAGCCTTCCCAGAGTCAAGTGGTGTGAGTGCAGGCCGCCACCTTTTTTTTTTTTTTTTCCATCTAAGTTTTTATTGTAATTGAGTGATAGTTTACATGGGGGAACATCAATTTTACACTCATCCTATTGTATTCTTTTCATTGCAATGATCACAATCCCCTGCATGCTTCATCATTTAACAGTATTTGCTTCTATTCCCTCTGGTTTTTGTTTGGATGTGCACCAAATACTCAGGAATATACAATCATTCAAACAACCAAAGGGCACACACTGAAGGCCTGCCCCCTGGCCACCAGCATACATCCTCTCTCCCGCCATTCTCAGTTGCTCCATTTCTCCACATCATCATCTCTGCTTCCATCTCTGGCGTTGCCACTTCTCTGGGTAGGGTCCCACACTCCACTCCTGCTCTTCTCCCTTGGTGGTCCCAGGGCCCTCTGCTCTGGGACTGTAAGATTGACCACTCACCCCTTTTTACTACAAAATTTCTACCTTTACAGTGCAACAATCAAAATTAGTCATAACAGTCACTCACTACTGAATCATGAGACTCTTGTCCCCATCTCCTTTCACCAGGCCTGCCTAGACAGGATGAAAACCACTCAGTGGGGATTCTACATTTCCCTGCACACTCCAAATCTAAAATCCCTCTTGTAAACTTGTAAGCCAGTCACTTCATGCCTTTACAGCCCCCACATTTTAGGTAGCCAGTGTCTAAGTTGCCCATCCCTGTCAACTTTGTATACAGAGGGGATTGGAATGATCCTTGCTGTAAAGATTATTTCCCTCTTGGTTGCTATTTTAAGCAACTACATCCATAATTATAGGTCAAGTTCACCAGATTGTAGCAATTTACAATTGTTTCCTTGAAAAAAAAAAAAAAAAGATTCTTCTTCTTTCCACCCTCCCACCCCCACTCTTTTCCATCCTCTAGTATGGTTCTGAACATCCAGCCATTGACGCTAGGTCCAATTGGCACTTTATGCAAGTTTGGGTGCCCTTGTTCCTATCCCCTCACTTCATACCAACTGGATGTCTCACTCTCAGCTCTAGCCCTCAGTAGCCACATCCCTGTCCATAGGCTCAGGAGTCCCCAGGTCCCACATGGGGATTTTAGATTCAGATTGTACTTTAGGCCAACCAGCTCTCACCATACTCCAGGTTGATTGGGGGTCTATGTAACTTGGCCAGACTCAGCCCACCTCTTCATTGCTGCTTTTCCCCTACTTCCACTCACCAGTAGTCCAATGTGGTCACCAGCAAGCTTACATGTCTGCTCATGTATTCCCTTTGAGTTTCAGTCTTGGAGGGGGCTTTGTCCTGAAGGGATTTGATTGCTTGCCTTGATGGCTCCCTGGTGATAAACTTGCTTGTTCTTGTAGTAGCCAGTCAGACTGCAGTTTTTGGTTTTGATTTTCTCTGCTGGTCTTTCTTTCAAGAAGTAGCTTCTGTTTCTCTAGCTACTCCAGGCTGATCTGCTTGTCTTTTCAAGTAGGAATTTCCCATCTCAGAAGGTTCTGGATGGAGATCAGGATTCCACCTAAGGTCTTATACCCTACAAAGGCTCTGCAAGGAGCCTCTTTCACTGGGCAAGTTCTAGCACCCCTTTAGGTATTCCAATCAGTTATAGGCTGAAGGAGGGCTTACAAACTTCACATAATCATGTTTCTGGATATTCCTTTCTATCCCCGTCAAGTGTCTATTTTACAATAGTAGGCAAGGACAACAAATATTCTAAGACAGTCAAGCATCTTAATATTATTTCCCCTCTTTTACCCATTCAGACTATGCCTCAATCTCTGTATCACAGAGCCCTTTTGTTTCAAGGTTGATCATACATCACTTGTTACCTCTGTCCCATTTAGCCCATGCATGCTTGCCCAAGCATTCTCCTATCACCCTTGTTCTTCTGTCCCCTTCCCCTTCTTGTGTATTGCCCACCCCAACACTTAAACTGTGATGTGTCTATCCCATACCCAGTTAGACCCCCACCTTTTGATGGGAGGAGTGTCAGAGTCACACAGAAGGATGAAGGGATGGAAATATCATTGTGGCCATGTTGGACAATACAACCTGCTATGGTTCCTAATTAATAGGATATGATCAGAACTGAGGGAGCAGTGTAAGATCTTACAATGCCACGAAGCATAAACTGTCAACCAATGTCTATTACGATTATCATCTGGGGTCTCATGGTGTCTGTTTATATTGATACTATTCTTGCAGGAAGGAAAACAAATCATGGCTTTGAAAGATGGCATAAGAATCATAAGTGAAATTATTATTAGTTGATGAACAATTATTACTATATCTCTACAAGAGGCTACATTTTGCAAATTAGACTGAATTCCATGACAGAGAGGAAACGTTGACCAAAGAATGTGGCAAAAGCATGATTCGAATGTCAGCCTGTTTATGACTGCATTAAAAAAATAACAAAAACCGAACCCACACCCATTGCTATGGGGTCAATTCTGACTCCTAATGACTGTACAGGACAGGGGAGAACTGTGGAACTGATCCATGGCGTTTCCAAGCTTATAAATCTTTACAGAAGCAGACCACCACATCTTCCTCCCGCTCATTGGCTGCTGGATTCAAACGATCAACCCTATGCTTAACAGCAAACCACTTTAAGTACAGAGTCACCAGGGTTTCTTAGGACTGTACAGGTTTATTCCAAGGCACAGTGTGATTGTCATAATGCTGGTGTTGTTACTGAATGGTTCTATCCTGGCCTTGCCTGCTGTACTTGTTTAAGGGGTTAGCTAGTAGCATCTTTATCACCAGAGATGGCACTTGTTCCAAGTGAGGAAATAAGGAAGGCAACCAAACATGGCCCCAGGAAGGCATCCTTCTCACACAGAGATATCTAGCGAGGTCAGTCTACACCAGCGATACATTGAGATAGAGGATTATGAGACAATAGCCAGTTCTCATAATATCTCCAAAGAAATGGCAAAAGAGTGCTTTGCCTAATGAGACTAAAGTTGGCATCCCCAGTGATCTTAAGACTCACATACCCACTTCCATCGAATCTATTCCGACTTAAAGCGTGCTATCTAGGGTTTTGTTGTTGTTGTTATGTGCCATGGAGTTGGTTCCGCCTCATAGTGACTCTGTACAGGGTTTCCGAGGCTGTAAATCTTTACGAGAGCAGAAAGCCTCATCTTCCGTGGAGCAGCTGGTAGTTTCGAACTGCTGCCCTTATGGTTAGCAGCCTGATTCATAACCACTACGCTACCAGAGCATTATAGGGTTTGGGAGACTATAAATTTTTACAGCATCAGGCAGCCTCATCTTTCTCCCTAGGAGCAGTTGGTGGGTTTAAACTGCTGACCCTGTGGTTAGCAGTCCAATACTTCCTCCAACAGCGCCACCAATGTGTTATTAACAATCACATGTTATTGTTGTTAAGTGCCGTCAAGTTGGTTCCGACTCATAGTAACCCTGTATAGGGCTTCCAAGGAGCGTCTAATGAACTTGAGAGCCCCCGACCTTGCATTTCAAACTGACTTTGCAGTTCAGAGCATTAACCTGCAGTGCCACACCAGGGCTCACATGTTGTTGTTGGGTGCCATCGAGTCAGTATCGATTCATAGTGACCCTATGCAGACCAGAACGAAACACTGCTCAGTCCTGGGCCAAGCTCACAATTGTTGCCACACTTGAGCCTACTGATGCTGCCACTTTGCCAATCCATCTCGCTGGGGGTCTTTCTCTCTTTCTCTGACCCTAACCCTTACCAAACATGGTATCCTTCTCCAGTGACTGGTCCCTCCTGACAATATGTCCCAACTATGAAAGACAAAGTATGGTCATTCTGGCCTCCAAAGAGCATTCTGGCTGCACTTCTTCCAACACAGATCTGCTTGTTCTTTTGGCAGCCCATGGTACTTTCAATATTCTCCTCCAACACCATAACTCAAATGCATCAATTCTTCTATGGTCTTCCTTATTCACTGTCCAGCTTTTGCATGCATATGAGGTTAATGAAAATACCATGGCTTGGTTCAGGTGCACCTTAGTCCTCAAGCTGACATCTTTGCTCTTTAACACTTTAAAAAGATCTTGTGCAGCAGATTTGTCCAATAAAATACATCACTTGATTTCTTGGTTGTTGCTTCTATGAGTGTTGATGGTTGATCCAAAAAGAATGAAGTCCTTGATGACTTCAATCTTTTCTCCATTGATAAGAATGTTACTGGTCCAGTGGTGAGGATTTTTGTTTTCTTTACATTGATATGCAATCCATACAGAAGGCTGTGCTCGTTGATCTTCATCACATAGCACTCTAAAAAAACAGCAGGCTCCATTATCCACACTGTGAAATTGTCTGAGCTGTAGAAGGAAAAGACAAGGAAAGATTACCAACAGGCAAACATTACTGTTCTTGCTCAGAAACTTGTACTATTTATCATAATGTTACATTGCTACTGTACCATTTTCACAGCCTTGAATTTGAACAAGACTTTGAGAAAGTCAACTTAATGTACGTTTTTTTCAAACTTTCACCTCAGTTGGGAGGGAGACCGCACCTCTCATCAATCTCTTAGTATGAGGTTGAAAAGGAGTGCAAACTGAAAGTATTCTAGGTCTAATAATATCCATGAATGTGGACACAGTACTGAAACTGATCAAATCTATGGACCTGAAGGCATTAAGTAACTTGCCCAAGACCACTTAGCTTAGAAGCAGGAGGGTCAGAGAAAAAGAGGAAGAGCCCCAACAAGATGGATTGGCCAAGTGGCAGCATCGATGGTCTCAAGCATGGCAACAGTAGTGAGGTTGGCCCAGGATCGGGCGGTGTTTCATTGTGCTGTGCCCTGGTTTCTTTATATCTGCTTCACACAGAATAGTTTTCAAAATGAGAAAATGCAAATGAGATCATCTTGCCCCACTGCTGAAAGCCTCCTGATGAATTCCCACCATGTTTAAAGCATTCAAAGACTTTTCCTTCTCTAACAATGCTCTTATTTACTCACTCTGGCTCCAAACCACCTACATATGCATCCCTCTTTCCATGAGATTTCTGTCATATTTAGCTCCTCAGTAATCTGTGAAATCACCTCAGGATTTCTGCCATTTGCTATTCCTTCTGTGATCTCCCAGTGTCTCAGATATCTGATGCTGCTGTAACTGAAATACCACAACCTGAACTTACTCTCTCAGAGTTTAAGAAGCTAAAATTCTAAACTCAGAGCATGGGTTCTAGGACAAGGCTTTCTCTAGTTTGTATCTGGGGAGAGGTCCTCGCTTTCATTCAGCAGCTGTGATGCTTATATGCCATGGAATTGGTCCCAACTCGTAGCAACCCGGCATAGGGTTTCTGAGGCTGTAAATCTTTATGGGAACAGAAAGCCTCATCTTTTCCCCATGGAACTGCTGGTAGTTTTGAACTACTGATTGTTGCTGTTATTCGGTGCCATTGAGTCAGCACTGACTCATAGTGACCCTATGCACAGCAGAACGAAACACTGCCCGATCCCGGGCCAACCTCACAACTGTTGCCACGCTTGAGTCCATCTATGCTGCCACTTGGCCAATCTATCTTATTGGGGGTCTTCCTCTTTTTCTCTGACCCTCCACCTTACCACACATGATATCTTTCTCCAGCGACTGATCCCTCCTGACAATATGTCCATAGTAGGGGTGACAAAATTTGGCCATCCTGGCCTCCAAGGAGCACTCTGGCTGCACTTCTTTCAAAACGGATCTATTGGTTCTTTTGGCAGCCCATGGCACTTTCAATATTCTCCTCCAACACCATAATTCAAAAGCATCAGTTCTTATACGGTCTTCCTTATTCACTGTCCAGCTTTCACATGCACATGAGGTTATTGAAACTACCATGACTTGGGTTAGGCGCACGTTAGTCTTCAAGCTGACATCTTTGCTCTTCAATACTTTAAAAAGGTCTTGTGCAGCAAATTTGCCTAACGCAATATGTCATCTGATTTCTTGACTGCTGCTTCCATGAGTGTTGATAGCTGATCCAAGAAGAATGAAGTCCTTGACAACTTCAATCTTTTCTCCGTTGATAAGAATGTTGTTTATTGGTCCAGTGGTAAGGATTTTTGTTTTCTTAACATTGAGATGTAACCCATACCGAAGGCTGTGCTCTTTGCTTTTCACCAGTAAATGTTTTAAGTCCTCTTCATTTTCAGCAAGCAAGGTTGTATCATCTGCATATCGCAGGTTGTTAATGAGTCTTCCTCCAATCCTGATACTACGTTTTTCTTCATATAACCCAGCTTTTCAGATGATTTACTCAGCATACAGGATGAATAAGTATGGTGAAAGAATACAACCCTGTCGCACACCTTTCTTAATTTTAAAACATTCAGTGGTCCCATGCTCTGTTCAAACAACTGCTTCTTAGTCCATGTACAGATTCCTCATGAGCACAATTCAGTGTTCTAGAATACTCATACTTCGCAATGTTTTCCATAGCTTGTCATGATCCACACAATTGAAAGCCTTTGCGTAGTCAATAAAGCACAGGTAAACATCTTTCTGATATTCCCTGCTTTAAGCCAAGATCCATCGTTCCACGGCTTCTTCTGAATTCGGCTTGAACCTCTGGAAGTTCTCTGTCAATGTATGCTTGCAGCCGTTTCTGTATTTCCTTTAGTAAAACTTTACTTGCATGGGATATCAAAGAGATTGTCCAATGATTTCTGCATTCTGTTGGGTCACCTTTCTGTGGAATGGGCACAAATATGGATCTCCTCCAATCAGTCAGCCAGATAGTTGTCTTCCAAATTTCTTGGCAGAGATGAGTGAGTGCCCTCTATGCCCCCTCACTTTCTTGAAAGATTTCAATTTGTATTCCATCAATTCCTGGTGCCTTGTTCTTTGCCAATTCCTTCAATGCACCTTGGACTTCCTCCTTCAGTATCAGTGACTCTGTGTATTTCTTCCATCTTCTCCTTTTGCTTCCTGCATCATGCAATAATTTGCCCAGATAATCTTTCTATAATGAAAGTCGAGGCTTGAATTTTTTCTTCAGTTCTCCTAACTTGCGAAGTGCTGAGTGTGTTCTTCCTTTTTGGTTTGATGGTTAGTGTTACTGAAAGTAGTTACAAATCTGGTTATCAGCCCGATTTGTATCCACTACCCTACCAGAGCTATGTACAGTATTCCCTGGTGATTTCCATCTTGGCTTAAATCTCTCCCTGGATCTAGGAGCTTCATGATTCAGGGACCCCATGCCCAAAGGCCGCATTCCACCCCCAGCTCTTCTATCTTGGTAATTGTAGGTCCCTGTGAGCGCTGCTCAGATCTCTCTCTTTATTGCATCTGTGCTTATTAACATCAGAGAAGTGAATCTTTTTAAACACATAGAATGATTACATCAGATCACATCCCGGGGTGATTGCATCTTATTAGATCTCAACATGGAGGTGATAATTGCCTCTTAACTGAGAATCCTGACCCAGTCAAGTTGAATAAAACCATAAGTATCACACCCAGGAGTCCTGGGGTGGGGCTGTGGGTTAATGCACCAGACTGCAAAGCCATTTGAACTGCAAGGTCGGTGGTTCAAGCTCACCAGCTGCTGCTCAGAAAACCCTATACGTGGTCGCTATGGGTCAGAATCAACTGGACAGCACTTGATAACAACAACATCACACCCAGGGATTCACATCCTTGTCCTCCTCAGCCCCCCTAGGGAGTTCAGATGCTTATTTCTGAAGGATGGCTTCACAGACCCTCTGATTGCATTCAAATGCAAGCTCTCTCCCTTCCTTTCTTTCTCTCACCCATTGTCTCTCTTCCCCTTCCCCCTTTCCCACACTAATATAAATATGCATCCACACACACTCATACTTGTACACACCCATGTGGTTACAAATATTGAGACACAATCACCTTGTCCTGCTCACATGCCTGCACACTCACACTCACACATGCATTTGTGTACCTAAGTCGCTCTCACTGCTCTCTGCCCCTTGCTAGTTGCAATGGACTCAACTCCAACTTGTGACAGTCTCCTGAAAAACCACACAAATCATCACCCAGCCTGGTGACGTCTTTGCACCCGTTGCCTTACCTTATGTGTCTTCTTCCTGGCAGTGACATCGGTTCTTTCCACTTGTTTATTGATTTTCTTAATGTTCCTCATTATGGGAAGAATTTGTTGTTGTTATGTGCCGTGGAGTCGGTTCTGACTCATAGCGACCCTGTACAGGGTTTCCGAGGCTGTAAATCTTTATGGGATCAGAAAGCCTCGTCTTTCTCCTGCGGAACAGCTGGTAGTTTCTAATTGCTGACCTTGCTGTTTGCAGCCCAATTCGTAACCACTACGCTACCAGAGCTCCTTTGTGGGAAGAATATAGACTGCTTAATTTACTATGAAATCTCCAGGATCTGAACGATGTATGACACACAGTAGGTGCTTGACAAGTACTAGATGGATGGATGGATGGATGAATGGATGGGTAGATAGATAGTAGATGGATGGATGGATGGATGGGTGGGTGGATAAATGGATGAATGGATAAGTGGATAGGTGGATGGATAAGTGGAAGGATAGATGGATAGCTAGATGAATGGATAGATAAAGGAATGGATAGATGGAGAGATAGACAAATGAATAGATAGACAGATGTTGTTGTTAAGTGCCATTGAGTCGGTTCCGACCCATAGCGACTCTGAACAGGGTTTCTGAAGCTGTAAATCTTTGTGGGAGCAGAAAGCCTCATCTTTCTCCTGCGGGGCAGCTGGTAGTTTCGAACGGCTAACCTTGTGGTTCTCAGCTTGATTCCTAATCACTACGCTATGGGTCGGAACCGACTCGACGGCACTTAACAACAACAACAACAATGCTACTAGCGCTCCTTAAATAGACAGATAGATACATAAATATGTCGATAGATAGATAAATAGATACGTAGATAAAGTGAACCTTTCCAGTTAAAATGATACTTGCTGGATGGTAAAAGATGTGAAATAAAAACAGAGTCAAATATAAAGTTAAATAGAGCATGACCTTGCAAGACACGATTTCCTTTTTATCTTAACATTAATATAGAGCTGTATGAGACTTTTCAACAGAGAAGAATTGTTTCTGGGTACTTGGCAGTGTCAC
Organism: Chrysochloris asiatica; assembly: GCF_000296735.1. Taxonomy (NCBI): domain Eukaryota; kingdom Metazoa; phylum Chordata; class Mammalia; order Afrosoricida; family Chrysochloridae; genus Chrysochloris; species Chrysochloris asiatica. The sequence continues at coordinate 16,006,475 of NW_006408573.1, read as the reverse complement.
AGGAGCCATAGTGGTAGATTACTTAAGTGTCTGATGGTGAACCAAACAAAAGGTGGACAGCTCAAGCCCACCAGCCTCTCTCTACAGGAGGAAGAGGTGGCACCTTCCGTAAAGATTTCAACCTTGGAAACAATATGGGGCAGTTGGACTCTATCCTATAGAGCTGTTATGGATTGGAATTCAACTCTATGGCAATGGGTTTGGCTTTAGAGTTGTCAGAGCCATTGTGGGCCTTGGAAATTGAGTCTTGGGCCAATCTGAAGACATGAGCAGAGGGCTCACTTATTTGAATGTATGAAGACATACATGAGCCTCCATCTTTCCTGACAGGAATGTGCCTGAGCATTATTTTCCTTCTTCACATGTGGCTGGTGACCCTGTCTTCTCACCCTCGACCCCATTCTTGTTTTCATCTTCCTTTGTAGGAAACATTCCTTTGACAAGCAGGCCATGTGGGATCTTCCTCCCATCCGTTCATTTCTTTCATGTTTTCCATCAATAGAAAGTTCAATTTCAAACCCTTTGAGAAATTTATTGGGATTCAATGAAATCTAAAGTCTTACAGCTGCCAAATAAAAGGGAAAATAAAAATAGCTGTCTCCTTCTAGGCGTGTACCAGATGTCTGTGTCAGAAGCTGCTGTCCCCGGGGAGGAAGTAGGAAGAGTGAAGGCTAAAGATCCAGACATTGGAGAAAATGGCTTAGTCACATACAATATTGTGGATGGAGACGGAATGGAATTGTTCGAAATCACAACGGACTATGAGACACAGGAGGGCGTGGTGAAACTGAAAAAGGTGAGTTAGGGTAAGGAGCTGGACTGCCAGTACTGTTGTCTGCTCTACCAAAGGGGTCCTGCAGAGGGACAGAGAGTTGAAGGTCAAAACATGGGACTGTAGGTCCGAGGGGCTTATTTAATTTTGCAGTGGAGCTCCGGGTGGTGACAGAACTTTCCTCCACTCTTACTGTAGAGGGTGATGGCCAGAGGTGCTGACCATGCTGGACTGAGAGTGGTGCTGACTTCTTGCATGTTCTGGCACACATTTCTCATGGCAGGAGGACGGCTAGATCACCATGGATATTTGGAGAAAGAGCTGTGAGCATGGATGAGTTCCCCCTTTGGCTCTACCAAGCAAAACCTGTTCATAGAAGCTACTCAGAACTTTCCCTGTCACAAACACCCAAGCCCCTTCGTTGATGGGAACTCTGTTAAAGAAACTAAACACTGACTTGCTTTTTTCTAAAAGCTGAGCCTGGGAAAACTGCATTCAGAACCACAGGCCACTAGACAGTCACTGAAAAAATGCATTTGGGGTTTAATCCATTACAAAGAAGAGCGTCTGATTAGTTAGTGAGTCCGATGTTTATTGGTGGTTATCAGGAGTGTGAGGGAAGGAGAAAGAGGGAACAGTATAGGAAACACTGAGAATCTATTTGTGGTGATGGAAATTTGGCGAAAGATATTGGCTATGCTTGCAGAAGGTGATTGGTAGAGTTGAGGTCATGAAATTATAATGAAAAATGTTCCGTTGACAACTGTTGTGTTATACAAGGGGGCTTCTCAAAGTTCTTGGAAAAAGTCTAGCTTTCAATTCCATTTTTCTGTGAACTTTTTGAAGTCCTCTCATATCTATATATCTATATTGTTGTTGTTGTTGTTGTTATGTGCCGTGGAGTCGGTTCTAACTCATATCGACCCTGTACAGGGTTTCCGAGGCTATAAATCTTTACGGGAGCAGAAAGCCTCATTTCTCCTGCAGAACAGCTAGTAGTTTCGAACTGCTGACATTTTAGTCCGCAGCCTGATTCGTAACCACTACGTTACCAGAAAGATTTTATACATCTATATATTTCTATATATAGATGTATAAAATCTTTACAACTATTAAAACATTTAACATTTCCTCAATACTAACATTAGACATAGCCTAAGCCTCTTACAGACATCCTCAAATTTATTTTTCTTAATATCATATAAAGTAGATTTTATTATCTCAGTGGGTAATAATACCTTAATTGAGAAATGAGGAGATTGGGGCTCAGACAGATTCGCTTTCCCAGACATTGCCACACAGCTAGCAGTTAGTAGACATGGATTTCAGTACTAGCACATTGAACAACTTCTCTATCAAGACATTTTTGAAACCACTGGAGCAGTAATGGTTTCTGAAGGAACCACAGCCAGAATTCACTGTCAAGTGAAAAAACAATTACGGTATATTAGAAAACGGTTTTTCCCCTGATTCTCCTCTTGAGAAATCAACACCTCTCCATCATCAAAGTGTATGGAGCATTAAATCTGAATTGGATGATGGGATTACCTTGGTTTTAATCAAGCATTCATTTTCAACTTGGTTTTGTAGCTTGAATATTAAACTCCTTGGTGTGATGGGAAAGATTGGACTTTAACACTGATGAAAAGAGTAATTTGAAGAATGAATCAATGAAGAGGCCAGGCGCTGGAGAAGAGACTGAGGGTGGTGTCGGGGGTGGGTAGGAGGTAGGCAGGTTTGGCAAGGACTATTTCTGTGAAGAAAGTGGGGAGAGGGATGTTGTTCTAGGGAGCTGAACTTCCAGATGATTGGGAAGCTCTGTAGAGTTTAGAAGAAATATTGTGAGATGTGGGACAAAGAGAAAGTGAAGGAGGCATGTTTATAAAAGAAGAAAGAAAATGTAGACTATGGTGGTTGCAGTGAACTTTGTAGACTTGGGAAAGTCAACATTAGTGACAGTGAATGAAATGACCAGGATCATGAGTCGCAAGGGACTTGGGTAGTTTATTCCTTCTGGTTTCTTCTCAGGAACTGTGTGTAGCATATAGCTTTCAAAGATTCTCATTAATTAATAAAATCACCATCCCTCCTGCCTGACATTGATATACCAGGGTTGACATCAGCCATTCCTGCCTCCCCTCCTTTGCTGAAAGCAAATTGGGTAGATGGTTATGCTAAGGTTGTTACCTGTTTCCATTGTATTCAGGGCGTAAACACACAGGGTGTCTCTAAAATCCTGAAACATTTAAATCACCCTGTGGAACTCACACAGTTGCAAATGAGCTTCCCCCTTACATGATTAATTTGCACATTTCCCCCTGCAATTCAGTGTGTTTATTCCAGGCGAAGGAACAACCTCCTGTAAAGCACTAACAACTGGGTTTAAAACATGTTGTTTTATTTGTAAAAGTACATTGTCTTAAACTTGGAGCTCAGAGTTCCAGATGTAACCCCCAAATATTGAGAAGGAAAGCTAACAGAGGAAAATGAGGAACCCTCATGAAAGTCATGATGTACAGGTGGATAACTTAGATGGATTGTGGTGGTGATGAGGGTTAAGTGCCGTCAGGTTTGCTCTGACTCATAGCGAGGCTGTATCATGGATCCAAGAGCAGTTGGTGAGTTTGGACCACAACCCTTACGGTTACCAGTCCCGTGTTTATTATCCTATAGTGTCCCACTAGGTATGGGTCTATGTGTATCATGGAAGTGTTGCTTATCTTTTAAAAATACTTTCAATGCAATATTTCCATCGATTTCGTGAATCCTGCTCCTATTTTCCAAGCAAGAGCTATTGAATACTTATTCAGTAACTTCCTGGTGAACAGCTTGTTTATTCTTGAAGTAGCCAGTCATGCTGACATATTTGTTTGGGGTTTCTCCTGATGATCTTTCTTTGAAGATGTATCTTCTGTCACTGTAGCTGTTCCAGGCTGGTCTGCTTGTCCTTTTTAGTGGGAATGTCCCACCTCATAAGGTTCTGGATAGGATTCAGGATTCCACCTAAGGTCCTATACTCTGTCAAGGTTTTTCAAGAGGCCTATTTCACTTGGCAAGTTCTAAAACCCCTTTTAAGAATTCCAGTCAGTTTAGGCTGAACACGGGCTTACACGTTTTCTCTAATCCTGTTTTCCAACATTCCTTTCTATCCCACTCAAGTGTCTATTTTACAGTAGTAGGCAAGGGAAACTAATATTCATAAGACAGTCAAGCATTTTAGTATTATTTCCCCTCTTCAAGCTATACCTAGATCCCAGAGCCCTGTTGTTCCAAGGTTAAGCATGCATCACTATTTACTTCTGTCCCACTAGGCCATGCAAACCTGTCTCACTGAATTGCTAACTGCAAGGCTGGCAGGTCAAACCCACTGCTCCTTGGAAATGCTGAACAAGGTCACTATGAGTAGAAACTCACACAAAGGCACATAACAATAACATTCTATGTCCACGTGCATGTATAGGTGAACACATAGCGTTCCACCAGGTTGCAATCATAAGGTCATCTGAGTTGTTAAAGTAACGTCACCTCATGAACCTCTTACATCATATATGTAATCATTTTTAATGACTACATAACATCCTGTCCTCTGGATGATCTATCATTTCCTTAATAAAATCTCACAATTGGATTTAGTGTCTTGTGTACACATTTCCCACAATTAAATATAACCCTGGATTATATCTAACAAATATCAGTCATTTTTGAATATGACCTGTTTGGGTTTTCTGAGAAAATATTCCTTCAGGGAGAATTTTCAGAGGTGGGATTAGTAAACCAGAGGTGGTATTAAGAGCTTTATGGTTTAGGCGGTGTGTTGCCTCATTTAACTTTATATCAACTACTCATAACGTGGTTATAAGTGTTCTCGTGGGAAACCTCCTCAAATCCTTTTTTTGGAAGATGGTAGGGAATAAATTGGAAGTAAATACTTACATGTTCTCTGTCAGCCCTGCTCCGCACTCAGTCAAGTTCCTGAATCTATGTGCTTACCTGGTGCAGTCTTTCCCTGGTACTTGTTGATATTTTCCATTGTCTTAGAGTTCATCCAACTCACGGCACCCCACATGTGTGCAGGGTAGAATTGTGCTCTAGGGGTTTTTGGTTGTGACCTTTCAGGAGTACATGGCTAGGCTTGCCTCTAGGGACACTTCGGGACGCATTTCCAACTGCCAACCTTTCAGCTAGAAGTCAAGAGCTTAACTGTTTGTGCCAATCAAGGACATTCCTGTTGGTAAGAGAGAGGCAACGAGCAACTACATTCCATGGAGTCCTCTGGAAACTCCCAGCCTAGCAGGGAGTGAGAGTCTGAAGAAGGGCCACTAGGAACCACAGAATTTTATTTGGTCCAGTAGGGAAGGACTTTACAAGGGAGTCACGTTTGAGCTGACCACCAGATGGCTTAGTAGAATCTCATGAAAACCACTTCTGACAGAAAGGATCAGTCAGAGGGAGACATGACTGCACTCACCTTAGCATCAATGATGCGTCCCACTGGGAGTTGGGCTCTGAGAATCTTAGGCACATGCCTAAATGAAGTTCAAAAGGTTCTGCTCTTATGGCATCCACAGACAATCTCAGATTAGAAAGTGTCTCCTTTTCCTCTTACAGGCTACCTGGTCTCAACACTGTGATGCTCTGTAGGCTTTTGATTCTAATAATTGCAGAGATTTTTGAGGAATTGCAGCGATCTCATTCCTCTAGCCTATAAATACCATTCCTTTCTGCTGCCAAGGATAAAGGAGCTGTTGAGTCCCGGAATAATGGAGCAGCTGTGGAGAGAGATTCATGTTGGGAAATGGGATGTTCCAGGTTCTGGGGAGATGGGGGTGAGAAGTGTCAAGGGTCTTGAATCTGTTTAACGTTCCTGAGAGGAGTGCAGTGGCTCTCTAGGCTAAGCGTTGGATTGTAACTGCAAGTTCAGCAATTAGAGCCCTTCAGCCACTTCGTGGGGGAAAGATGAGGCTTTCTGCTCCTGTAAAGTTTTACAACGTCAGAAATCCTAGACAGGATGACTACGAGTCAACACTTAACAACCACAACAGCCTTTCTAAAACTTGAATCATCCTTGGTGTGGAATTCTGTAGAACTAGGTCAGAACTTTTAGGGGCTCTGGTGGTGGCCTTCTGCACCCATAAAGATTGCAACCTGGAAACCTTATCTGGCAGTGTTCCTCATAACAGTTGGAGTTGGAATCAATTTAGTGGTAGTTAATTTATTTTGTTTTGTTTTTGTGTATTTGTTTTTTAATTAGTTCAAGACTGTACTTGGGAGCTTCAAAAAGTCAGTAGAAAAACTCTAAGATCGTTTCGTTGTTCTTCCATGAACGTTTTGAATCCCTCTCATATACTCATTGTTGTTGTCCTTAAGTGCTGTTGAGTCACTTCCGACCCATGGTGATCCTGTGTAGGGTTTCCGAGGTGTGGCTGATGAGCCTTAACCACCAACCTTGTGATTCAAACCAACCCTGTGGTGGAGTGCTTATCCTATAGTGTCACACAACAACTCCCCGTGTGCTCATTAAGAGTCAGTATTTGCTGGGCAAGTTAAAACAGCAGCATGATACTCAGATGCTCAGCTTCACAGATCAAACTCTGTCCAAACATCTAGTCGTTCAGTAGCATCCAGAGTGCAGATTAGAAAGGTGATTTTTAAGTGTCATTGTTGTTTTTAGGTACCATGGAGTCGGTACCAACTCATAGCAACCCTATGCACAACAGAATGAAACACTGCCCGCTCTTGGGCCAACCTCACAGTTGTTGCTACGTTTGAGCTCATTCCTGCTGCCACTGTGCCAGCCCATCTTGTTTGGGGTCTTCCTCTTTTTCTCTGACCCTCCCCTTCACCAAGCATGAAGCTTTTCTTCAGCGTTAAAGCTGGTTTTCCTGTTATGATTTTGCGTTTCACCCTTTGCTGACTAAAGAATGACACCCCCTCACACTCTGAATGAGAGAGTGTGAATCACGAGCTTTTCAATAACTGTAATCATTCAAATACTACTTTTCAAGGCTTTTTGGGTTTTGTATATTTTTGTATCTTTCAAGGCTTTTTGGATTTTGCATAAACCTTGGACTGTTTACTTGTTTTTGTTTAAATGGACCATATGCTGTTTTATGTTTGTTTGCATAATGGTTTTGAGTCGGGCTGCTAACCTCAGGGTCAGCAGTTCAAAACTACTAGCTATTCCATGGGAGAAAGATGAGGCTTTCTACTCCCATAAAGATTTACAGCCTCAGAAACCCTATGCAGGGTCACGATGAGTCGGAACTGACTCCACTTCACACCACCACCACCGCCATGAATTATTTTATGAGAAGGAAGCACTTTTCTCATCAACATTTCACTTGCCACAAATGGACAGTAACCTCCAATGAATGCAATCTAAATAAAATAATCCCATTGTATTCTAAGAAGAGAGCTGTGCTATTTTATTTTTTTTCTCTCAAAGAGGGATTAGTAAATGCAAAAGAGAGATTAAAAATTGACACTGGAGAGAGAAGTTCTCTTTGATGTGTTTAGGATTGTAAGATTTAAAAAAGGAATAATTCTGTTAATCAGTAGGTTAATGTTATTTAACAACCCAACCATCGAAATTACACATAAGCCACCTTACATCATTTTATGAGGCATTGTTCATAGTGTCTCAGACTTTGGGACATGCTCTATAATATCAGAAACTTAGAAAGTGAGGTTGTCTATGATTTAGCCATATTTAGGGGTAAAAAATGCAGCACTTTTGCTCTTTGACTGAAATTCAGTGAGTAGTTTTTTATTGTCAAGATTCCTAGTACTTTATGGAACTTGGTTACAAAAATTGTGTGTTGTAGAATTTGAAGTCTGTCTCTTAGACATCATTTTAATTTGGGCGACCTTCATGTGACTCTACAGAGTGGAGTTCATTCTTGACTCTGTAGCCATCTGTGTCTGCTCTACTCCTAGAATTACCCACTAAACACATGCCAAGTTTCAGCAATTGATTTGTCTGATTTTATGACTAAATGACTCAGGTAACTGGATATTGAATAGACACCAACTTTCTCTCTTGGAAGAACTGTTCACTCGGTCCTTTAAGACAAGCAGATCTTTCTCTTTTATTCTTTCCAATAATTCGCTGAAATAATTCTCCATTCTTCTTTCCAAGAATTGGTTGTCAGTCTTCTTTTCCTTCTTGCCAGCCCGTAGATTTTGAAACCAAAAGAGCCTACAGCTTGAAGATAGAAGCTGCAAATGTGCACATCGACCCGAAGTTCATCAGCAACGGGCCCTTCAAGGACACTGTGACGGTCAAGATTGCAGTTGAGGATGCTGATGAGCCCCCCATGTTCTTGGCCCCAAGTTATATCCACGAAGTGCAAGAAAATGCAGCTGCTGGCACTGTGGTTGGAAGAGTACATGCCAAAGACCCAGATGCTGCCAACAGCCCTATAAGGTACAGACAGATCTATTTTCAGAGACTCGAAGGGAAAGAGTTTGGGGGGAAAGCTCTTCAAGAACCACATCCTTCAGATACAAAAACGGTTTATCCAGGGCTTTGGAAAACAAATGGGGCTGAGGTGTAGAAGACCTGAGTTTCCGTTCACCTCTCTTGTGAACGTGTTGAGTAGGCTTGTTCAAACGACATGGCTTCTCTCTGGAGCAGATTCCCTTAGGAACACTGGGGTCTCTAAATCTTGCCTGGATCTGTTTGACACAGGAACTATGATGAAGAATAAATAATGACTGTGGAAAAATGATAGCAATTATACTGTATGGAATCCCTTTCTAGGTTTCCATTACTCTAAGTACCTTAGACTTTTGATCGAATTTGTCCCCTCAACTTTATTAGATGGGGATTATTTTTCCTTAAATGTAGAGGAACATGTGGGGTGGGGGCAGCAGGGGTGTTGTCAACCAAAGTGACTCACCCCGAGTGATGGGCTGGGAGAGCAAGCTCTGCCCCTCCAACTTCTGCTGAGCCCCTGACAAATTTAGGGTGCTTTATTTTGATGATTACCCAAGGAAATCTGTAAGAACCAGAATGCTGTGTGACTGCTCTGTGTTTCCAGGTGTTGCATGTTTTGTAACTTTGACAAGTGCAGTCTTACCACTTTGCTGTTGCTACTTTTTGTGGGAAATTTTTGGGTTTTCCTGCTCTGACAGGTTTCTGCCTTACCCAGGTGCAGCCTTTTGCCGATTGTACTGTCATTTTTTTGTGTCTTAGTAAAGCCACCTGGGCAAACAGCCCCTGCCCCCGATTTGAGTTCTGTCTGATGAAGCTGACAGTGAGGCTGTGAGAGGAATGAGAGGCTGAGGAGAAGTTCTGAGGCATAGGTCCAAGACACTTAGACGGTGGGAAGCTTCTAGTTACCTGAAACTGCCCTGAAATGAATTCTACCAGTTGCCATTGAGCCAGATTTGACTCAACGTTGACTCCTGGAACCCTTTGTGTTTCAGAGTAGAAGTCTACTCCATAGAGTTTTTAATGGTTGTGACCTTTCAGAAGTGGATTGACTATGAGGCCTTGTCTCTGAGGTGTCATGGAGTAGACTAGACTTGCCAAACCTTCAGTTACCATTGAACAAGTTAACCATGTGTGCCAGATTGTAACACAAATTTCATTTTTCTGTAGCCACTTCTCTAATTCCTTTCTTATCTTTGTTCCAACATTAGCTTCTCTCTCTCATGGTCTCCCTACCTGCAGTCCTCCACCTGCCATTCTACCATGGGTCCAGCAGCCAGAGCGAGCCCTTTAAAATGCAAATTCAGCTAGCACATTAAACCCAAGTTGAAAAACAAAGAGCCTGACACTGTCAGTTTTATGTGGCTCTGCAGAATAATGCACTGAACTGCTCAAGGTCAGTTTGAGCCACAAATTCAACAGTTCAAACCCACAAGCCAGTCCTTGGAAATCCTATACAGGGTCACTATGAGTCACAACTGACTCAATGGCACTTAACAAAAACAAAAATTCCTAATGGTAAGCACAGGGCTGCTAACCTCAAGGCCAGCAGTTCAAAGCCACTTCTAGGAAACCCTATACAAGGTCACTATGAGTAGGAGCTGACTTGACAGTACTTTACAATAACAAAATTACTAATGAGTTGGCATTGTAGGATGCGCACTGGACTGCTAACCTCAAAATGGACAGTTCAAACCCAACAGCAGCTCCTCAGAAAACCCTATACAGGGTTGCTATGAGTCAAAACCAACTTAGCAACAACAGCGATTACAAATGAGGGAGCCCTGGTGGTGCTGTAGGATAAGCACTGGACTATAACCTCAGGGTCAGGAGTTCAAACCCACTAGCCGATCCCCAGGACAGAGATGAGGCTTTCTGCTTGTATGAAGATTCACAGCCTCAGAGACCCTAGGTTGTTGTTGTTGTTATGTGTCGTGGAGCTGGTTCTGACTCACAGTGACCCTGCACAGGGTTTCCGAGGCTGTAAATCTTTATGAGAGCAGAAAGCCTCATCTTTCTCCAGCGGAACACCTGATAGTTTCGAACTGCCGATCTTGAGGTTAGCAGGCCGATTCATAACCACTACGCTACCAGAGACCCTA